>NC_048565.1:27491375-27861375 GCF_013265735.2 Oncorhynchus mykiss | reverse complement strand
GCAGTAGAGAGGGGTAAAGAACTAGCTGGAAGGAGGAGAGAATGAGGGGAAAAGAGGAAAAGCTGTTTGACTGCATCAGAGAGGGAGAAAAGCAGTTGGAAGGAGGAGAGAATGAGGGGAAAAGAGGAAAAGCTGTTTGACTGCATCAGAGAGGGTGAAAAACAGTTGGAAGGAGGAGAGAATGAGGGGAAAACCTGTTTGAATGCATCAGAGAGGGAGAAAAGCAGTTGGAAGGAGGAGAGAATGAGGGGAAAAGAGGAAAAGCTGTTTGACTGCATCAGAGAGGGAGAAAAGCAGTTGGAAGGAGGAGAGAATGAGGGGAAAAGAGGAAAAGCTGTTTGACTGCATCAGAGAGGGTGAAAAACAGTTGGAAGGAGGAGAGAATGAGGGGAAAAGAGGAAAAGCTGTTTGACTGCATCAGAGAGGGAGAAAAGCAGTTGGAAGGAGGAGAGAATGAGGGGAAAAGAGGAAAAGCTGTTTGACTGCATCAGAGAGGGTGAAAAGCAGTTGGATGGAGGAGAGAATGAGGGGAAAAGAGGAAAAGCTGTTTGACTGCATCAGAGAGGGAGAAAAACAGTTGGAAGGAGGAGAGAATGAGGGGAAAAGAGGAAAAGCTGTTTGACTGCATCAGAGAGGGTGAAAAGCAGTTGGAAGGAGGAGAGAATGAGGGGAAAAGAGGAAAAGCTGTTTGAATGCATCAGAGAGGGAGAAAAGCAGTTGGAAGGAGGAGAGAATGAGGGGAAAAGAGGAAAAGCTGTTTGACTGCATCAGAGAGGGTGAAAAGCAGTTGGAAGGAGGAGAGAATGAGGGGAAAAGAGGAAAAGCTGTTTGACTGCATCAGAGAGGGAGAAAAGCAGTTGGAAGGAGGAGAGAATGAGGGGAAAAGAGGAAAAGCTGTTTGACTGCATCAGAGAGGGAGAAAAGCAGTTGGAAGGAGGAGAGAATGAGGGGAAAAGAGGAAAAGCTGTTTGACTGCATCAGAGAGGGAGAAAAGCAGTTGGAAGGAGGAGAGAATGAGGGGAAAAGAGGAAAAGCTGTTTGACTGCATCAGAGAGGGAGAAAAGCAGTTGGAAGACAAACAGAGAGTAGAAACAAAAATGAATAAGAGGAATCTGAAAGGAGTAGACATACAGCCTTTTAGAGAGGCAATGTGATCCTTCAAATATAGGGCCTGTAGGGATATCATTGTAGGGATATCATTGTAGGGATATCATTGCATTCAAGCTCAGATAGCAGCCCAGGTTCACTGGACAATCTATTGAGCCCTGGTTTTGGTTTTCTGCTGAGAGGAGTAACACAAACATCTATTTTTCACTCCAACCTGTCTGCTATCAGATCAGTGTACCCACGTTGAATACCAACTCCAAACAAATTGCATCGGCTGAATTCAAGATTCTGATCAAGTGTTTTCTCAAGGTGCCCAATGGTTGGGGGGGTGGATTAGTTATTCATACTGTAGTCCCTCTTGCCTCCTCTCTCTGTCAGTCTCATCCCCCAAAGGCCTGGAGAACAGATTGTATCACACTGTTTGGGCCAAATTATAATTGCTAATCTGCTTGTTTGGGGACAGCAGCAATTCAAGTGATGGGAGTGCAATTTGCTGTGTGTTATAAGTGTTTAGAAGGAGGGAGAAGTTGGCTTGTCAGTCTGCTGCTGTTTGCTGTCAGGTTGTAGAGAAACAGGGAGGAAGTTGAGTCTTAGATACCACATACTCTATTCCTCCTCAGGTGCAACGCTTATTGACACCCAGCCTGCAGATAATCCTTCCTCAGCATCATCAACTTTAGAGGAGGTCCTTTGTCAGACCCTGGCAGCAGATTGTCAGACCCTGGCAGCAGATTGTCAGACCCTGGCAGTAGATTGTCAGACCCTGGCAGTAGATTGTCAGACCCTGGCAGTAGATTGTCAGACCCTGGCAGTAGATTGTCAGACCCTGGCAGTAGATTGTCAGACCCTGGCAGTAGATTGTCAGACCCTGGCAGTAGATTGTCAGACCCTGGCAGCAGATTGTCAGACCCTGGCAGTAGATTGTCAGACCCTGGCAGTAGATTGTCAGACCCTGGCAGTAGATTGTCAGACCCTGGCAGTAGATTGTCAGACCCTGGCAGTAGATTGTCAGACACTGGCAGTAGATTGGGTTGTGTGTTTGTGAGTGTGCATTTGTCACACATGGAGCGTCAATCTGATGTTTATGATCAACAAAGTGCTGTTTAATACAGCCATTAACCTAAACGATGAACCACTGCCCTCTAAAACTCATTACCAAGCTCCTTAACTTGGTGACAAACATTACCTACAGTGGGGAGAACAAGTATTTGATACACTGCCGATTTTGCAGGTTTTCCTACTCACAAAGCATGTAGAGGTCTGTAATTTTTTTATCATAGCTACACTTCAACTGTGAGAGACGGAATCTAAAACAAAAATCCAGAAAATCACATTGTATGATTTTTAAGTAATTAATTTGCAATTTATTGCATGACATACAGTGGGGCAAAAAAAGTATTTAGTGCAAGTTCTCCCACTTAAAAAGATGAGAGGCCTGAAATGTTCAACTATGACAGACAAAATGAGAAAAAAATCCAGAAAATCACATAGGATTTTTTTATTTTTACCCCTTTTTCTCCCCAATTTCGTGGTATCCAATTGTTGTAGTAGCTACTATCTTGTCTCATCGCTACAACTCCCGTACGGGCTCGTGAGAGACGAAGGTTGAAAGTCATGCGTCCTCCGATACACAACCCAACCAGCCGCACTGCTTCTTAACACAGCGCGCATCCAACCCGGAAGCCAGCCGCACCAATGTGTCGGAGGCTACACCGTGCACCTGGCAACCTCGGTTAGCGCGCACTGCGCCTGGCCCGCCACAGGAGTCGCTGGTGCGTGATGAGACAAGGACATCCCTACCGACCAAGCCCTCCCTAACCCGGACGACGCTAGGCCAATTGTGCGTCGCCCCACGGACCTCCCAGTCGCGGCCGGTTACGACAGAGCCTGGGCGCGAACCCAGGGACTCTGATGGCACAGCTGGCGCTGCAGTACAGCGCCCTTAACCACTGCGCCACCCGGGAGGCCACATTGTAGGATTTTGAATGAATTTATTTGCAAATTATGGTGGAAAATAAGTATTTGGTCAATAACAAAAGTATATCTCAATACTTTGTTATATACCCTTTGTTGGCAATGACAGAGGTCAAACGTTTTCTGTAAGTCTTCACAAGGTTTTCACACACTGTTGCTGGTATTTTGGCCCATTCCTCCATGCAGATCTCCTCTAGAGCAGTGATGTTTTGGGGCTGTTGCTGGGCAACACGGACTTTCAACTCCCTCCAAAGATTTTCTATGGGGTTGAGATCTGGAGACTGGCTAGGCCACTCCAGGACTTTGAAATGCTTCTTACGAAGCCACTCCTTCGTTGCCCGGGCGGTGTGTTTGTGACCATTGTCATGCTGAAAGACCAAGCCACGTTTCATCTTCAATGCCCTTGCTGATGGAAAGAGGTTTTCACTCAAAATATCACGATACATGGCCCAATTCATTCTTTCCTTTACACAGATCAGTCGTCCTGGTCCTTTGCAGAAAAACAGCCCCAGTAGGTATGGTGTTCTTTGGATGCAACTCCAAACACGACGAGTTGAGTTTTTACTATTTTGGTTTCATCTGACCATATGACATTCTCCCAATCTTCTTCTGGATCATCCAAATGCTCTCTAGCAAACTTCAGACGGGCCTGGACATGTACTGGCTTAAGCAGGGGGACACGTCTGGCACCACAGGATTTGAGTCCCTGGCGGCGTAGTGTGTTGCTGTTCTTGTGATCATTTTGACCCCATGGGGTGAGATCTTGCGTGGAGCCCCAGATCGAGGGAGATTATCAGTGGTCTTGTATGTCTTCCATTTCCTAATAATTGCTCCCACAGTTGATTTCTTCAAACCAAGCTGCTTACCTATTGCAGATTCAGTCTTCCCAGCCTGGTGCAGGTCTACAATTTTGTTTCTGGTGTCCTTTGACAGCTCTTTGGTCTTGGCCATAGTGGAGTTTGGAGTGTGACTGTTTGAGGTTGTGGACAGGTGTCTTTTATACTGATAACAAGTTAAAACAGGTGCCATTAATACAGGTAACGAGTGGAGGACTGAGGAGCCTCTTAAAGAAGAAGTTACAGGTCTGTGAGAGCCAGAAATCTTGCTTGTTTGTAGGTGACCAAATACTTATTTTCCACCATAATTTGCAAATAAATTCATTAAAAATCCTACAATGTGATTTTCTGGATTTTTTTTCTCATTTTGTCTGTCATAGTTGAAGTGTACCTATGATGAAAATTACAGGCCTCTCTCATCTTTTTAAGTGGGAGAACTTGCACAATTGGTGGCTGACTAAATACTTTTTTGCCCCACTGTAGTTCTGAAATAGTCTGTTCATCAACATCAGACCCTTCATAGGCTGGAGGCAGACAGACAGAGACAAGACATTGGCTGCTGCATGGCGGTATGTTCCAGAAGTTTACTCACACAAGACTGACAGCAAAGTTAATTCCCTCGCCGCTGCTCCAGGCTCAAGTGCATTGTGGGATTGAATTTGACAGTGCTTTAGAAAAGAGGTTAGGCAATAGGCATCCTCTCAAACACATTCCGTATCATTGTTGCACTAAAACCTCCAATGCAGGCACAACTGACCAGTAGCACTGAGGTTTTATGAGAGCAGAGTTAGCACTAAGGTTATGGTCTCTGCTGTATAAAATATTTTCTCCAGCTGTTTCCAACTTGAATCCTGCTCCAGTCAGTCCTGCTCCGGTCAGTTCTGCTCCAGTTAGTCCTGCTCCAGTCAGTCCTGCTCCAGTCAGTCCTGGTCCAGTCAGTCCTGGTCCAGTAAGTCCTGCTCCAGTCAGTCCTGCTCCAGTCAGTCCTGGTCCAGTCAGTCCTGCTCCAGTCAGTCCTGGTCCAGTCAGTCCTGCTCCAGTCAGTCCTGCTCCAGTCAGTCCTGGTCCAGTCAGTCCTGCTCCAGTCAGTCCTGCTCCAGTCAGTCCTGGTCCAGTCAGTCCTGGTCCAGTCAGTCCTGATCCAGTCAGTCCTACTCCAGTCAGTCCTGATCCAGTCAGTCCTACTCCAGTCAGTCCTACTCCAGTCAGTCCTGGTCCAGTCAGTCCTGCTCCAGTCAGTCCTGATCCAGTCAGTCCTACTCCAGTCAGTCCTACTCCAGTCAGTCCTGCTCCAGTCCGTCCTGCTCCAGTCAGTCCTGCTCCTGTGTGTGTGTCAGGGCCAGTCCCAGTTGGGATGTGTATCCTCTGTGTAGGAGTGGGAGAGATGGTCCTACTGTGTGTATCAACGCCATCACTAACCCCCTCTGTCTGCAGCCTTAATAATGCCTCTGTTTGTCTCCCCTTCCCTGACATTATGCACCCTAACTAATGGGGAAGAGGAGAGAGGTTAAAAGAAAGCATACAAAAAATGGTAGGAAGGCAGTGGAGAAGAGAGGAGGCCCAGAAAGAGGAGAGATTAGAGGACAAAGTGGGCTAAGTGTCCCTCCCACCTTCTCCACATTCAACTGGATTAATCCAACACTCCCTCAGAAGCATGATTTCATTAGTCCCTCCCTTTTTAATATGCTCCTCAATTGAGTCTGCTGCAGCTGTAATTGAGCTCTTACTCCTGATTGCCTTTTTATGAAATACTAATAATTTGGTGGATGTTTATGTAAGTGTATATTAATACACATGTGAATTGGAAATGTGTTCTTTGCATATCCCAACTCCCTCTGAGATACCCTCAGAGTGGGGTCACGGCCAGGCTCAGCCATTATCAACGGTGACCTTCAAGCAATTAGGGTTAAGTACCTTGCTCAAGGGCACATCAACAGATTTTTCACTTTGTCAGCTCAGGCATGTGAACTACCAGCCTTTCAGTTACTGGCCCAACGCTCTAACCGCTAGGCTACCTGCCGCACTGTGTGTGTCTGTATGTGTGCACGTCTCTTTTAATGTGTGTATGTATATCTCTGATAGTGTGTCTGTAAATGTATCTTTATTGCTTGGGGTGTTTTATCTCACTGTGCCTTCTCTCTTCCCCCCAGGTGTATGACACGCCACCCATGGTGGTGAAAGGCCCCCCCAGTGGCCAAGACGTCTATGACACGCCCCCCAGTGTGGACAAGAGCCAGCTGTTCTCCCAGCAAACGGTGAGAGGCTGCTGCTGCACCAATAGGGTGTCCTCTCTGTTGTTGTAGGAGAGGAGGAAGACAGTGGTAGACTCATCAATCCCAGTGTACTTTACCATCTGTCCTTGTGTGCTGGATATGTGGGGTCTTAAAGTAACCATCCCTCCTCCTTATCATGAGTCAGAATGTGTTATACATCATTATGAAGTCCTATGGCAGTACAGTATGTGTGTTTGATGTTGCCTCTGTCTCCCTCCCAGGTGTACGACTTCCCCCCCTCCGTCAGTAAGGATGTTCCAGATGCTCCTATCAGGGAGGAGACCTATGATGTCCCCCCCCACTTTGCCAAGCTGAAGAGTCTGGAGAGCCAGAGCCAGGGCTATCTGATCCCCGGGGGGCCTGAGCCCCCCATCCCTGAAGATGTGTACGACGTCCCTCCCCCTCCCCTCACCGGCAAGCGCCACCCAGACGCCTATCACGCCCCCCTGGGCCAGGAGATCTACGACATCCCTGCCAGTCTGAGGAAGGGCGGACACCACAACCCCCAGGATGTGTACGATTTCCCACGTGAGCGGCCTGCGTGTGAGGACTCCATCTATGACGTCCCCCCTCAGGTGGTGAGAGACGCGGGTGCCACAGAGGAGATGACTGTCAGCTTCAAACGCCTGTCTGCCTCCAGCACGGGCAGCACCCGCAGCAACCTGTCCACCTCCTCTCTGGACATGGTGCCAGTCAGGGAGTCGGCGGTGCCCAGCCAGGCCGGCCCGGGGAAGCTGTTGATCCTAGACCTGGAGCAGGCCATGGAGTGCCTCTCCCACCTACAGCAGGAGGTGGAGGGCTCCGTCTCCCTCCTCATGTCTTTCATCAGTGGGAACTGGCGCAGCCCCACCCAGATGGAGGCCAACCTGCCAGCCATCAGGAAGGCGGTGGACAGGATGAGGGCGGCCGTCAGGGACCTGCTCGAGTTTGCACGGGGGGCCGTGGCCAACTCTGCCCAGGCCACTGACCGCACGCTGCAGGCCAAGCTGGGCAAGCAGGTGCAGAAGATGGAGGAGGCCTTCCAGGGCCTGGTCAAGTACAGCCAGGCTCTGGACGCGGTGGGCTGGGCCCCCTCTGCTCAAATGGCACCCTTAGCAGGCAATGGTGGGGATGACTTGGACCGGCTGGTCATGTGTGCCCGGGGCGTGCCCGACGACACTAAACAGCTGGCTTCCTTTCTCCATGGCAACGCCTCGCTGCTCTTTAAAAGGACAAACAAGCAGCAGCAGCTTCCTCTGCCCCACGTCCCCCACACTACTGACCTCATGGGTCAGATGACCAATAACAACATCTCAGCTTATCAGACAGGAGACGGCAGGGCCAACATCCAGTCCCGGCCCCTGCCGTCCCCGCCCAAGTTCACGGCCGAGGAGGAGACCCATGACCGGCCCTACGAGACTACAGAGGAGGGCTGGATGGAGGACTATGACTATGTGCATTTACAGGTAATATCCCTCCTCATATGAAAGAACAAAACAGATCATCACATACGCGTTTACATCCTCAATTATCAGTGGAGAATAAGGTTGGAGTGTGTTGGTACTGTCAGTGACAGCACTGGTACTTATAACAGCATGGTGGTTTGGAGCAATCAGCAGCACTCTACATTAACCCATGGATTATGTTAAGCATGTAAACCATAGTGTCTGTCTGTGTTTAATGATACGCTGGTACAGTATTTCAGATGAAAGAGAAGATAGAGATGATGATACACCAGTAGATTGATCAATTTCCCATACAAGGCTTCGTCATGTGGGGTACACATACTCCCCCAACGCACTGCTTCAGGTGTCATCATCAGTCACCATTACTGCATGTACAGGCGTGTTTCTCTACCCATCATATGTCACCGCTTTCGCTGTCCATTGCTGCTGTTGTATCCCTCATGTGCAGCAGTGTTGTTGTTATGAAAATGCAAGGAGAACAGATTATGTTAAGATGATATGATCTTATTTAAAATACAACAACCATATCTTAAATATGTTTCAGTGCTATATGTGTGTTTGGCACACTAACATTCAAATCTCGATGTCATGTGTCACTTTCTCTCAGTGCAGTGGCAGAGCTGCAGTCTGGTCTGGTGTGATATGAGCTCATACTGCCCTCTACTGATTAGGAGGATTATCACACGTGGTGTCAGACATTATTTTATATGGGTGATCCTCCCTTGAGCCAGTTGAATTAAAATCCCATCCCAGCATTGTCTTAGTGTGTTTGTGTCTATGTGTTTGGAGCAGTAAATACAGCTTCTTTCTGTCGTTTGATTTCCAGGGTAAGGAAGAGTTTGAGAAGAATCAGAGGCAATTATTAGAGAAAGGGACCAGACACAACAAAACCACACTGGAACGGCAGCAGGTGAGGACCTGTGGGTCTGTCAGTCAGTGAGAGTGGATGTGTATCTTAGTAATTAATAAGGGAGTGTTTGAAAGAACATTATGTGTGACTGTGCTGTTCCATTGTTGTCTTAGTGGTTGAGGGTTCAGTCAGTTCACATGGGATGTTTTACAGATCAGGCAGGTATTTATTTACTCTCTTTGTGTTCCCATCTACTGCAGCTGAAACAGTTTGAGCGACTGGAGCAGGAAGTCAGCCAGCCAATCAACAATGACATCTCAGGCTGGACCCCGCCTCCCCACTATCCAGCGGCCCAGCGGAGCAAGCTGAGCATGGGCGACCGACAGCTGCTGCTCTTCTACTCGGAGCAGTGTGAGGCCAACGTCACCACCCTCACCAACGCCATCGACGCCTTCTACTCCTCCATCAACAACAACCAGCCGCCCAAGATCTTCGTGGCTCACAGCAAATTTGTCATCCTCAGCGCACACAAGCTGGTGTTCATCGGGGACACGCTCTCTCGACAGGCCAAGTCCCCAGAGGTGCGGGCGCATGTGGCCCAGCACAGTAATGCTCTGTGTGACAAACTCAAGGACATTGTGGTGAGCACCAAGACTGCAGCGCTGCAGTATCCTTCCCCCGGTGCGGCGCGAGACATGACGGAGAGGGTGAGGGAGCTGGCCGGCTGCACACAGCAGTTCCGCATGGCTCTGGGTCAGCTGGTGGCCATGTGAACCTCCGGTCCTGAGACACTGACATGGGGAGTCCACACTGGGACACACAGCACCCACACACCTAGTGGGCCACTATCACAGACACATGGACCCTTCATCCTCCTCTTGTGCTTTTTATTTTTAAAAAGGACAACTATCTGACTGGGCTGGGCCATAGGTTGTAAATGAATCATTGTAAATATTTAAGTTACTATTAGCCAGAAAGAAAATGTACTTCCACTATATATATGTTTTTGAGACCTTCTGGAAAAACTCAACAGGATGTAGTTTTTAGGCAATGTCCATTATTATTATTATTGCTAAACTGTAATTATTGCTCTGATTATTATAATTGTTATTATTATTGTTATAATACGTTGATTAAGGATGTTTACATTTCAAACAAAATGTATGTAGTACTTAATGCTGTTTTTCATCCTAGATTATCAATAATGGTGGATTTTGTAAAAGTCATGTACTTAGGTGAGGTGGAGGATATGTTGACAGAAAATAAATAGCTTTCCTTAGAGCTGTCAAAGGAGGCTAGGCATCGTGTTGTGAGTGCAAGGCATTCTGGGTAGGACCTGGGAGAGAGAGGTTTCCATGACAGACAGTTAATAAAGTTCTCACTGCTGTCATGGGACAGGTTTCATTTGAGTAGCTCTACATGCTAATTAAAATGTCCCAATTAGAATACTGTATTTTAGTACCATCTCTTCCTTTGAGATTGAAGGAAGAATGAAAATAATTTTATGGTCAGCATTTCTACTTCCCTTGTTCGTCAAAAGCACAAAGCTTTGTCCGTCTGTCTGCTGCCACTAGAGTGCTAGTATTCACCACACTCTCCCAGACTCTCCTAGGCCTGCATGCTCTGTGGTCTATAGGGTTGCTTTGGACTCTTGTGACTCTGTTCTAGAAGTCTGTTCTAGAAGTCTCCTGTGCTCCATACCAGGCTCTCTGCTCACCTCCCAGAGGTGGAACTCTGCCTGTCCTCCCCCTAGCACTTCCTGGACAGCACTGCTGCACCCTGCAGGCCAGGGGAACCTGTAATGGTTAGGTGTACTGTTTGTGAGGATATAATTGGTGTGAAAAGTGCATTTGTTTTCATTAGCATGCACTCAACCCCCTTGTAAATTGATGAGCATATTAAGGAGTGGTTGTTTATGAGCTCCACCTCTGCTTTTTACCAAATGGATGTACACACACACACACACACGTAAGATATTGACGGTAATATCTGTTAGCCTAACATGAACCATTCTTGACACTATTCAAATCACATTGCAGCAGCTGTATCATATCCCACTTCAATAGCTGTACCAGAGGGATGTGAGTTAGCTTGGTCAGGGGGTGTGTTTTACTATTTCTTCAGTCCTGGAGAAATCTCCAAACAAAGCAGAGGAATCTGCTAACACTCTAGTTTCCATTGACCTGTTTTCTAAAACCTGACTGGTTGTATTCTAAGTATCAGATTATGTCAGAGGGGGAAGTTCAATGCAACATATTGTATTATAAAGCACTGCAACATGTTGTTGTGGATATAGTTGAAACCCCTATGAAGTAAAGAAATAATACATTGAAAACTAAGCTGACTGGTAATGTTATTCTGGTCTCAAATCTGTGTTTTAAGATTTGAAATATATATGTTAAGAACATACTTCTGCTGTACATTGCATAACTGGAAAATACAGTGCTTCGGAAAGTATTCAGGCCCCTTGACTTTTTGTTACGTTACAGCCTTATTCTAAAATTGATTCAATCGTGTTTTTCCTTCTGATCAATCTACACATAATACCCCATAATGACAAAGCAAAAACAGGTTTTTAGAAATCTTTCCAAATTTATAACAAATAAAAAAACTGATATGACATTTACATAAGTATTCAGACCCTTTACTCAGTACTTTGTTGAAGCACCTTTGGAAGCGATTACCGCCTCGAGTCCTCTTGGGTATGATGCTACAAGCTTGGCACACCTGTATTTGGGGAGATTCTCCCATTTTTCTCTGCAGATCCTCTTAAGATCTGTCAGGTTGGATGGAGAGTATTGATGCACGGCTATTTTCCGATCTCTCCAGAGATGTTTGAACGGGTTCAAGTCTGGCCTCTAGCTGGGCCACTCAAGGACATTGAGACTTGTCCCGAAGCCACTCCTGCTCTGTCTTGGCTGTGTGCTTATGGTCATTGTCCTGTTGGAAGGGGAACCTTCGACCCAGTCTCAGGTCCTGAGCACTCTGGATCAGGTTTTCATTAGGATCTCTCTGTACTTTGCTCCGTTCATCTTTCCCTTGATCCTGACTAGTCTCCCAGTCCCTGCCACTGAAAAACATCCCCACAGCATGATGCTGCCACCAACATACTTCACAGTAGGGATGGTGCAAGGTTTCTTCCAGATGTGACTCTTGGCATTCAGGCCAAAAAGTTCAATATTGGTTTCATCAGACCAGAGAATCTTGTTTCTCACCGTCTGAGAGTCTTAGGTGCCGTTTGGCAAACTCTAAGCTGGCTGTCATGTGCCTTTTACTGAAGAGTGGCTTCCCTCTGGCCACTCTACCATAAAGGCTTGATTGGTGGAGTGCTGCAGAGATGGTAGTCCTTCTGGAAGGTTTTCCCATCTCCACAGAGATGACTATCAGGTTCTTGGTCACCTCCCTGACCAAGGCCCTTCTCCCCCGATTGCTCAGTTTGGCCGGGTGGCCAGCTCTCTTGGTGGTTCCAAACTTCTTCCATTTAAGAATGATGGAGGCCACTGTGTTCTTGGGGACCTTCAAAGCTGCAGACATTTTTTGCTAACCTTCCCCAGACCTCGACACGATCCTGTCTCAGAGCTCTATGGACAATTCCTTCAACCTCATGACTTGGTTTTTGCTCTGACATGCATTGTCAACTGTGGGACCTTATACAGACATGTGTGTGCCCTTCCAAATCATGTCCAATCAAGTTGTGGAAACGTCTCAAGGATGATCAATGGAAACAGGATGCACCTGAGCTAAATTTCAAGTCTCATAGCAAAGGGTCTGAATAGTTATGCAAGTAAGGTATTTCTGTTTTAGCTTTGTCATTATGGGGTATTGTGTGTAGATTGATAAGTTTTTTAAATGTATTTTACCTTTATTTAACTAGGCAAGTCAGTTAAGAACAAATTCTTATTTTCAATGATGGCCTAGGAACAGTGGGTTAACTGCCTGTTCAGGGGAAGAACGACAGATTTGTACCTTGTCAGCTCGGGGATTTGAACTTGCAACCTTTCGGTTACTAGTCCAACACCCTAACCACTAGGCTACCCTGCCGCCCCAAGTGTGGTGGGGGGGCGGGGGGGGGGGGGTTCAAACATTTTAGAATAACGCTGTTACAGAACAAAATGTGGAAAAAGTCAAGGGGTCTGAAAACTATCTGAATGTACTGTATGTACTTCACTCATTTTCAGTCACACTTTCGATGGTGTTACAGACTTCAGACTTCAGCTTTCGGACAAGTAAAAGAGCAGTCCTGCTTGCTTACTAATAAAAATACTAAAATACCATATTACAAAGTAATAAAAATGTAACAAAATGCATACACACATTTATTCTGCCAAAGAACCAGCAGTTTTTGTTAGTTATTTAGTAAATTCATAAATCAAGTGCTCAATATACCCACAGTGGAGGCTCCTCAAAAGAAAGGGGAGGACCATCCTCCTAAAGTGAAACATTCAAGATTATCATTTTTAGATAAAGCTAAATATATTCACGTCACCAAATAATTTATTAAAACACACTTTTCTGCAATGAAGGTCTACAGTAGCCTCAACATCACTCTGTAGGGTAGCATCAGGTGTAGCTGGAGGACAGCTAGTTTCCATCCACCTCTGGGTACATTGACTTCAATACAAAACCTAGGAGGCTCGTGGTTCTCGACCCCTTCCATAGACTTATACAGTAATTATGACGATTTGAAGAGGACGTCCTCCAACCTATCAGAGCTCTTGCAGCATGAACTGGCATGTTGTCCACCCAATCAAAGGATCAGAGAATTAATCTAGTACTGAAAGCATAAGATACAGCTAGCTAAGACTGCAGTGCATAAACTGTGGTGAGTAGTTGACTCAAAGAGAGAGAAAGACAGTAGTTGAACAGTTTTGAACAAATTCAAAAGTGAAGAAGAAGCAAGAGAGAGCTAACTATATTACGTTGTATTTTCTTTCACTTTAGCGAATGCAGCTAGCTATTTTAGCCTACTCAAACACCCAGCTCAAACAGAGAAAGATGCTATGTTAGTTAGCTGGCTGGAACTCTTCCAATTCAAGGTAAGCTTTTGGTTTTATTAATTTATTGCCACCAGGACTGCCGGTGTAACTGCTAAACTGCTTGCTGACAACACTGTACTGCATGATTGTAGCGGGTTTACAATCACGTTAGTTCTAGTAGGTATGTTGACTATGACATTAGCTAATATGGTGACAACAATGTAGGCTGTGTGTAGAGGTTAGCTGTTATTTGATTTATGGTTTGGCATGAAGGGAAAACCGAGTGCGTAGATGCAAGAAGGAATTATACAAGGAGCAAAGTGATCATGCTGTTTGTATGTGGCTGCTGGGGATGCCGTCTGGGCCTGCAGCCTTGCGAGGGTTAACACCTTTAAATGTTTTACTCACCTCGGCTGCAGTGAAGGAGAGTCCGCATGTTTTGGTTGCGGGCCGTGTCAGTGGCACTGTATTGTCCTCAAAGCCGGCAAAAAAGTAATTTAGTCTGCCTGGGAGCAAGGCATCCTGGTCCGTGACTGGGCTGGTTTTCTTTTTGTAATCCGTGATTGACTGTAGACCCTGCCACATACCTCGTGTCTGAGCCGTTGAATTGCGATTCTACTTTGTCTCTATACTGACGCTTAGCTTGTTTGATTGCCTTGCGGAGGGAATAGTTACACTGTTTGTATTCGGTCATGTTTCCGGTCACCTTGCCCTGATTAAAAGCAGTGGTTCGCGCTTTCAGTTTCACCCGAATGCTGCCATCAATCCACGGTTTCTGGTTTGGGAATGTTTTAATCGTTGCTATGGGAACGACATCTCCAACGCATGTTGAAGATGTGTAAGTAATAACACTAATTTATAACACAAAAAACCAAACACACATGTATTCTGCCAAAGAACCTGTCTGATCATCACATGCACCGCAAGAAGCTACTGCAATGCTCACACTAATCTGATGAGTTGAACTGCAATGGAGATCTGAAGTTGCATTTGTGAAGTTGGGTTGACTCTGATTCCTTGTCTTGATTATGCTTTGCCTTGATTCTGTGTCTTGATGGTATCATGGCGATGGAAAAGATGGCTGACGTTTGAAGTGCTCCTAACCAACAGTTTTTCTTTTCTTCGTTTTTTTTGCGTGGTCTTTTTTTCTTCTTCTTTTTAAACTTATTCTGTACATAATGTTGCTGCTACCGTCTCTTATGAATAACGTCTGGACATCAGAACAGCAATTACTCACCACGAACTGGCAGAAGCTTTTTTTCTCCCTTTAACGAGTCTGACGAGCCCGACGTGAAGGACATACTGCTTTCCCGGGAACAGGCCCAAATCCCTGTCATTTGCGTGAAGATAAGCCCAAGAAAAAGAGGACGGAGGTCAGACTGCATTCTGAGAATTCGTAGGCGATCAAATAAACCCCCAATGCCTTCCGTTCTACTAGCGAACATGCAATCATTGGAAAATAAAATTGAAGATTAAACTACCAACGGGACATTAAAAACGTACAAATCTTATATAAAAATCTTATTCTTCACGGAGTCTTGGCTGAACAACGACATTATCAACATACAGCTGGCTGGATATACGCTGTATCGGAAGGATAGAACAGTGGCGTCTGTTAAGACAAAGGGGGCGGACTATGTATATTTGTAAACAACAGCTGGTGCCCGATAAGGAAGTCTCAAGGTTTTGCTCGCCTGAGGTAGAGTATCTCATGATAAGCTGTAGACCACACTATTTACCAAGATAGTTTTCATCTATATTCTTTGTAGCTGTCTATTAACCATCACAAACCGATGCTGGCACTAAGACCGCACTCAATGAGCTGTATTCCACCATAAGCAAACAGGAAAACGCTCATCCAAAGGCGCCGCTCTTAGTGGCCGGGGACTTTAATGCAGGGAAACTTAAATCCGTTTCACCAAATTTCTATCAGCATGTTAAATGTGCAACAAGAGGGGGAAAAAAAACTCTAGACCACCTTTACTCCGCACACAGAGACAAATACAAAGCTCTCAATCACTCTTAATTTGGCAAATCGGACCATAATTCTATCCTCCTGATTCCTGCTTACAAGAAAAAATTAAAGCAGGAAGCACCAGTGACTCGGTCAATAAAAAAAGTGGTCAGATGAAGAAGATGCTAAGCTACAGGACTGTTTGCTAGCACAGACTGGAATATGTTCCAGGATTCTTCCAATGGCATTGAGGAGTACACCACATCAGTCACAGGCTTCATAAATAAGTGCCTTCATGACGTCGTGACCATACGTACAGTGCCTTGCGAAAGTATTCGGCCCCCTTGAACTTTGCGACCTTTTGCCACATTTCAGGCTTCAAACATAAAGATATAAAACTGTATTTTTTTGTGAAGAATCAACAACAAGTGGGACACAATCATGAAGTGGAACAACATTTATTGGATATTTCAAACTTTAACAAATCAAAAACTGAAAAATTGGGCTTGCAAAATTATTCAGCCCCCTTAAGTTAATACTTTGTAGCGCCACCTTTTGCTGTGATTACAGCTGTAAGTCGCTTGGGGTATGTCTCGATCAGTTTTGCACATCGAGAGACTGAAATTTTTTCCCATTCCTCCTTGCAAAACAGCTCGAGCTCAGTGGGGTTGGATGGAGAGCATTTGTGAACAGCAGTTTTCAGTTCTTTCCACAGATTCTCGATTGGATTCAGGTCTGGACTTTGACTTGGCCATTCTAACACCTGGATATGTTTATTTTTGAACCATTCGATTGTAGATTTTGCTTTATGTTTTGGATCATTGTCTTGTTGGAAGACAAATCTCCGTCCTAGTCTCAGATCTTTTGCAGACTCCATCAGGTTTTCTTCCAGAATAGTCCTGTATTTGGCTCCATCCATCTTCCCATCAATTTTAACCATCTTCCCTGTCCCTGCTGAAGAAAAGCAGGCCCAAACCATGATGCTGCCACCACCATGTTTGACAGTGGGGATGGTGTGTTCAGGGTGATGAGCTGTGTTGCTTTTACGCCAAACATAACGTTTTGCATTATTGCCAAAAAGTTCAATTTTGGTTTCATCTGACCAGAGCACCTTCTTCCACATGTTTGGTGTGTCTCCCAGGTGGCTTGTGGCAAACTTTAAACAACACTTTTTATGGATATCTTTAAGAAATGGCTTTCTTCTTGCCACTCTTCCATAAAGGCCAGATTTGTGCAATATACGACTGATTGTTGTCCTATGGACAGAGTCTCCCACCTCAGCTGTAGATCTCTGCAGTTCATCCAGAGTGATCATGGGCCGCATCTTGGCTGCATCTCTGATCAGTCTTCTCCTTGTATGAGCTGAAAGTTTAGAGGGATGGCCAGGTCTTGGTAGATTTGCAGTGGTCTGATACTCCTTCCATTTCAATATTATCGCTTGCACAGTGCTCCTTGGGAAGTTTAAAGCTTGGGAAATATTTTTGTATCCAAATCCGGCTTTGAACTTCTTCACAACAGTATCTCGGACCTGCCTGGTGTGTTCCTTGTTCTTCATGATGCTCTCTGCGCTTTTAACAGACCTCTGAGACTATCACAGTGCAGGTGCATTTATACGGAGACTTGATTACACACAGGTGGATTGTATTTATCATCATTAGTCATTTAGGTCAACATTGGATCATTCAGAGATCCTCACTGAACTTCTGGAGAGAGTTTGCTGCACTGAAAGTAAAGGGGCTGAATAATTTTGCACGCCCAATTTTTCAGTTTTTGATTTGTTAAAAAAGTTTGAAATATCCAATAAATGTCGTTCCACTTCATGATTGTGTCCCACTTGTTGTTGATTCTTCACAAAAAAATACAGTTTTATATCTTTATGTTTGAAGCCTGAAATGTGGCAAAAGGTCGCAAAGTTCAAGGGGGCCGAATACTTTCGCAAGGCACTGTACATACATACATACATACACATATATATATATACACATATATGTATATATTTCTATATATATATGATATTTTGGCCATATCGCCCAGCTCTGGCCGCCCCCAGGTGGTAAGGGTAGGTAACAACACATCCGCCATGCTGATCTTCAACACAGGGGCCCCTCAGTGGTGTATGCTCAGTCCCCTCCTGCACTCCATGTTCACTCATGACTGCACTGCCAGGCACGACTCCAACACCATCATTAAGTTTGCCGATGACACAACAGTGGAAGGCCTGATTACCGATAACGACGAGACAGCCTATAGGAAGGTCGTCAGAGACCTGGCCGTGTGGTGCCAGGACAACAACCGCTCCCTCAAAACTTTTGGATATCAGAGCGGCGGTAACTCACAAGCATTACGACCAGCAATACGACTTTCCCGAATTGGATCCTTTGTTCGCCCCCCCCCCCCCCAGGGCAATTTAACTTATTCCAGAGGCTGCTCCAAAACACCGCCGACAGAAAAGAGGTATTCAGAGTGGACTTCTAGTCCGAGTCAGGAGGCGTGCACACTCTCCACCGCTTCGGAGTATATTACTCGCTAATGTTTAATCTCTGGATAAAAAGTAAAGGAGCTCAGGGTAAGTATCTCCTTCGAGAGAAACATTAGGGATTGTAACATACTCTGTTTCACGGAAACATGGCTCACTCGGGATATACTATCCCCCTCCATTCAGCCATCTGGGTTCTCAGTACATCGCCTAGACAGGAATAAAGACTTCTCCGGGAAGAAAGGCGGGGGTGTATGTTTCATGATTAACCACTCATGGTGTGATTGTGATAACATCCAGAAAGTCCTTTTGTTCACCCAACCTAGAATACCTCAAACAAATGCCGACCGTATTACATCTTTGGTTATAGCCACAGTTGTGTATATTCCCCCTCAAGCAGATACCACGATGGCACTCAAAGAACTACACTGGACTTTATGCAAACTGGAAACCACATATCCTGAGGCTGCATTTATTGTAGCTAGGGGTTTTTACAAAGAAAATTTGAGGAAAAGACTACCTTAGTTCTACCAACACATTGACTATAGTACTCGCCCTGGTAAAACATTGGACCACTGCTATTCAACTTTTCAAAATGCCTACAAGGCCCTCCATCGCCCTCCCTTCAGCAAATCTACTGAAGAATCCATTTTGTTCCTCTCTTCCTATAGGCAGAAACTCAAACAGGAAGTATCCGCGCTAGGGTCTTTTCAACGCTGGTCTGACCAATCAGAATCCATGCTTCAAGATAGTTTTATCACGCGGATTGGAATATGTTCTGGGTAGCCTCAGAATAACATTTATGAATACACAGACACAGTGACTGAGGTCATCAGGATGTGTATAGGAGATGTATCCACTGTGACAATTATAACCTACCCTACCCAGAAACGGTGGACATATGGCAGCAGTCACACAATACTGAAAGTGTGAACCACTGCATTTAACCATGGCAAGGTGACGAAATATGGCCGTAAGGCAATATTGCTCAGTAAGGCAATCAAACAGGCAAAACGTCAGTACAGAGACAAAGTGTAGTTGCAATTCAACGGCTCAGACACGAGACGTATGTGGCAGGGTCTACCGACAATCACGGACAACAAAGGGAAAACAAGCCACGTCGTGGACACCGACGTCTTGCTTCCGGACAAGCAAAACACCTTCTTCGCCCGCTAACACAGTGCCACCAACGTGGCCCGCTACCAAGGACTGTGGGCTCTCCTCCTCCGTAGCCAATGTAAGACATTTAAGCTTATTAACCCTCACAAGGTTACCGGCCCAGACGGCATCACTAGCCACATCCTCAGAGCATTCGCAGACCAGCTGGCTGGAGTGTTTACGGACATTTTCAATCTCTCGCTATCCCAGTCTGCTGTCCCCACTTGCATCAAGATGGCCACCATTGTTCCTGTACCCAAGAAAGCAAAGGTAACTGAACAAAATGACTATCGCCCCATAGCACTCACTTCTGTCATCCTAAAGTTCTTTGAGAAGCTAGTTAAGGATCATATCACCTCTACCTTACACCCTAGACCCACTTCAATTCACTTACCCCCCTGATAGATCCACAGATGATGCAATCACCATCACACTGCCCTATCCCATCTGGACTAGAGGAATACCTATGTAAGATTGCTCATCAATCACTAAGCTCGGACCCTGGGTCTGAATCCCACCCTGTGAAACTAGGTCCTGGACTTCCTGACACCCAAGTGGTGAAGGTAGGAAACACCTCCACTTCACTGATCCTCAACACTGGGGCCCCACAAGGGTTTGTGCTCAGCCCCCTCCTGTATTCCCTGTTCACCCATGACTGCGTGGCCACGCACGCCTCCACCTCAATCATCAAGTTTACAGACGACAACAGTAGTAGGCCTGATTACCAACAATGATGAGACAGCCTACAGGGAGGAGGTGAGGACACTGGGAGAGTGATACCAGGAAAATAACCGCTCACTCAACGTCAACAAAACAAAGGAGCTGATCGTGGTTTTCAGGAAACAGCACACCCCTATCCACAGACGGGACAGCAGTGGAGAAGGTGGAAAGCTTCAAGTTCCTCTGCGTACACATCCCTGACAAACTGAAATGGTCCACCCACAGACAGTGTGGTGAAGGCGGCGCAACAGCGCCTCTTCAACCTCAGGAGGCTGAAGAAATTTGGCTTGGCCCCTAAAACCCTCAGACTTTTACAGATGCACAATCGAGAGCATCCTATCGGGCTGTATCACTGCCTGGTACAGCAACTGCACCGCCCGCAACCGTAGGGCTTTCCAGAGGGTGGTGCGTTCTGCCCAACGCATCACCGGGGGCAAACTACCTGCCCTACAGCACCCAATGACACCTACAGCACCCAATGTCACAAGAAGGCCAAGAAAATCAAGGACATCAAGCACTGCCTGTTCACCCCTCCATCATCCAGAAGGCGAGGTCAGTGAGGGTGCATCAAAGCTGGGACCGAGAGATTGAAAAACACCTTCTCTCTTAAGGCCATCAGACTTAAATAGCCATCACTAGCCGGCTTCCACCCGGTTACGCAACCTGACACCTTAGAGGCTGCTGCCCAATATACATAGACTTGGAATCACTGGCCACGTTAATGTTTACATACCGTTAACTCATCTCATATGCATATACTGTATTCTATTCAATGCCACTCCGACATCGCTCAAACTAATGTATATATTTCTTAATTGCATTCTTTTACTTTTAGATGTGTTTTGTTGTGAATTGTTTTTAGATACTACTGCACTGTTATAGCAAGGAACACAAGCATTTCGCTACACCCGCAATAACATCTGCTAAACATGTGTACATGACCAATAAAATGTGATTTGTTGGTGAAATATTTTACACTAATATAAAATGCTTTAACAGATTGTTTAACAAATAGATCTTTTTTTAAAGATACGGGTCTAAATTATTGGCACCCCTGTTTTGAATACTCTAGCACCCTCCCCTTGAGAGGATAACAACAGTATTTTTATGAGATTGGAGAACATGTTGGGAGGGATCTTGGACCATTCCTCCATACAGAATCCTTGATATCCTTCTGCTCTTCTGAATGTCAATGAAAAGCATTCTATACACCACTATTGATGAAAATAGGAACATGCGTAGATAATAGGGAATAGACAAACAATTGCATCTTGTTTAGACTGGTGTGATAGTTACCCTACCATTGGTATTGAAACAGCTATATGGTCAGAGGGGAAACAGTTTCTTAGTTATGTTTTAAAGCCATCTTTAATTGAAAATAAAAGATAACTCCTTGGTAATTCCTTAAAAAGTAATGAAGATGACAAAGTAGTATGTTACAATGATTTAAAAAAAACAAGCACTGTTCTAAAAACAGTCAACTCCCATCTACAAACATAGAAAATCAATACTTTGTGACATGAAACATTTTGTAGTCACAAAGTAATAGTTCTGTAAGAGTTGACACAGAAAGATTAATACATTCTCTTATTTTCTAAACATCCAGATCAATATTTAAATGTGTAGTATCACTGGGGACTCTGTTTTAAGAGAAGTGTAGTGAAATCCTGCTTGCCCATTCTCTTCTGCCCAGGCTGAACTCACAGAGACAGTCCTTGTGTCGCCACATTCAAGTAGTAGGATTTAATTGTATATGAAGTTGAACCTGCAACACAAATAGAACAACTAATCTATAATGCACATTTGTCCATCTTTAAAATGCCAGTTGTACTCTGATTTGAGTCTTATCAAGTAAGGTACTTCATATTATGGTGAATATACAGCAATATGGTGAATACCTTACCTACTCAGCAGTTGTGGGAGACTGGATATGATTGGCCCGTAGCCTGGGGCATTGTCATACAGCTCAAAGAGAGGGGCAGCCACCAGCTTATAGTTCTTGGGCACTGCAAACAGTGCTGGGAGACAGACAACCGGTCAATTTCCACATCCACTCAGACACACCAACATAACTACACATCAAAATATGTTAACCTTCTTAAAGCTCTTATATACAGGTGAAAACCACAGCGATCATCATCAATCAATTGATATGAACTGTCACATTTAAACATTACAGGCTGGTCAACTTACCTTTTTCCTGCAACTGAACCAAAAAGAGCTTCTTGTGCTCTTTGGGTTTGGTAATGTGTGCTGGGATGTAGGGGTACTGTAGATAAAACAGAAAACCCTAACTTAATGGATTCTCATGACATGGACTTCGGAAAGTATTCAAACCCCTTGACTTTTTCCACATTTTGTTAGGTTACAGCCTTATTCAAAACTTCATTAACCCCCCCCCCCCAAAAAAAAAAATATTCTCTGCAGTTCCTTTCAAGCTCTGTCAGGTTGGATGGGGAGTGTTGCTGCACAGCGATTTTCAGGTCGCACCAGAGATGTTCGATCAGGTTCAAATCCGGAGGACATTCAAAGACTTGTCCCGAAGTCACTCCTGCGTTGTCTTGGCTGTGTGCTTAGGGTCGTTGTCCTGTTGGAAGGTGAAAGGTCCTGAGCGTTCTGGACCAGGTTTTCT
Organism: Oncorhynchus mykiss; assembly: GCF_013265735.2. Taxonomy (NCBI): domain Eukaryota; kingdom Metazoa; phylum Chordata; class Actinopteri; order Salmoniformes; family Salmonidae; genus Oncorhynchus; species Oncorhynchus mykiss. The sequence continues at coordinate 27,838,974 of NC_048565.1, read as the reverse complement.
TGAAGTTTTTATTGAAGACTCATCTCTTCAGTAGGTCCTATGATTGAGTGTAGTCTGGCCCAGGAGTGTGAAGGTGAACGGAAAGGCACTGGAGCAACAAACTGCCCTTGCTGTCTCTTCCTGGCCGGTTCCCCTCTCTCCACTGGGATTCTCTGCCTTAGTGGTGCTCTTCCATGCCGTCCCTAGGAAGGGTGTCACTTGAGTGGGTTGAGTCACTGACGTGATCTCCCTGCATGTGTTGGCGTCCCCCCTTGGGTTGTGCTGTGGCGGAGATCTTTGTGGGCTGTACTCAGCCTTGTCTCAGGATGGTAAGTTGGTGGTTGAAGATATCCCTCTAGTGGTGTGGGAGCTGTGCTTTGGCAAAGTGGGTGGGGTTATATCCTGCCTGTTTGGCCCTGTCCGGGGGTATCGTTGGATGGGGCCACAGTGTCTCCCGATCCCTCCTGTCTCAGCCTCCAGTATTTATGCTGCAGTAGTTTGTGTGTCGGGGGGCTAGGGTCAGACTCTTATATCGGGAGTATTTCTCCTGTCTTATCTGGTATCCTGTGTGAAATGAAGTATGCTTTCTCTAATTCTCTCTCTTTCTTTCTCTCCCTCTTGGAGGACCTGAGCCCTAGGACCATACCTCAGGACTACCTGGCCTTATGACTCCTTGCTGTCCCCAGTCTACCTGGCCGTGCTGCTGCTCCAGTTTCAACTGTTCTGCTTGCGGCTATGGAACCCTGACCTGTTCACCGGACGTGCTACCTGTCCCAGACGTGCTGTTTTCAACTCTCTAGAGACAGCAGGAGCGGTGGAGATACTCCGAATGATCGACTATGAAAAGCCAACTGACATTTACTCCTGAGGTGCTGACCTGTTGCATCCTCGACAACCACTGTGATTATTATTATTTGACCCTGCTGGTCATCTATGAACATTTAAACATCTTGGCCATGTTCTGTTATAATTTCCACCCGGCACAGCCAGAAGAGGACTGGCCACCCCTCATAGCCTGGTTCCTCTCTAGGTTTCTTCCTAGGTTCTGGCCTTTCTAGGCAGTTTTTCCTAGCCACCGTGCTTCTATACCTGCATTGCTTGCTGTTTGGGGTTTTATGCTGGGTTTCTGTACAGCACTTTGAGATATCAGCTGATGTAAGAAGGGCTTTATAAATAAATTTGATTTCGTCAAGGATCTCGCTGTACTTTGCTCCGTTCATCTTTGCCTCGATCCTGACTAGTCTCCCAGTCCTTGCCGCTGAAAAACATACCCACAGCTTCACGGTAGGGATGGTGCCAGGTTTCCTCCTGACATGACACTCGGCATTCAGGCCAAAGAGTTGAATCTTGGTTTCATCAGACCAGATAATCTTGTTTCTCATGGTCTGAAAGTCTTAAGGTGCCTTTTGGAAAACTCCAAGCAGGCTGTAATTTGCCTTTTACCGTGGCTTCCGTCTGGCCACTACCATAAAAGCCTGATTGGGGGAGTGCTGCAGAAATGGTTGCCCTTCTGGAAGGTTCTCCCACCTCCACAGAGGGACTCCAAAGCTCTGTCAGAGTCTTGGTGGTTACAAACTTCTTCCATTTATATAATGTCCAATCAATTGAATGTACCACAGGTGGACTCCAATCAAGTTGAAGAAACATCTGAAGGATGATCAATGGAAATAGGATGCACCAGAGCTCAATTTCAAGTCTCATAGCAAAGGGTCTGAATACTTATGTAAATATGTATTTTTGTAATATTTTTTTTTTATTTGGTAGGATTTTTCTTTTTCTTAATACATTTTAGAATAAGGCTGTAACGTAGCAAAATGTGGGAAAAGTAAAGGGATCTGAATACTTTCAGAAGGCACTGAATTCAAATGGCAAGCGTGAAAGTGTGAAAGTGTGAAAGCCAATGAAAAATAAAGAGACCTGGGACAGGTCAGGTGACTCGTCTGAGAACTATAGTATGAACCATGGGTTCTTTAAGGGGTCCCTGCATACTTCCCTTCCAAAACAGTTTGTGCATATATTATGACAACATTGTGACGTTTTTGTTTGTTTTAGCCTTCAGCAAGGTTTTTTTGGGCTGTTGGTGCACACATTTTTGGGGGTAAGCCGAAGTTGGTAACCCCTTCATCGGTGATTGGTCAACAGTAGGGATTCTTCAATTTAGTGTTTGTTGTCATTCAACGAGTGACTAATCATTTTCATGCACATTTTTACACTTGAGAAATATGGCACCAAACATCTTTGATGTAAAATTGTACAACTAAGATATCCTCAGCCAAAACGTCAAAGTTAATGACAGATTTCCTGAGTTAACTTATATTAATTATTTATATTTTGAGGTATACTGGCTACGGCATCTCAAGATGGACAAAGTACCATTGCAGCTTTTTTCTAGTTTAGCCAGCCGAACCGAAGCATGCTGAGGCCTTTCGCGTAACAGGACAGGAAGGATAACTCCTTGGTAACCCACCTGTGGGGGCTCAAAGTTGGGTCTCCACCAGTTTCCAATAGAGTCATCGATCACCCAGTCCTGCTTCACTCCATCCTGACGCCCCAGGATCTGGACACGGATGTGGGAAAAACACATATGTTTAACTAATATCAAAACTAAAATCAAGTTTCAGTCTCTGACAACTATGCATGCTATGTCAGAAAATAATTATCCAGTAGACAAGCAAATGGGAAGTCTAGGTAGTCATGGTATAGTTAACCAGCTCAAATGAAACTGAAATAATCAGCTGCTCCATCTGCCCTGGAATCCAACACTCGTAGTTTTACTGTGTGGAAGATTTTTAAAATCAAATTCTGATCAATGTTACCCTTCAATAGTGCTCAACATGAGACATTTTGAAAAATACGTAACCCTTTACCTAGAATGGTCTGCAGCGTGATGTCAAAGTGGTTATTTTGTCCATTGTTGCCAGTGATAAGCCACTTCCAACTTGTCAGAGCTGACCAATTGTTTCCAACCTCTATGCCACTCCCAGTTTTCCACCAAAGTAAATGGAATGGTTTTGATGTCACTAAGCAAACCTTTCCAGATGATCAGGTCACGTTTCATGATAATAATCTGAATGATGACCCTGTCAGGTCACGTTTCATGATACTATTCCGAATGAAGACCATGTAGCCTGCCTACCTCTGTCATCAATCGCTTCAGTCCATCCACTTCGTCCTCCCCTGCATTCAATTCTCCACCAGGACTGCACACAATTACGTTTCAAAAATACAGTTGGGGCACTTTTTGTTGACTTTAAAAACTGGACTATACGCTCCTGCTAGTTACAGAAGTGTCAAGCGTTTCCTTGTAAATGCTTAGTTGCTTACACATTAGTAACTGGCACCATGCAACATTGTTGCAGAGGTGGGATGAGAACCAACTCACAGTTTGAAAAAGGTTGTCCCCAACTGCAGCAGTAGAACGTGTGGTAGCCTGTGCTCGTGTACGATCAGAACACCCTCCACTGCCCGCCTCATGCCTACTTTTTCGAACTCCTCGCGCATCCTCTGGAACCGAGCCGCTACCGAGCTATCCTTCTCGTAGAGAGGTTCCTTTGTGCCAAACGTGTAATTCGTGAGGGGATATCTGCGAGGGCCAATCCCAATTAAATGTTAGCAGCTTAGTTAGGTAAACTCTTAATGTGTTTGCTTGCTATGTAACTAACTAGCTACGTAATTGTGTGTATTGTACAATAATTAGGCTTTACTCCACAAGTAGGGAATGTTTTTTTGTGTTTGCAACATGCAAGAGCACTGTGCGTCGTAACGAGCTAGGTGGGCCTGTTTGTTTAGCCTACTACATCACATATTCAGAAACACTATAGCTTACTAGTTAAAAAACCGAAAATGAAATTCCGCTATCTAGTTAGACAGTTAAATAACAAGTGCACTTCATAGCTAGCGACGTACAAGTTGATGGCTCTCTCCAGCGTGACAGGTTTGGAAGGCGGGCTGATGTATTTATTTTCGAACTGGTTCAGTCCACGGCGTGGCCAACCGGTTGAAGGTCGGTTGGGAGGTACAACCGACATCGTTCCACCAAATAAGCAGGATATGTCAAAAACACGAATGAAGAGAAAACATTAGATAACTGATCCAAAATTCAACACACTACTCTTTCCGCAAAAAAATATATTTCCGGTGTTCTCCCCCTTCGCGTGAACACGCACGCACTCAATTCTTTATTGCTGCGGCTACCTTTGTAGTTAAGATTTCTGATCACGTTAGGCTGCGTTTCTTTTTATATATCGGTTTGATCGCGGGGGAGGCACTAGTATTGTCTACAGTTTTAAGTGTGGATATGTGTTTCAAGTGTATTAGTCTATAAATAAATCTCTTTTCCAAAATTCGTCATCTTTTCCATGTCATATTCGACTAGTAGTTCTGAAATGTTTATTGCTTGCCTACATTTTACTCCCTCTATGTTTAATATAACACACATACATTAATTATTAATTTCGGTTGACTATCCTGACGAGAAGTTTGTTCTATAGAAAGTATTTGACTCTGATGTGTGACGCAAAATTAAGGAAATAAGGGGGGGGGGGGGGGGGGGGGGGGTTCGGCAAGGCTAATTTCTTCCCTGTCGAACCTCCCCCTCCCTTCTACCTTGGGATAATAATAAATAATGAATAATTTTGGCAGATCATGTTGACCAGTAGTATGTGCCACAGAAAGTATTTGACTCTAGCCACAAAATTAAGGAAATAAGAAGGGGGGGATTTCGGCAAGAATATTTTATTGCCTGCCAAAGTTCTCCCCCGTTCTATCTTGGGACTGCAAGGCCCTGCAAGGCCTTCAGAATACTTTTTGGTGACCTATCATGACATCTGATGTGTGCCACAGGAAGTAATAGACTCTAGTCACAAAAGGAAGTGGTTATTTCAGCAATAATAGTTTTCAGAGCCCTCTACTGTTCTCTCTGCCCATCCCTCAATCCCACATCCCATCGTGCTTTTCCCTTTTATGGCTTTTCCTACGTTTTATTTGACACTTTTTCTGGTTCAGTTTTTAAGAGTGTAGGTACAGTAGCAATAATAAAATAGCAATAACAATAATAAATAAAAAATGTGTACTCTGGGCGAAAAAGAAAGTTCAAATATACAAGTCAACATGAGTGCATATCCATAATCACAGTAAACTTTTATAATAAGAAAAAAAATAAGAAAAAAATAAATCAATGTATAAAAATAAAATAAACAAAACTATGACTGAACGTACCTCCAAGAAGAATGCCCTCACCAATAGGTCCCTTCGCCCTCAATAGGACACCCCCAACACCTCCACCTTTTATTGTATTTTTTTATTTCACCTTTATTTAACCAGGTAAGCTAGTTGACAACAAGTTATCATATTCAACTGCAACCTGGCCAAGATAAAGCATATCAATTCGACACATACAACAACACAGAGTTACACATGGAATAAACAAAACATACAGTCAATAATACAGTACAAAAAATAAAACAAAAAGTCTATATACAGTGAGTGCAAATGGGGTAAGATGAGGGAGTTAAGGCAATAAATAGGCCATGGTGGCGAAGTAATTACAATATGGCAATTAAACACTGGAATGGTAGATGTGCAGAAGATGAACGTGCAAGTAGAGATACTGGGGTGTAAAGGAGCAAGATAAATAAAAAATAAAGTATGGGTATGAAGTAGATAGATGTGCTGTTTACAGATGGGCTATGTACAGGTGTAGTGATCTGTGAGCTGCTCTGACAGCTGGTGCTTAAAGCTAGTGAGGGAGATATGAGTCTCCAACTTCAGTGATTTTTGCAGTTCGTTCCAGTCATTGGCAGCAGAGAACTGGAAGGAGAGGCAACCAAAGGAGGAATTGGCTTTGGGGGTGACCAGTGAGATAAAGCTGCTGGAGCGTGTGCTACGTGTGGGTGCTGCTATGGTGACCAGTAAGGTGGGGCTTTACCTAGCAGAGACTTGTAGATGACCTGTAGCCAGTGGGTTTGGCGACGAGTATGAAGCAAGGGCCAACCAACGAGAGCGTACAGGTCGCAGTGGTTGGTAGTATATGGGGCTTTGGTGACAAAACGGATGGCACTGTGATAGACTACATCCAATTTGTTGATTAGAGTGTTGGAGGCTATTTTATAGATGACATTGCCGGAGTTGAGGATCGGTAGTATGGTCAGTTTTATGAGGGTATGTTCGGCAGCATGAGCGAAGGATGCTTTGTTGCGATATCGGAAGCCGATTCTAGATTTAACTATGAAATAATGCATATGGAATCATGTAGTAACCAAAAGGTGTTAAACAAATCCAAATATATTTTATATTTGAGATTCTTAATGTAGCCACCCTTTGCCTTGATGACAGCTTTGCACACTCTTGGCATTCTCTCAACCAGCTTCACCTGAAATGCTTTTCCAACAGTCTTGAAGGAGTTTCCACATATGCTGAGCACTTGTTGGCTGCTTTTCCTTCACTCTGTGGTCCAACTCATGCCAAACCATCTCAATTGGGTTGAGGTTGGGTGATTGTGGCGGCCAGGTCATCTGATGCAGCACTCCATCTCTCTCCTTCTTGGTAAAATAGCCAATACACAGCCTAAAGGTATGTTGAAAAACAAATGATAGTCCCATTAAGCGCAAACCAGATGGGATGGCGTATCGCTGCAGAATGCTGTGGCAGCCATGGTACTGTGTGCCTTGAATTCTAAATAAATCACTGACAGGCACCTAAGGCACCTCCACACCATCACACCTCTTCCTGCATATTTCACGGTGGGAACCACACATGCGGAGATCATCCGTTCACCTACTCTGCGTCTCACAAAGACACGTGGTTGGAACCAACAATCTTAAATTTGGACTCACCAGACCAAAGGGCAGATTTCCACCAGTCTAATGTCCATTGCTCATGTTTCTTGGCCCAAGCAAATCTCTTCTTCTCATTGGTGTCCTGTGGTAGTGGATTCTTTGCAGCAATTCAACCATGAAGGCCTGATTAATGCAGTCTCCTCTGAACAGTTGGTGATTGGATGTGTCTGTTACTTGAACTCTGTGACGCATTTATTTGGGCTGCAATTTCTTTTTTTTCTTCTTTTTTTTACCCCTTTTTCTCCCCAATTTCGTGTTATCCAATTGTTTTTAGTAGCTACTATCTTGTCTCATCGCTACAACTCCCGTACGGGCTCGGGAGAGACGAAGGTTGAAAGTCATGCGTCCTCCGATACACAACCCAACCAAGCCGCACTGCTTCTTAACACAGCGTGCATCCAACCCAGAAGCCAGCCGCACCAATGTGCCGGAGGAAGCACCGTGCACCTGGCAACCTTGGTTTGCGTGCACTGCGCCCGGCCCGCCACAGGAGTCGCTGGTGCGCGAGCCCTCCCTAACCCGGACAACGCTAGGCCAATTGTGCGTCGTCCCACGGACCTCACGGTCGCGGCCGGTTGCGACAGAGCCTGGGCACGAACCCAGCTGGCTCTGCAGTACAGTGCCCTTAACCACTGCGCCACCCGAGAGGCCCTAAATACGATAATTTGATGAAAGGCCTCTTTTTAGTTAAATACTCCACCCCCGCCTCATTCCCACATGCAAACAAGAGCGCTTGTACAATGCTAACTTTTATTTTTTTTTACAATTTGCATTGTCATTGCATACACAGAATAAATGTTTTGTTTCATTGTGACTTTTGTCCAGTTCTACCCATATACAACATTGCCATTGCAAAGCCATAGACAACGATGCATTATGACCATGGATTTATTTTGTTACAGCAGATATGATTCCTCAAAAAACAAACATATGTTGATAAGTCTGCAATCCTGACAACCATTATGTATATTTCAAACATCCGATCTTTACCAGTGCAAATGAATAAAAAAATAATATATACAATAGCAATTGAATGAAAGTATCACTCCTAGCAAATCAGAGAAACACTCATATTTCAGTAATAAAGAAAACACTGATAAAAAAAGAATTCTAAATGAATACTGCTAAATCTAGTACAAAGATCATTCTTAGTGCAATTTCATTTATACACCACCGTATGTTTTCCTCTTGTAGTTATAGCTACAGGTGTTACTTACCATGATGCAGCCTATGACACAGTTACTTTCTACATTCCAATGGTCATTGATGTATTGCACCCTTGTGAATTCTCACAACTGTAATATTGCACAGTATAGTATTATCAGTTCAAAAGGAAGATTGGCAAAGACCTGGGCTGTTTTCCATGTGGATGTGTCCTCCACAGTCAAAGGCAGTGCATTGATGTTTCTTCAGATTCTAATGGATTCCAAGAAATCCCATATTATCTGAGGAATATTGGAATATGTCAGCAGCTGCCTCCAACAAACAAGGTTTTTACAAGGTTTTGAAAAACACTAAAATTGTGGTGTGACAACAGCTGTTAGGCGGCCAGGTCTACTGATCTTTTTTTTTTTTTTTGCATTTGGGTAATGTGTGAAGGTCACACATTGGTAGACAGTTCTTGATGCAGGTGACATTTTAAAGCAACTTGTGTCTTCCATTGATGTGTCCGACCAGTTTGATGTCTAACAAAATCATATGAACCTGCTCAGATCATTGAGAAAGCGGGTGGGGGTTATTTCCCATCTCCTACATCATCATTCCTCTGGAGTTTGAATAAAATCGATATAATCCCAATTTGGCCTGTCTCTGAAACAAATGGAGGCTCTAGAGAGGCTCTTCGTCTGTCCTGAAATCAAACCTTACTTTCCCCTTAACCACCACTAAAATCAATGGAAGGACAGAATGTTTATCTATAATAATTCATCTTATACTAGTCAGAAAAGTTGAAAAGAGGGATGTGGTAGAAAGCTAGATGGATGGAAGAATAAAGTCACTTAAATAGATGGACACGGATTTAGAGACACTAGAACTTCTCCTTCCTCCCTGTTTAGCGAGTCTACATGTTGATCTTATCCTCTCTGTTTAGCGAGTCTACATGTTGATCTTATCCTCTCTGTTTAGCGAGTCTACATGTTGATCTTGTCCTCTCTGTTTAGTGAGTCTACATGTTGATCTTATCCTCTCTGTTTAGCGAGTCTACATGTTGATCTTGTCCTCTCTGTTTAGCGAGTCTACATGTTGATCTTATCCTCTCTGTTTAGCGAGTCTACATGTTGATCTTATCCTCTCTGTTTAGCGAGTCTACATGTTGATCTTATCCTCTCTGTTTAGCGAGTCTACATGTTGATCTTATCCTCTCTGTTTAGCGAGTTCAGATGAAGTTGGATCATCTACCTATTGTTCTAATTTTACTAATGTATGCATTATATTATACACAGCCTAGTAGTCATCATAGACAACTTGATGAAAATCAAAGTTGCTCTTGTGCACAGGAAAAGCACTGAGTGTTTCAAGAGAAATATATAGATTGTGATTAAGAATAAATACTGATACAAATTGTGCAAAAAAGCAAGGTATGGTGTCTTCATTGTTTTTTCAAATGGGAAGTCTATCATCAAATATTTCCTAGACTTCTCACATTAAAACATACAGAAGAGAATTAACACTATTTCTGTTATCTTATGAATATAATTTTTAAATACAAATATAATATTTGCCATGAGAATATTTTTATAGAACCAAATATGCTATTTAGGAAAAAAACAGCTCCACAAGCAGAAACTCTCACACAGACTAAAGTGCTTACAAACCAGGGCCACCGTGGTATAATGCAACTTTTCATACTACCGCTGGCACGATGGCAGAGAATATTGGAACTTCGTAATAGTGCCGGTTATACTCCAAACTCCACTTTTGGACTCGGAATTGATCCTTGAAATGTCAACTGGTCGGTTGGTCTGTTATGAATTGAGATCCCTCAGTCAGGCTCTCTGACTGTAGATCAGTCCAGCTTTAGGAGAGAAGCCATTGCTTATGTTAGGATGTCCTGCGGTCAGCCTTTGAAGTGACAACTGCCAGGGTCCCCACCAGTAAAACTGTTGAACATCAGTGAAAGAAGTCTGAATAATTCCAAATAGATTCAACTCTGGTTCTCTGAAAAGCTATACAGTGCTTCTAAAGAAAACTCCCCAGAACGGACATCCTAGTGGATGGAAGATAGGCCCACAGAGCTCTGAGTGACAAGAACCCCTCCTGCTCTGCTCACATTGGGTCAGGTAGGCTGGATCTAAGACATGACGACAGGGGATGGAACAAATCTGAGAGCCTTGAGGAATGTCTTGTTTTCTGGCCTGAAAAGGACATGCAAAAAAAATACAAGTCAATATTTGCTGTTATTATTACACACGAACTGAGCTGTCCATAGAATCATCGTCATTCAACTATGCACAAATCCAGTAAGAGATATGGCTGTGTGTATATGACAGTTTACAATCCAGGGTTACTCTAAGCAGTTTAGTCACCTCAACTTTCTCAATTTGCCCATTATTTATTACAAGATTTAGTTGAGGTGTAGGGTTTAGTGAATGATTTGTCCCAAATACAATGCTTTTAGTTTTGGAAATATTTAGGACTAACTTATTCCTTGCCACCCATTCTGAAAATAACTGCAGCTCTTTCTTAATTGTTGCAGTGATTTCAGTCGCTGTAGTAGCTGACGTGTATAGTGTTGAGTCAACCGCATACATAGACACACTGGCTTTCCTCTACTAGCCTTACTTTACTGGCATGTCATTATTAAAGAATGAAAAAAGTAAGGGGCCTAGACAGCTGCCCTGGGGAATGTTGGAGAGGCTTCCATTAAAGAAAACCCTCCATGTTCTGTTAGACAGGTAACTCTTTATCCATAATATAGCAGGGGGTGTAAAGCCATAACACATACGTTTTTCCATCAGCAGACTAGGATCGATAATGTCAAAAGTCACACTAAAGTCTAACAAAATATTTCCCACAATCTTTTATCATCAATTTCTCTCGGCCAATCATCAGTCATTTGTGTAAGTGCCGTGCTTGTTGAATGTCCTTCCATATAAGCGTGCTGAAAGTCTGTTGTCGATTTGTTTACAGTATAATATCATTGTATCTGTTAAAAAAAAATCTTAAAGGTTGGTAACAGGCTGATTGGTCAGCTATTTGAGCCAGTAAAGGGGGCTTTACTATTATTTTGTGAACAGAATTACACACACTTTCTAGTAGGCTTAAATGGACTATATGGCAAATAGGAGTGGCATTATCGTCTGCTATTATCATCAGTAATTTTCCATCCAAGTTGTCAGACCTCGGTGGCATGTCATTGTTCATCGACAACAATAATTTTTCGACATCTTCCACACTCACTTTAAGGAATTCAAAAGTTTGTCTTTCATAACTTGGTCAGTTATACTTGGATGTGTAGTCAGCATTTGTTGCTGGCATGTCATCACTAAGTTTACTAATCTTGCCATTAACGTAATTGCCAATATTAGTGGGTTTTGTGATGAATGAGCCATCTGATGAAATGAATGATGTAGCTGAGTGTGTGCCATATATATACTTTACCTGCCTTGTCAGGACAAGCATGTGCCAGCGGATCTGTCAAGCCATCATTGTTCCTCACAACCAGCGTTGGGGTAAGCCTCTGCCTCCTGGCTCTGAAACATGTACTGGAACACAGCAGAGTGGGATACACCTGAAGATAACACTGGCCAGTACTTTCAATCAACTGCAGAGATGCTACCTGCATAGCACACACTGATTAATCTACCCAATAAGCAAGAAGGCATATTGTTGACACATTTTTCGACCATTACCCGCCCTTGTCTGACTAAAGCCATAGAAATGTACGGCTGACAAGTAACTGACAACTTGCACTGACTTTACTGGTGGGTTGATTTCACTTAATATAACTAGACTTTAAGAAAATATATGCAGAGCTAATTCAAACACCATAAACACATTCTACTCACTGATTTCAGGTTGGAATCCATATCAGTAAAGTTCCACTCACTCAAGGGCAGGTTGAAATTGAATGGCTGTAAAGACAGAACAGCATCATATCAATCTGAGCTGCTGTGAGCACTGTCTGACTCACTCCTACCTAGTGAAGAGAAACTAGAGACATTCAAAGGTAGTATATCTGTTCCTGCAGTCATTTTGTGTCCCATGCCTTTGTGACACAATTCCTGGAACAAACTCTGTGTCTGCCAAGTTTTGGAGGGTATTACTCACATCCATGACAGCAGTGGTGGGCTCCACATTCTGCTGGTGGGTCCTCAGGAGAAGCTGCAGGTCCTCCAGACTCATGTCCACATTCTCTTCAGCATCAGGTACCTCAGGCCTACAACACATATCATCATGTCACACTACTAGGGCTTCACTGGAAAACAATACATTCATATGTAACAATAAAAAACATATGTAAAACTTATTATTGAGCTTGGAAAACTGATGGACATGTTTGTTTGTTTGTTTGTTTGTTTGCGTGTGTGTCTCTACCTCTCCAGAGCAGGTCTCTTGAGCCGCCTGTCTGCTCCAGACCCTCGGCCCTCCAGGACGGATTGTACCATGGCAACAGGGAGGACGGGGGGTTCAGAACACACATCACAGGAGCCCAGTGGGACCCCCTCCCCCCGGCCTCGCACCCCTGGGCTCCCTGGCTCCTCTTTGATCAGCATCAAACACTTATCCCTGTGTGGGCACAGAAAACCAGCAGTCTTAAGTTTTTATTTATTTGATTTATTTCACCTTTATTTAACCAGATAGGCTAGTTGAGAACAAGTTCTCATTTACAACTGCGACCTGGCCAAGATAAAGCACAGCAGTTCGACACATACAACAACACAGAGTTACACATGGAATTAACAAACATACAGTAGAAAAAAGAAAAATCTATATACTGTGAGTGTAAATGAGGTAAGATGAGGGCAATAAGTAGGCCATGGTGGCGAAGTAATTACCATATAGCAATTAGACACTGGAATGGTAGATGTGCAGAAGATGAACGTGCAAGTAGAGATACTGGGGTGCAAAGGAGCAAGATAAAATAAATAAATACAGTATGGGGATGAAGTAGTTGGATGGGCTGTTTACAGATGGGCTATGTACAGGTGCAGTGATCTGTGAGCTGCTCTGACAGCTGGTGCTTAAAGCTAGTGAGGGAGATATGGGTCTCCAGCTTCAGTGATTTTTGCAGTTCGTTCCAGTCATTGGCAGCAGAGAACTGGAAGGAAAGGCGGCCAAAGGAGGAATTGGCTTTGGGGGTGATCAGTGAGATATACCTGCTGGAGTGCGTGCTACGGGTGGGTGCTGCTATGGTGACCAGTGAGCTGAGATAAGGCGGGGCTTTACGTAGCAGAGACTTGTAGATGACCTGGAGCCAGTGTGTTTGGCGACGAGTATGAAGCGATGGCCAGCCAACAAGAGAGTACAGGTCGCAGTGGTGGGTAGTATATGGGGCTTTGGTGACAAAACGGATGGCACTGTGATAGACTGCATCCAATTTGTTGAGTAGAGTGTTGGAGGTTATTTTATAGATGACATCACCGAAGTCGAGGATCGGTAGGATAGTCAGTTTTACAAGGGTATGTTTGGCAGCATGAGTGAAGGATGCTTTGTTGCGATATAGGAAGCCAATTCTAGATTTAACTTTGGATTGGAGATGCATAATGTGAGCCTGGAAGGAGAGTTTACAGTCTAACCAGACACCTAGGTATTTGTAGTTGTCCACGTATTCTAAGTCAGAGCTGTCCAGAGTAGTGATGCTAGACGGGCGGGCAGGTGCAGGGCAGTGATCGGTTGAATAGCATGCATTTAGTTTTACTTGCATTTAAGAGCAGTTGGAGTCCACAGAAGGAGAGTTGTATGGGATTGACGCTTGTCTGGAGATTAGTTAACACAGTGTCCAAAGAAGGGCCAGAAGTATACAGAATGGTGTCATCTGTGTAGAGGAGGATCAGAGAATCACCAGCAGCGAGAGCAACATCATTGATGTTATACAGAGAAGAGAGTCGGCCCGAGAATTGAACCCTGTGGAACCCCCATAGAGACTGCCAGAGGTCCGGACAACAGGCCCTCCGATTTGACACACTGAACTATCAGAGAAGTAGTTGGTGAACCAGGCGAGGCAATCATTTGAGAATCCAAGGCTGTCGAGTCTGCCAATAAGAATGTGGTGATTGACAGAGTCGAAAGCCTTGGCCAGGTCGATGAATACGGCTGCACAGTAACGTCTCTTATCGATGGCGGTTATGATATCGTTTTGGACCTTGAGCGTGGCTAAGTGCACCCATGACCAGCTCTGAGACCAGCTCTGAAACCAGATTGCATAGTAATGGAGTTCGAAATGGTTGGTAATCTGTTTGTTGACTTGGCTTTTGAAGATCTTGGAAAAGCAGGGTAGGATAGATATGGGTCTGTAGCAATTTGGGTCTAGAGTGTCTCCCCCTTTGAAGAGGGGGATGACCGCGGCATCTTTCCAATCTTTGGGAATCTCAGACGATAAGAAAGAGAGGTTGAACAGTCTAGTAATAGGGGTTGCAACAATTTTGGCAGATCATTTTAAAAAGAGAGGGTCCAGATTGTCTAGCCCGGCTGATTTGTAGGGGTCCAGGTTTTGCAGTTCTTTAAGAACATCAGCTATTTGGATTTGGGTGAAGGAGAAATGGGGGAGGCTTGGGCGAGTTGCTGTGGGGAGTGCAGGGCTGTTGACCGGGGTAGGGGTAGCCAGGTAGAAAGCATGGCCAGCAATAGAATAATGCTTATTGAAATTCTCATTTATAGTGGATTTATCGGCCGGTAACAGTGTTTCCTAGCCTCAGTGCAGTGGCAGCTGGGAGGAGGTGCTCTTATTCTCCATGGACTTTACAGTGTCCCAGAACTTTTTTGAGCTTGTGCTACAGGATGCAAATTTCTGTTTGAAAAAGCTAGCCTTAGCTTTCCTAACTGCCTGTGTATATTGGTTACTAACTTCCCTGAAAAGTTGCATATCACAGGGGCTATTCGATGCTAATGCAGAACGCTATATTATGTTTTTGTGCTGGTCAAGGGCAGTTAAGTCTGGAGAGAACCAAGAGCTATATCTGTTCCTGGTTCAACATTTTTTGAAATGGGCATGCTTATTTAAGATGGTGAGCAAGGCACTTTTAAAGAATGACCAGGCATCCTCTACTGACGGGATGAGGTCAATATCCTTCCAGGATACCTGGGCCAGGTCGATTAGGAAGGCCTGCTCGCTGAAGTGTTTTAGGGAGCGTTTGACAGTGATGAGGGGCGGTGTTTGACTGCAGACCCGTTACGGATGCAGGCAATGAGGCAGTGATCGCTGAGATCTTGGTTGAAAACAGCAGAGGTTTATATCAGTCCTGCTGAAAAAGGCTTCTCAACAACAGATTTCTTCCAATCTCGACTACATACTATATTTTGATGCTTTGGAAGCCACTACAGGATAAAATGTGTCTTTGCTTTTGTTCTTTGACACTTACCTTGTCTCATCTGTTTGCATTTGCATGTTGCTGGGTTGTGACATTTCAGTAACGTCTGATATGATTGGTCCTCCTGTCATTGCACTATTGGAGCAAGAGGCTGTTTCTGTGGATGGCTGTGGAGAAGGAACAGTAAAATAGTTGAATTAAAGGTTTGTGAAGCTCATAGCCTGACAGACACTATGCAGTTAAAAATAGAACATGTTTTATATGATAGTCATGATGTCCCAATGCTGGAAACTATAAACACAGTACATCTAGCACCATACTTTGTATAAATAGTGTAATGGTGAAAGGTAGAGTGGGTTCATACCGACTGGATATAGAACGGTTCATGCAGGGGCTCCATTTGGTGGTTATGGCTGAACTTGGAGGCTGAGGGCGTGGTTGAGCCATCGTCCAACATAAGGGGACTAGGAGGGCCAAGCATCACCATGATGGGGAATATAGAGAAATCAATAGTGAATCAATGGAAGTACTCTCTTCACTTCTGCAATGAAATGCCTTGGAACTGTTAACTCATAATTTATAGACTGAGAGCCATAGACAGCTGTGTCTGCATAGCCTTACTGGATGAGAGCCGAGGATAAGGGGAAATAACTGTAACCCTTCTGATGGATTGGAAGGGTGAGTCGAGAAAGCAGTGGTTGTCACGACTTCCACCGAAGGTGGTTCCTCTCCCTGTTCAGACAGGGCTCTGCGGTTGGCATCGCCGGCCTACTAGCCATCACCAATCCATGTTTCCTTTTCAGTTTGTTTTGTCTTTGTGTGTATATTTACCCCTGTTTCCCCGCTTAGGTTTGTGCGGGATTATTTTCTTGTTGCTTGTGGAGGCTTTCCTCAGTGTATTTCGCGGGTGGTTATTATAGTAAGGTGCGTTGTGTTTTTACACATTACGGGAGTCCTGTTAGTTCCCATTGTGTTGGGCATTGTTTTTGGGTATTGTACTGTACCGTGTTTTTGGACTTGCCCTTATTAAAATATACGCTACACTGACATCTCTGCTCTCCTGCGTTTTACTCCTCACCTACCTTCAGTGCATAAATGCAACAGTGGTAGTTTTGAGAAACTACATTTTTAATAAAGCTACGCTTGTATCGAACATGTAGGCCTTAAAACACTGAAAAACCCACTTGCTTTTTGACAACAGAGAAAAGTTATAAATTACATTATGTCATTGACTTCTCTGATAATGTTATTTTATTCATCTTATATCAACCACTGCTGTTTCTATTTTGCAAAGGCAGTGTGCACATAATGTAATATCTCAATCAGTAATATATCTAAAAAAAAAGGTGCTCTCTAGAACCTAGAAGGGTTCTTTGGCTGTCCCCACAGGAGAACCCTTTGAAGAACCCTTTTTGGTTCTGGGTAGAACCCTTTTGGTTCCAGGTAGAACTCTTTTGGGTTCCATGTAGAACACTTTCCAAACAGGGTTCTACCTGGAACCAAAAAGGGTTATCCTATGGCAGTGGTCATCAACCTTTTCTGAGTCAAGATCACTTTCTGAGTCAAGATCACTTTCTGAGTCAAGATCACTTTCTGAGTCAAAATTGCAGAGATCTACCTCTCTGATTTTTTATTAACATGACTTAAAAAATGTAAGCCTATGCAACATTAACCAATTAAAAACAGTTCTGTAGTAATGTGGTTTGTGCAGTAAGCTATAGGCCCAATACATTATCACCGCATACTGGCTTTGCTTGAATTTACCTGCTAATGCATTGTTGTTCGGGACATTTAAAAAATATATATATTTCAACATTTGAGGTAGGCTATATGATCACAACGGTAATAGATCCACTGTTGTATTACTTGTGAGGCACAGCTGAGTGAGCATACATTTAAATAATTTGCTTTTTATTTTACTGGGCTGATGGTGCATGCATCTGATGGTCAGTCTCTGCGGAGGGAGAGAGCAGCAGACTGAGGGTCTGTCTCTCAACATCCCTCCGCTCTCCCTTTCCTGCACACTGACCAAAAAGGGACACCGTCTTCCAGCTGATGGCGAAACTTGATTCGCACCGCATTATTTCTGCTTCATGCACAAATTCATGTAGTTACTCATATGAACAGAGAAAGTGAAATATTCCTCGATATTAAAAAAGACCCAAGCCGCTAATAATAATAACAACGCAAGCCTATCGATACACTTTCCTGCTTATTCATTACTGCTGCACTGCTTGTTGCAGCGCTGAGTGGAAATAGGAAGAACGCGCATTTTATGGGTTATAAAAGTGTTTGATGCAAAGTGTTGACAGTGCTGAGTGAGAACTTAAACATGAACTCACTCATAAAAACAGCAGCTCTTTGCTGTATTTGTTGACAGTCTCTCTCTATTCATGGTTTTAAACGTTTTGAAATCTCAAAAGTACCAATATTGCTGAAGCTTTATTTTCATGACCTGCTACGTCACTGCAGACTCGGTCATCTGAGCAATCTGATTGGCCAGTTTTGGCATAGTGCACTTGATTTCCTCTCCAGGCCCAACGGGAAGGCAGAGTTTGTACCTTCAGGCACATAAAATGGCAACAGTTTACCTATCCGGCGCGCAGGACAGCTGAATTGGCTGCACCTAACACCAACAGCTCGAGACTAATAAAAAAATAGGAACACAAGGCTTTATCGTTGTTTTTTTACAGAAATGTTTGGCTAGATCGATCGACTAGAAATGCCGTGGAGATCGACAAGCCGGTTGGTGACCACTGGCCCATGGGGACAGTCGAATAACCCTTTTGAAATCCTTTTTTCTAAGAGTGTTCCATTACTAACCACCAACAGCATACATCTTTTTCTAAGAGTGTTCCATTACTAACCACCAACAGCATACATCTTTTTTCTAAGAGTGTTCCATTACTAACCACCAACAGCATTCATCTTTTTTCTAAGAGTGTTCCATTACTAACCACCAACAGCATACATCTTTTTTTCTAAGAGTGTTCCATTACTAACCACCAACAGCATACATCTTTTTTCTAAGAGTGTTCCATTACTAACCACCAACAGCATTCATCTTTTTTCTAAGAGTGTTCCATTACTAACCACCAACAGCATACATCTTTTTTCTAAGAGTGTTCCATTACTAACCACCAACAGCATACATCTTTTTTCTAAGAGTGTTCCATTACTAACCACCAACAGCATTCATCTTTTTTCTAAGAGTGTTCCATTACTAACCACCAACAGCATTCATCTTTTTTCTAAGAGTGTTCCATTACTAACCACCAACAGCATTCATCTTTTTTCTAAGAGTGTTCCATTACTAACCACCAACAGCATACATCTTTTTTCTAAGAGTGTTCCATTACTAACCACCAACAGCATACATCTTTTTTCTAAGAGTGTTCCATTACTAACCACCGACAGCATACATCTTTTTTCTAAGAGTGTTCCATTACTAACCACCAACAGCATACATCTTTTTTCTAAGAGTGTTCCATTACTAACCACCAACAGCATAAATTGCATTGTAGAAGCCAGCTATGGCACAGTGTTATGAATGTTATTGGAAACGGTATAAACAGATCTGAAAATGTCCAGTTAAAGGGATGTCAGTTCTAAGTCTTCTGGCGGTATGGATGTGACAGATGAAATGATGGAAAATATGAGTCTTTTATGTCACTGTCCCTTGTTCTTTGACTTTGACCGATTTGTTCACACGGGTCACACACGCTGATGGTGCATTTCCAATAGAGGGTAGAGGGTCATGCGCCCTGGTTCAGTGGGGTGGTGTGGGTGTGAGAGGATGGGAGGGATGGGTGAGTGATTGTGTGTGTGTGTGTGTGTGTGAGGGGCTTAGGGCTCAGTAGGTCTGATTCAGCATTCAGCTCCATTCATCCAAGCTGGGATTGTGTTGCGCATCAGCTGACCACATACAGCTGAGTTGGCCATTCCCACTGCTGTGTTTGTGTGTTGTGTTACTATTGTCGATTTGTTAGTACGGTGTGTTAACAAGTGTATGTACATACAAGTGTGTATGTGTGTGTGTGTTTTGAGTGCATGTATTGTGAATCTTAGCCTTTGTGTGTGTGTGTGTGTGTGTGTGTATGTGTGTGTGTGTGTGTGTGTGTGTGTGTGTGTGTGTGTGTGTGTGTGTGTGCACGCACAACAAAGCGAGGCAGTGTACTCACAGCTTTCTCTTCATTCCTACAGTGCTTGTTGTGTTTGACTGCATCTGGCTGAAAAGGAACTGAATCAGCTGTAAAGGAGCAAAAAACAGAATGATTCAGCACCAAAGTAACACACTCTGACTCCCCATTCTCCCTCTCTTTTCCTCTCTCTCCAATTCACACACACGGCATAGTCATGTTAACTGAGAATTTCTCACCTTGTTCATGACTTTCTGCTGCTGGGTGTGGTTCTGTCTCAGTGAGACCACCTCTCTCCACAGCACCTCATTCTGCCTGGAGGAGTAAGACAGACCACTGTGACATTCCCCAGTTTACTATCACCCCTTCACTCACCACCCCGCACGTCCCACACGTGTGTGATCTATATGTGTGATTACTGGGCGATGCTCTGATTTCAGCCTGATGTGTCCTATCTGAGGGCTCACCACCACTGATTCCAGATCAGATAGAGACACGTGACAAGACTACCTGTTCTACTACCTGACACATGCACCACCTGACCAGCACACCTGATGCTATTATAGGGCGCAACAGTCAGGTGAGCAGCTGAATGTTCTCTTAAACCAATGGAGACAATAGACCAAACCATTAAAACATATAATGAGGCTAGGGACAATGCATGGGCTACTGAGGATGGACTATGAGTCTGTTACATACAGTATGGCTTAGTATGGTTAGTAATACGTTTTGTCCCAGTTCAGTGGCCTTAAACCACATTTTTTATAGCATTAAACCAACTACAGTACTGATTATAGTAATTGTATTAATTTAGCAAATTGTTGTTGTAATTATGATTGATGCCATGTACCAGCACATATTCCTACTTACTGTTTCATGTCTTGCATCTGACACTCCATGTTCTCTTGTTGGCTGCGCAGTACCTGCACTTCATACAGCAGCTTACTCAAGTCCTCCTGCCGTACTTTGGTCTCTTCACTCTTCACGATGGAGACCTAAACACACAGACAAACAGACACAGAGGTCTCACTATGTGAACTTTGTTGGTGTGTGTGAGTTTTATTTCCTTGGTTTCTGTCTCACCTTCCTCTTGATGTGCTCCAGCAGGTGTTCGTGGCCTTTCAGGAAGTAGAGGTGCTGAAACTCTGTGTCGTCTCTCTCTGGCTTCACCAGACCACTCTGCTCTATGTTCACCACCTTCCTGAAGCCATCTGTACATCCGGCCAGAGGTTAGCGGCACACAGCAACACACAACACACAACACACAACACACAACACACACACACACACACACACACACACACACACACACACACACACACACACACACACACACACACACACACACACACACACACACACACACACACACACACACACTACCACACACTAACACACATCCAGAGGCACACACACTCAAATACATAAATGAATGCATAGCCTACCTACACATAAACAATACAAAAGTCACTCCTACACAATTGACTTCTAAATACTGCTA
Source organism: Oncorhynchus mykiss (assembly GCF_013265735.2). Lineage (NCBI taxonomy): Eukaryota > Metazoa > Chordata > Actinopteri > Salmoniformes > Salmonidae > Oncorhynchus > Oncorhynchus mykiss. The sequence continues at coordinate 27,818,051 of NC_048565.1, read as the reverse complement.
AATATCTGACAGGGTACTTCTCTATTCTCTAGAGCTGAGGAGAGGTACTCACACATGTTGAGCTGACGAACAAAGCTGGCCATGTTGTTATGTTTGAAGTATTTTGGCAGCACCTCTTTAGCAAACCTGCCCTGGTCGAACACATGGAAGCTGGTCCCAGTCTGAGGGACAGAACCAAAATAGGGGTTTGTGTTTAAGTTCTATGAAACTGGTTAGACATTGAATACCTCAATTCAACATTTGGGGCCAGTTTCCCAGAAAAGTTAAAGGGACCAAAAGGCAGTTTTAATGGAGATTCTTCATTGAGCATGCTTTTTAGTCCAGGACTAGGCTGTCCGGGAAACCAGACCAATGTCAAAAACATATAATGCTCAGTCCTATAAATCCTGTGAAGGTTGATCAAGTAGGAAGTGTATTTTTTGCTTTATAGCATATAAAATCATATAAAATCTGTCCATATAAAATCTGTTCTGAAAAATGTGTATCTCCTAGTTAATTTTTTACAGGCTAACCGGATTAAAACGGAACAGGGGAAGCTTAGCCACTTACATTAAAAAATATATATATTCTATGTTCTAAAAATTCTATGTGCTAAAATGAAGGTTGAGGGAAACACTATGTACCAGCAAACTGTACCCACACCTCTTAGACACTAAATCAATGCCAAGGTTATGGACTTCTGTCACTTCATCATAGTCCAATAGCACATTCTTTAAGTGTTAAACAGGTTGGCTACAGCACATTCTTTAAGTGTTAAACAGGTTGGCTACATGATTTTGAAAATGTTGTTAAAGTCAACATTTCTATCCCTATATGTGTCCAGTAAGCAAACATCAGTTAATGAACATGATGAAGCCATGATTCTCTCAAAGATGGTTACTCACTTACATTTTGAGGACTCTGTAAGCCAGATTGTGGAGTCTTGGGCATAACAGTAACACAAACACAAACAGGAACAAAGATAAAGGGTTGCTTAGTATAAAGGGAACACTGGAAGACATTTACTCAGTTACCCTCCAGATCTATCTAATGCTGCCGGTGAATGCAAGGCACATGTTTTGGGTTAACCAAAGGTTTAAACACATTCACTTTTCAGTCAACCCGAGTATAAACAGTCATGATATTCAATTAAGTTGATAGTCAAACATAGTACTTGTCTATTACTCATAGTTCTATCTTGCCACTGCCCCTAACCATTACTTATCTTCTCATTCTTGTGATTTATATAAAACACATTCAATATTGTCAACTCTATGAAAGACCTCCGACTCTCTTTAACCAACTTAACCAATCAGAAGAGTCAGTACTTCAGGTACTCACAGCACTCCAGCAGATGAGGTGGTTGGTGTCCGGGTCCTCGACCAGGGTCCACAGTTTGGTGAGGAAGGCAGGCACATTACTGGCATAACCTCCATCCACACCAATAGAGCCAGGAGATTCCTGCATGGCTGCGCTTCAGTTGGAGCTAGGTGGTGTTATTAAGAATATGTGTAAGAGTGTGTATGTGCACAGGTCCTACTCCATCTCTGAGCTGCTTTGCTGCTGACTCTCTCTGGACCAGTTATTCGGCCATATCAGGCCCTGTCATCCCTACAGGCCATCGTCAGCACAAACCTGCCCCTGCAGCATCACCATAGCCCTCCAACACAACAAAAGACCCCACTGGAAAACAATACAGGCCATCACAAAGCCTAGAATAATAGCACACTGTCATGCCAGACAATACAGCACAGGAGCGCTGGTGAATACGTGTGTATACTGAGACTCCTCAATTACTTATCTTCACAGATCATAGAAAAACACCTAAATATCATATAACAACATCATCTAACCCTTAGAAAGAGTACATAGTACAGTATGTGCTTTGCATGAATTGTGTATCAATGCACACTGGTTTTGCGTCACAAAAGTTATTGATTTCCCCCAAAAAATCTAAAGTTATTTTAACTGACTGTTTGATCAAATCTGATAAGGATAATTTCCAAATCCCGGTCAGAAATACAAATTAGTTCTTATTTGTGACCATGTAATTGGAATTCTTGTTTGCATCTCTGAAGAATGCTCCTTTTTATGTATCTTGATCTGTGTTTAGTCACATGACAAATAATTAAGCTCCTTAGGCACTAAACAGAAACGGAAACATAAATAGAAATAGAAGTAGGGCCTACAATTGTGATGTGATGAACAACACTGAAAAAGAAACACCAAAGTACAAAACATAAATGCAAAAATAGTGAAACTGAAAAATATAGCTTGTATTCAAGGCTGACATATAGGCTATGTTCAAAACGAGCAGCAACCTTTGTACAGCATGCTTCGAAAAAAAGGTTCTGGATTTAACCAAAATAGTTCCATTCTTTCTTCATACATGGCACCCCTTAAGGTTTTATATAGAACCAAAATTGATTTCCATACAGAACCCTGAATGGAACCCAAGGGTTCTATATGGAAATAGTTTTGGTTCAGTAAAGAAGAACCCTACAAAGGGTTCTATACACTCACCGCACAAAACATTAGGAACACTCTTCGCAATACTGACCAGGTAAATCCAGGTGAAAGCTATGATCCCTTATTGATGTCACCTGTTAAATCCACTTCAAAATGGTGTAGATGAAGGGGAGAAGACAGGTTAAAGAAGGATGTTTAAGCCATGAGACAATTGAGACATGGATTGTGTATGTGTGCCATTCTGCGGATGAATGGGCACGACAAAACAGGGTATGGTATTAGGTGTCAAGAACTGCAACGCTGCTGGGTTTTTCACGCTCAACAGTTTCCAGTGTGTATCAACAATGGTCCACCACCCAAATGACATCCAGCCAACTTTACACAACTGTGGGAAGCATTGGAGTCAACATGGGCCAGCATCCCTTTTGAAATGCTTTCAACACCTTGTAGAGTCCATGCTTCGACGAATTGAGGCTGTTCTGAGGGCAAAAGGGGTTGCAACTCAATATTAGTAAAGTGTTCACACAGTGTACATGACCTTTATGGATCCATATATGAAGCAAGCAATATGGAGACTTATATTTCCCTCGCTAACTTTAAACATCAGCTATCTGAGCAGCTAACCGATTGCTGGAGCTGTACATAGTCCATCTGTAAATAGCCCACCCAATCTACCTACCTCATCCCTATATTGTTTTGATTTACTTTTCTGCTCTTTTGCACACCAGTATCTCTACTTGCACATCACCATCTGCTCATCTATCACTCCCGTGTTAATTTGCTACATTGTAATTACTTCGCTACGATGGCCTATTTATTGCCTTACCTCCTCACGCCTGTTCTTTTTTTCTTCTATTGTGTTTTTGACTGTACGCTTGTTTATTCCATGTGTAACTCTGTGTTGTTGTTTATGTCGCACTGCTTTGCTTTATCTTGGCCAGGTTGCAGTTGTAAATGGGAACTTCTTCTCAACTAGCTTACCTGGTTAAAAAAAGGTGAAATAAAAAGAAAAAATATAACCCTTTCCAGTTAAATTCTTTTTTTCTAAGAGTTCAGTAGCTTCCTCTGAAACTAGTCGTCTGAGTTCAATGGTGAAGGGAAATGTAAATGAGTATTGATAGACTTTTTCATCCAACAGAGAAAACTGACAGTATTTTGATAGATTATTTGGATCATACATCAATGTTTCATTTTAAGGTGGCATTACAGACCTATTTTTCTTTCAATAATCTGTGAAACACATTTTTATAAAAAGTGGCTTAAGCTCTTATCTGATACAAAGTCTCCATTTAAAGAGCCCTTCACCCAACACTTTTTTCATGGCACAACAGGGATATTTCACTTTGTTCTGGCCGACAACTTTAAAATAATGGAAGTTTAATTTTTTGTCTTTTTATGTATTGTGGCGCCATCTAGTGCTTCGATCTTTATGGATTCCAATATCACATTTAATACAGATGGCCAGTTCGTAGTCAGTTCATACTTCATAGAGAAGGTCAGTACTGCAATAACAAGGTGTCTGATATCCTCTTACATTTGAATGTGATCTTCACAATGACTTCCAGGTGGACCAACAGGATGTCTCCAACAGCTAGCCAGGATCAGAGTCTTCATGCAGGCCAAAGATGCCCTCTCTGCCCTGGGAGGATGAAACTTGAGCAGCGCTGGTATATTCCATTTCCAGAGTGCACTGTGCTCTGGGTCAAATGGAGATGAATTGAGCTGCACTGGTCCCAGAGGTCAAAAGTAGATTTGTTTTATAGCAATTAGAAACAGAACTTTGCATGACTGAAATAGAGCCCTTCAGACAGAATTTAAGTCAAGCGCCTCCTTTTGGGTTAATAAATAGTTTCTTAAGGGAGAGTTAGGTGATGCAATGCATGCTCTTATACCCTACTATTGTCAGAGTATTTCCAATTTACGCGAGTTGCCAAAGGAGTTACAACCTACTCAGGTATAGAGATAGGATTGATTATATTCCTGTCTGGCAGGCCATTCTGTAGAGAAGGGCTTTGGAGGAAATGGATGGTAGAGAAACATACAGGGCTGCTACATAATGTAAGCAACCTGTCAAAGATACAGTCTGTCTAATATCTCAAAGCAACATTTATCTTTTGCTTTCTGAAAAACAGGAAATAGTTTAGATACTTATCCTGATAATTTATTGATATAAAAAAGACATTTACATGCTGCGAGCAACTACAAAGCAACTCTTAGTCTTTTTTTCCCAAATCACATGTATTTGCATTTAGATGCATTTGACCCCCCATGTGCCTGGGAGAGATCCGGCTGAAATACCTAAGCAGAATCAAAAATGCATTGCATTGATGTTCATTCTCGTGATATCATGGGCATGCTAGACTATAGGGCCTATTTAGGTTTGGGTATGTTTCTTTTTTTAAATGTAGCCAGTTACAGTTACCTGTTAAATTATTTTCCGTTACTTTTGGACAAAAATGATCCATCAAACGCAATTAGTGTGTCAACATAATGGTCTCTGACTATTGGTCAGACTTGCTCAGGTGGAACAAACGTAAACTTTCGCCTTTTATCAATGCGGACTTAAATGTCATTGAGAAAACAGAAAGGTGAAGATCCTTTCTGAATTCAAAAGTAATCCAATAAGTAATCATAGTTTTTCAAAAGTAACCTGATTAGAATATTTTAGCTGGTAAAGTATTTGATTACAGTTACAGTTTTTTGTAATCAGATTACAGACTGATTACTCCCCAAACACGTCATTGAAATGACGTGGAAACATTGTTGATTCAACCAGTGTGTGCCCAGTGGGTGTTGACAGAACAATGGAATCCATCAGTGAAGGTCTAGTATAAATCTATCCATAATGAAGCCCATGCATTGACGTGCTTTTTAATGTCCTGTTTTTTTTTCTCAGGCGGAGGATTTGTTTGGATTTCGCTTATCTCCTTCCTCCCTAAACACACAAAGTAAGTACTTCTTTATACCAGGGGAAGGTTGAAGGTCACACCATGGTCAATTCTAGCGTGGGCATTAGAGGATGTATAAGCTGACTTGCAAATCCAAATTCTGTTTGCTCTGTACAGTTTGGATTTACACCTGTCATGCTTTTTACTGCTTATTACACTGTTATATCAGACATATCTGTTTCACCTAATTGAATCCAGTGAAATCCATCTTTCTGTGAAGTTTTCTAAATCTGTGGCAGGCAGTTACTTAACATGGGTTACTCAATCCTGGGTTTGTCAATCCTCACAAAGGCCCTGGAATTACTCAATCCTGGGTTTGTCAATCCTCAGAAAGGCCCTGGAATTACTCAAACCTGGGTTTGTCAACCTCAGAAAGGCCCTGGAATTACTCAACCTTGGGTTTGTCAACCTCAGAAATGCCCTGGAATTACTCAACCTTGGGTTTGTCAACCTCAGAAAGGCCCTGGAATTACTCAAGTCTGGGTTTGTCAATTCTCAGAAAGGCCCTGGAATTACTCAAGCCTGGGTTTGTCAAGCCTCAGAAAGGCCCTGGAATTACTCAAGCCTGTGTTTGTCAAGCCTCAGAAAGGCCCTGGAATTACTCAAACCTGGGTTTGTCAACCTCAGAAAGGCCCTGGAATTACTCAAGCCTGGGTTTGTCAACCTCAGAAAGGCCCTGGAATAACTCAATCCTAGGTTTGTCAACCTCAGAAAGGCCCTGGAATTATTCAAGCCTGGGTTTGTCAAACCTCAGAAAGGCCCTGGAATTACTCAAGCCTGGGTTTGTCAAGCCTCAGAAAGGCCCTGGAATTACTCAAGCCTGGGTTTGTCAAGCCTCAGAAAGGCCCTGGAATGACTCAACCCTGGGTTTGTCAACCTCAGAAAGGCCCTGGAATTACTCAAATAAGATGAAGGACCTAAAACAGTCTGTGGTTGCCAGTGCAGCCTCTGGGTCATGATCTAGTAAAAAGCTTGGCGTAAACATGGTGTCCCCCAGCAGCACTACCCAGTGTAGTGCCTCACCATTTATATAGCATTACGCTCATGCAAATCTCAATTAGCAGATTCTCCATTAGAAAATGACGTCTTATTCAGCCAGTGGTTTTACTTGTATCTATATTGAAAGTGTATTTTCACCAACAGTAAATCAGTTGCAAATGTTAGTGTTTTTCTTTTTTCAGAAGAATAAATAGAGAGTAGTGGCATGGATAGAGATACAGAATAGTAAGAGAGGACAAATACTCAAAGATGAAGGGAAATAGGAATCCTGTGGTGAGTAATGAAGAAGGTAAAAACAAGGGGTGGGGTGGCAAGGAGAGCGAGCAATAGAGGGGAGGGGCAGGGAGAGAGAGTATCATCTCATGCTTTGTTGATTTCAAAAAAACTTTTGACTCAAGTTGGCATGAGGGTCTGCTATACAAATTGATGGAAAGTGGTGTTGGGGGTAAAACATGCCATTATAAAATCCATGTACTCTAACAACAAATGTGCGGTTAAAATTAGCAAAAGAACACAAGCATTTCTTTCCACAGGGCCGTGGGGTGAGACAGGGATGCAGCTTAAGCCCCACCCTCTACAACATATATATCAGCGAATTTGGCGAGGGCACTAGAACAGTCTGCAGCACCCGGCCTCACCCTACTAGAATCTGAAGTCAAATTTGCTGATGACCTGGGGATTCTGTCCCCAACCAAGGAGGGCCTACAGCAGCACCTAGATATTCTGCACAGATTCTATCAGACCTGGAACCTGACAGTAAATCTCAGTATACAAAAATAATGGTGTTCCAAAAAAGGTCCAGTTGCCAGGACCAGAAATACACACTCCATCTAGATACCGTTGCCGTAGAGCACACAAAAAACAATTGTCAAAGATTTCTAGGAGTGGTGGGTGTAGAGTCAGGCGCAGAGAGCAATACTTCCAAATTAATGCGTTTATTGCGCTTGGTCCAGCCAACAATCAGGCAATGACCTTAAATCAAGTATGTCTCCAAAACCCATGAAAAGAACACACAACAAAATGCGCTGGCAAAAAACAACTTCACCACTGACAGTAAGGAGAAGCGCGTACAAAAGCAAGCGGGCACTAGAAGTTTAAATAGACTACTGATGAACCAAAGTAAGCAACAGGTGAAAACAATCAAGACAAAACCAATAGAAAAGAAAAAGGGATCGTGGCAGCTAGTAGACCAGTGACTATGACCTCCGAACGCCGCCCGAACAGAGGGAGGAGCTTCAGTGGAAGTCAACAATACATACCTCGGCCTAAATATCAGCACCACAGGTATCTTCAACAAAGCTGTGAACGATCTGAGAGACAAGGCAAGAAGGGCATTCTATGCCATCAAAAGGAACATAAAATAAGACATACCAATTAGGATCTGGCTAAAAACACTTGAATCAGTTATAGAAGCCATTGCCCTTTATGGTTGTGAGGTCTGGGGTCTGCTTACCAACCAAGAATGAACAAAACACCAAATTGAGACTACATACAGAATTCAGCAAAAATATCCTCTGTGTACAACGTAAAACCCCAAATAATGCATGCAGAGCATAATTAGGCCGATACCCGCTAATTATTCAAATCCAGAAAAGAGCCGTTAAATTCTACAACCACCTAAAAGCAGTGGTGTAAAGTATATTTTTTACAACTTTTACTTTTACTTCACTATATTCCAAAAGAAAATAATGTATTTTAAACTCCATACATATTCCCTGACACCCAGAAGTACTTGTTACATTTTGAATGCTTAGCAGGACAGGAAAATGGTCCAATTCACGCAATTATCCCTGGCCATCCTGGCTGCCTCTGATCTGGCGGACTCTCTAAACACATGCTTTGTTTGTAAATTATATATGAGTGTTGGAGTTTGCCCCTGGCTATTCGTAAATTAAAAAACAAGAAAATGGTGCCGTCTGGTTTGCTTAATATAAGGAATTTTAAATTATTTCTACTTTTACTTTTGATACTTAAGTATATTTAAAACCAAACACTTTTAGACTTTTACTCAAGTAGTATTTTACTGGGTGACTTTCACTTTTACTTGAGTCTTTTTCTGTTAAGGTATCTATGCTTTTCAAGTATTACCACCACTGCCTAAAAGGAAGTGATTCCCAAACCTTCCATAACAAAGCCTTCACCCAGAGATTAACCTGGAGAAGGGTCCCCTAAGCAAGTTGGTCCTGGGGCTCTGTTCACAAACACAAACAGACCCCACCGAGCCCCAGGACAGCAACACAATTACACCCAACCAAATCATGAGAAAACAAAAAGATAATTACTTGACACATAGGAGAGAATTAACAAAAAAAACCAGAGCAAACTAGAATGCTATTTGGCCCTAAACAGAGACCCAAAATTAAGGAAAGCTTTGACTGCCGTCAAAGACCTGGCTCTCAAGAGAAGACAGGTTATCTGCACACTGCCCACAAAATAAGGTGGAAACTGAGCTGTACTTCCTAACCTCCTGCCAAATGTATGACCATATTAGAGACACATATTTCCCTCACATTACACAGACCCACACAGAATTAGAAAAAAATCTCATTTTGATATACTCCCATACTCCCATGGTTGAAATACCACAATGTGCAATCCCAGCAGCAAGATGTGTGACCTGTTGCCACGAGAAAAGGGCAACCAGTGAAGAACAAACACCATTGTAAATACAACCCATATTTATGTTTATTTATTTTCCCTTTTGTACTTTAACTATTTGCACATCGTTACAACACTGTTTATATACATATGACAGTTCAAATGTCTTTATTCTTTTGGAGCTTTTGAGTTATATTTACTCTTCATTTTTATTGTTTATTTCACTTTTTTTCATGATCTATTTCACTTACATTGGCCATGTAAACATGCAGTTGAAGTCGGAGGTTTACATACACCTTAGCCAAATACATTTAAACAAAGGTTTTTCACAATTCCTGACATTTAATCCTAGTAAAAATTCACTGTCTTAGGTCAGTTAGGATCACCACTTTATTTTATGAATGTGAAATGTCAGAATAATAGTAGAGAGAATTATTTATTTTAGCTTTTATTTCTTTCATCACATTCCCAGTGGGTCAGAAGTTTACATACACTCCATTAGTATTTGGTAGCATTTCCTTTAAATTGTTTAACTTGGGCCAAACATTTTGGGTAGCCTTCCACAAGCTTCCCACAATAAGTTGGGTGAATTTTGGCCCATTCCTCCTGACAGAGCTGGAGTAACTGAGTCAGGTTTGTAGGCCTCCTTGTTCGCACACGCTTTTTCAGTTCTGCCCACACATTTTCTATAGGATTGAGGTCAGGGCTTTGTAATGGCCACTCCAATACCTTGACTTTGTTGTCCTTAAGCCATTTTGCCACAACTTTGGAAGTATATGGTTGGGATGGTGTTCTTCGGCTTGCAAGCCTCCCCCTTTTTCCTCCTAACATAACGATGGTCATTATGGCCAAACAGTTCTATTTTTGTTTCATCAGACCAGAGGACATTTCTCCAAAAAGTACGATCTTTGTCCCCATGTGCAGTTGCAAACCTTAGTCTGGCTTTTTTATGGCGGTTTTGGAGCGGTGGCTTCTTCTTGCTGAGCGGCCTTTCTGGTAGTGTCGATATATTACTTTTTTTTACTGTGGATATCAAATCAAATGTATTTATATAGCCCTTCTTACATCAGCTGATATCTCAAAATGCTGTACAGAAACCCAGCCTAAAACCCCAAACAGCAAGCAATACAGGTGTAGAAGCACGGTGGCTAGGAAAAACTCCCTAGAAAGGCCAGAACCTAGGAAGAAACCTAGAGAGGAACCAGGCTATGAGGGGTGGCCAGTCCTCTTCTGGCTGTGCCGGGTGGAGATTATAACAGAACATGGCCGAAATAGATACTTTTGTACCTGTTTCCTCCAGCATCTTCACAGGGTGCTTTGCTGTTATTCTGGGATTGATTTTCACTTTTCGCACCAAAGTACGTTCATCTATCTCTAGGAGACAGAATGCGTCTCCTTCCTGAGTGGTATGACGGCTGCGTGGTCCCATGGTGTTTATACTTGCGTACTATTGTTTGTACAGATGAACGTGGGACCTTCAGGCGTTTGGAAATTGCTCCCAAGGATGATCCAGACTTGTGGAGGTCTACCATTTTTCTTCTGAGGTCTTGGCTGATTTCTTTTGATTTTCCCATGATGTCAAACAAAGAGGCACTGAGTTTGAAGGTAGACCTTGAAATACATCCACAGTTACACCTCCAATTGACTCAAATTATGTCAATTAGCCTATCAGAAGCTTCTAAAGACATGACATCATTTTCTGGAATTTTCTAAGCTGTTTTTAGAGAGAGAGCAATAGAGGGGAGAGGGGGCATGGAGAGAGAGCAATAGAGGGGAGAGGGGGCAGGGAGAGAGGGAGAGAGGGCAATAGAGGGGAGGGGGACAGGGAGAGAGAGCAATAGAGGGGAGAGGGGGCAGGGAGAGAGAGCAATAGAGGGGAGAGGGGGCAGGGAGAGAGAGCAATAGAGGGGAGAGGGGGCAGGGAGAGAGAGCAATAGAGGGGAGAGGGGGAAAGGGAGAGAGCAATAGAGGGGAGAGGGCAGGGAGAGAGAGCAATAGAGGGGAGAGGGGGCAGGGAGAGAGAGCAATAGAGGGGAGAGGGGGCAGGGAGAGAGAGCAATAGAGGGGAGAGGGGGCAGGGAGAGAGAGCAATAGACGCAATAGAGGGAAGGGGGCAGGGAGAGAGATCAATAGAGGGAGGGGGCAGGGAGAGAGAGCAATAGAGGGAGAGGGGCAGGGAGAGAGAGCAATAGAGGGGAGAGGCGGCAGGGAGAGAGAGAGAGCAATAGAGGCAATAGAGGGAGGGGGGCAGGGAGAGAGAGCAATAGAGGGAAGGGGGCAGGGAGAGAGAGCAATAGAGGCAATAGAGGGAAGGGGGCAGGGAGAGAGAGCAATAGAGGGGAGGGGGCAGGGAGAGAGAGCAATAGAGGGGAGGGGGCAGGGAGAGAGAGCAATAGAGGGGAGGGGGCAGGGAGAGAGAGCAATAGAGGGTAGGGGGCAGGGAGAGAGAGCAATAGAGCGAGGAGGGGCAGGGAGAGAGAGCAATAGAGGGAAGAGGGGGCAGGGGGAGAGACCAATAGAGGGGAGGGGGGGCAGGGAGAGAGAGAGAGCAATTTAGGGAAGAGGGGGCAGGGAGAGCGAGCAATAGAGGGGAGGGGGCAGGGAGAGAGAGCAATAGAGGGGAGGGGGCAGTGAGAGAGAGCAATAGAGGGGAGAGGGGGCAGTGAGAGAGAGCAATAGAGGGGAGAGGGGGCAGAGAGAGAGCAACAGAGGGGAGGGGGCAGTGAGAGAGAGCAATAGAGGGGAGAGGGGGCAGGGAGAGAGAGCAATAGAGCGAGGAGGGGCAGGGAGAGAGAGCAATAGAGGGGAGAGAGTCTCCTTCATCAGCATGGAAGAGGCGAAAGAGTCAACTTTGTGAAAATGTCAAACTCTGCCAGAGTGATTCATGAGTCACACCATTCAGGAATCAATGTCCCTGGAACCAAGCTTCATAGACCTAACAGCCATCCAGTCGATGGCCAATTGCATTGCGCTCATCAAGCTAGCATAGATCCTATTTGGAGCTCGAGTCAGACAAAGCCTGAGCTAGACAGCTGAGTCAGATGGGGTGCTCATGGGTAGGATAAGCACTATTGGACTGGCCCTTGATTGATTGATAGGATCCTCTCCTGCCCTGACACTCCAATAAGATACAGTAGACTAAGGTCCAGCTGCTGACTATTAGCTTTTACAGTTGATTCTGGACCCTCACCAGGCTGTTACTCTACAGAATGCCAAAGACCAGAGGGGATGAGAGAGATACTGGTCCCACAGGTACAGTATTGTTGTAGGGTGGGAAGATATTGGAGCCAGCAGAAATTGAAACAGAGTCTGTTAAGAGGATTGCTTCTGCTCCTGTTCGCATTGAGTCAGGTGTTCTTCCGATTATACTTTTCCCTTCTTTATTTAGTGAAATCGTACCCCACTTTCCTCCATTATTATCTTTATGGAGCTGGCATTCGATGTAGGTGGACTTTTAATTTGATTTAAACCCTTTTATCCAGATATTGGTCTGAGAGATTTCCTGTGGATTTTATACATTGAAACGACCAGCTTTTGTGTTACACACCTACAGTGTCCTACTGATGAAGAAAATGATAGTTTTATAATTGCGTTCTAAGACAATATGTTGACAGTATGAAAGCTCTTCAGCAAACCAACATTTACATAAATGTGTTTTGTGTCTTTTTACGATGGTGGTTATTGCATTATGTGACTGTTTATATGTTCATATTTGTGCACATTAAATTAATGTACAGTATCGGATATTTTTCCCTTTTTCTTTCAGGTCTCTCCTTCACTCATCCACTTTGTTCCGTCCCTGATTTCTCCCCCACTGTAGATGAATGTCATTTCAGTGTTTAATTCAGAAGAAAGCTGGAAGAGGCAGTTCTATACTCTCCTTCCCTCTTCCTCCCAGCTCTCTACATTATTCAGAGACAGTGCTTTTAAGAGTGAGGGCCCCAAAATGCCTTTCCTTTCCTCATGCTCCACAGAGCTGCTCAAGGAGCTCCCCCCTCCCGGAACCCCTCCCGTCACCCTCCCCCATCCCCACAGACTCTCCCCAAATACGGGAGGCTGGAAACACAGCATGGTGTCCTCCGAGATCACTTAAGAAGCAGAAGCACAGACTACAACAGAGAACCTCTCTTTTATTTATAGCTGGGAGCTGCAGAGGGTGCAGAACAAGAGATGCTGGACACAATACGACACAAGACACATTGTGGTCTAAATTGAAAGTCATTTCTAGTAAATATCCAACATTTTGATAGCAACAGGGTTGCTGGTCCTTCCAATTACATCGTGTCACTAAAACTATTTATAAAGGTACAATGGCAATGCAGGGAAACATTGTTATGTTGGGCTTTCACAGTACCTTCATATGTAATTACCATGTCAACTCATAGTGATGCATGATATATTGTTAAAGTATCTTTTAAACGTTTATATTCTGTTAACTCATACCTAAATAATGTTTTTTCATCTCATCCTATACTCATATTTGTGGCTAAAGCAACATTGGAGAAAAAACACTTCAGGCAGACCGTTAAAAAATGCTTGCTATTTCCTCATAGAGGATCATGTCGTCCTCCTGAGGAGGATAAACTGGTCAATCAGTGGTCAACCCTCATTAATAGTTTTTTACTCTCAACAATTCGGTTGTTTGTGTACGCTCACACCATTCCAACATAGAAAATATGCTTTTCAACATACTTAATTACCTTTTTTTTTAAGGAAAACTATTTCACTCATGTTGTAATTAATTATAGATCATTATTCATAGAAATATGGAACCACTGGACAGTTACTTTAATTGGGACCAGATTTTGTATTTATGATGGATCCCCATTAGCTGCTGCCAAGACAACAGCTACTCTTCCTGGGGTTTATTATGGATCCCCATTAGCTGCTGCCAAGGCAACAGCTACTCTTCCTGGGGTTTATGATGGATCCCCATTAGCTGCTGCCAAGACAACAGCTACTCTTCCTGGGGTTTATTATGGATCCCCATTAGCTGCTGCCAAGACAACAGCTACTCTTCCTGGGGTTTATTATGGATCCCCATTAGCTGCTGCCAAGACAACAGCTACTCTTCCTGGGGTTTATTATGGATCCCCATTAGCTGCTGCCAAGACAACAGCTACTCTTCCTGGGGTTTATTATGGATCCCCATTAGCTGCTGCCAAGACAACAGCTACTCTTCCTGGGGTTTATTATGGATCCCCATTAGCTGCTGCCAAGACAACAGCTACTCTTCCTGGGGTTTATTATGGATCCCCATTAGCTGCTGCCAAGGCAACAGCTACTCTTCCTGGGGTTTATTATGGATCCCCATTAGCTGCTGCCAAGACAACAGCTACTCTTCCTGGGGTTTATTATGGATCCCCATTAGCTGCTGCCAAGGCAACAGCTACTCTTCCTGGGGTTTATTATGGATCCCCATTAGCTGCTGCCAAGGCAACAGCTACTCTTCCTGGGGTTTATTAAGGATCCCCATTAGCTGCTGCCAAGGCAACAGCTACTCTTCCTGGGGTTTATTATGGATCCCCATTAGCTGCTGCCAAGGCAACAGCTACTCTTCCTGGGGTTTATTATGGATCCCCATTAGCTGCTGCCAAGGCAACAGCTACTCTTCCTGGGGTTTATTATGGATCCCCATTAGCTGCTGCCAAGGCAACAGCTACTCTTCCTGGGGTTTATGATGGATCCCCATTAGCTGCTGCCAAGACAACAGCTACTCTTCCTGGGGTTTATTATGGATCCCCATTAGCTGCTGCCAAGGCAACAGCTACTCTTCCTGGGGTTTATGATGGATCCCCATTAGCTGCTGCCAAGGCAACAGCTACTCTTCCTGGGGTTTATGATGGATCCCCATTAGCTGCTGCCAAGACAACAGCTACTCTTCCTGGGGTTTATTATGGATCCCCATTAGCTGCTGCCAAGACAACAGCTACTCTTCCTGGGGTTTATTATGGATCCCCATTAGCTGCTGCCAAGACAACAGCTACTCTTCCTGGGGTTTATTATGGATCCCCATTAGCTGCTGCCAAGACAACAGCTACTCTTCCTGGGGTTTATTATGGATCCCCATTAGCTGCTGCCAAGACAACAGCTACTCTTCCTGGGGTTTATTATGGATCCCCATTAGCTGCTGCCAAGACAACAGCTACTCTTCCTGGGGTTTATTATGGATCCCCATTAGCTGCTGCCAAGACAACAGCTACTCTTCCTGGGGTTTATTATGGATCCCCATTAGCTGCTGCCAAGGCAACAGCTACTCTTCCTGGGGTTTATGATGGATCCCCATTAGCTGCTGCCAAGGCAACAGCTACTCTTCCTGGGGTTTATGATGGATCCCCATTAGCTGCTGCCAAGACAACAGCTACTCTTCCTGGGGTTTATTATGGATCCCCATTAGCTGCTGCCAAGGCAACAGCTACGCTTCCTGGGGTCCAGACAAATTAAGACACATCACAAAATAAACAAATACAAATGTTTAATAAAACAGTACATCATAAAACATCATTCCAGACTAGAGTAAAAACACAACCATACCCTCACTACATTTTCCTGGAAAGGAAGCATGACTGGTACTGTGACTTATAAAGTTGCATTTTTTGTGAAGTTGCTTTTTATAGACAAGATAGGATTCTGATTGTATCTTTTCTGGGTTACAACCGGCACTAAGGGTGTCAGGGAAAGGCCAAGCATGAGTTGTTCCTGGAACATCTGGAGCAAGCTAAGCTTGGTGTGTGGTTAAACATGCCATGAAAGCCATGAAAACAAAGAAAGGAGAAACAACAACAGACATCCTTCATAAACATCTGATCTGAAGGTGCTTAGGTCCAGTCCAGTCAATGGTGTCCATTCAAAGGTCAACATTTTCATTGTAGTTGTTATGAAACCTTCTCAAACATCATGAGTCTCCATTTCCAGGGGCTGCATGTGCCATTAAAAAGCACTCTGCAGCCTGAGATACTGTACATATATGGTGCTTGGTCCTATATCTACTTGACCAATAATAGGCCCCTGAAACTTTGAAATCTCTGCTGGTGAGCAGTATTTGTCTGGGTGTTTGTAGTTTAATAATAGTTAACAATGCTATTAGCTAAAGGTTGGCGATTTAGAATAATAAAGGATTAGCCCATGAGAGACAAATGTTTATGGTTCAATGAGATTAAGTTGAATGTAAGGGAAAGGGTGTGAGTTGTGTAACTGAATGCATTCAAATGAAATGTGTCTTCCGCATTTAACACAACCCCTCTGAATCAGAGAGGTGCGGGGGGCTGCCTTAATCGACATCCAAGTCTTTGGCGTCCGGAGAACAGTGGGTTAACTACCTCCCTCAGGGGCAGAACGGCAGATTTTTACCTCGTCAGCTCGGGGATTTGATCGAGCAACCTTTCGGTTACTGGCCCAATGTAGTAATGACCTCATTGACCGATTTGTGTATGCTGTTAGTTATGAGGTGTATGTACAATAGAGGTGACTCCGGGATGCTGGCCTTCTAGTCAGAGTTCCTCTGTCCAGTGTCTGTGTTCTTTTGCCCATCTTAATCTTTCTTTTTATTGGCCAGTCTGAGATAAGGCTTTTTCTTTGCAACCTTGCCTAGAAGGCCAGCATCCTGGAGTCGCCTCTTCACTGTTGACGTAGAGACTGGTGTTTTATTAATTCATTAATTTAATGAAGCTGCCCGTTGAGGACTTGTGAGGAGTCTGTTTCTCCAACTACACACTAATGTACTTGTCCTCTTGCTCAGTTGTGCACCAGGGCCTCCCACTCCTCTTTCTATTCTGGTTAGGGCCAGTTTGCGCTGTTCTGTGAAGGGAGTAGTATACAGCGTTGTACGAGATCTTAATTTTCTTGGCAATTTGTTGCATGAAATAGTCTATTCTTGGTCTGAGAAATGAAGGCTAACAAGTTTAAGAAGAAAGTCCTTTGTTTCTGGCCATTTTGAGCCTGTAATCGAACCCACAAATGCTGATTCTCCAGATACTCAACTAGTCTAAAGAAGGCCAGTTTTTTTTCTTCTTTAATCAGAACAGTTTTCATCTGTGCTAACATGATTGCAAAAGGGGTTTCTAATTATCAATTAGCCTTTTAAAATTATAAACTTGGATTAGCTAACACAACGTGCCATTGGAACACAGGAGTGATGGTTGCTGATAATGGGCCTCTGTACGCCTATATAGATATTCCATAAAATATCTGCCTTTTCCAGCTACAACAGTAATTTACAACATTAACAATGTCTACACTGTATTTTTGATAAATGTTATTTTAATGGACAAAACATTTGTGTTTCTTTCAAAAACAAGGACATCTCGAAGTGACCCCAAATTTTTGAACGGTAGTGTATGTTCTCATTGAGACATGCAGATTACCCAACACACAGCCACCCCTCCCTCCTCACTTTCCCTTAACTCTTTCATACAGCATGGTCTGTTTCAATGGACAATGAGGGATTTGATGGCCGTGTTTTTACAGTGTTTGGTGGATTACACAGTGTGTTCTGGTGACTGTTGAGAATGTTATCATCCTCTATTAGAATAAGTATTTTTCCTATAATGTCAGGGAGAGAAATGTACAACTTGTAAATGGAAGATGACTTAGTCACATTGTAGTTCTGTGAGGGTTCTGGGTTCTGTGAGGGTTCTGGGTTCTGTGAGGGTTCTGGGTTCTGCGAGGGTTCAATTACCTGTGGATGATTGAGTCCTCTGATGCTGTAATAAATGTAAACAGGTCTATTATAACAAAATATTAATTTAGTGTACATCTATGTATTATAACCACTTTTCAGTAGTAAAATAGAAAAACATAGCTAACTACATCTTCACATTAGTAGCATAGGATATGTGATCTGATAATATTTTCATCATGCAAACTGGCATAGGATTATGTAACATGTTACGTACGCCTCTAGGAAGAGGGAACACAACACCCTGCTACAACTCAACTCCCCGTGGAGTGAAAGAGGTATTGGAATGTAGGTGCGAGTGAGGATGACAAAAGGCAGAGAATTTACCTTTTACCAGGAATTTATTCCATCACGCGGTAATGTTGGGGAAAAGTGGCTGAATGGAACCAAAGCTAAGAAAGTAAATGTCAAAGCCCCCTCACCTGCCTAACCACTACTTACCTAACTAGCACCACCTGGTGCACTAACCAAAATATAGGGGATGGTCAGCCCAGGTCTTACCTAGTGTGCATAGACAGAGTATATACTACGGGTATATGTATGCCCGCAGGCCTCTTGCCTAAGCACTCACAAGGTGCCTTCCCCTTTCCCCCTGGGAACAGAATAACAAAAACCATTTCAGTAATCAAACAACTGCATCCTATTGACACGCAACATACACAACCAATCAGCTTTCTCACTCAACCAACACAGGACACACTAATATCTCTCCTAACAACCAACACAGGATATCACCCTCATCTCTCAGCAATCTGTCTTCTGAGCAACAGAGCACTGGCTTATATAGCTGGAGAAGGAGTTGGTAATTGAAGACAGCTGCGTCCTCTGACGAGAGGGCAGGGTCAGATCCAATTTGCCATGGAGTCGACCAATCAGCTGCTTGGGGGATTCCAGGAAGCCATTTTCCGGAAACGCATACATGCAAACCACAATAGAAACTGGGGAACGTAACACACCCACCACAAAACATGCAAACATATAGTTTGCAATAACACCAAACGTATCCCCAGTTATTAAACCTGTGATAGCGTGTCGGCAACCACATGCGCAGACCCTGTCACAGGCTATTTGTACATTGTATCCTTGTACAATCAGAGCCCACCACATAAGGCGGCGGGCTCTGATTGTACATTTGCTTCAAAAACAAAGGATTATGGTCCGAGAAGACCAGTATAGGCAAGGCACTGGAGCCCACATACTGTACTTCAAAGAACTTTAAGGCCAACAATAAAGCCGGCGTCTCTTGTTCAATAGTGGAGCATCTTGACTGACACGAGTTGAACTTACGGGAGAAGAAACTGACAGACCGATCCACTCCATCTTCATCTTCCTGTAAGAGAACCGCACCCACGCCCACTATACTAGCATCTACCTCCAACTTAAAAGGTTTGTCAAAGTTGGGGGAGGCAAGCACTGGGGCACTACAAAGTAGGCTTTAGCAGACTCAAAAGCATAGTTACAGTCCTGGGACCACTTAATTAAATGGTACCTTGGGACTAAGCAGAGATGTAAGGGGAGCTATTACCGTTGAAAAATTCTTACAGAGCGTACTATAGTACCCTACCATCCCCAGGAATCGGCGCAACTGGTGGCGCGTCGTGGGAGCAGGAAAAGCAGCAATTGCTTCCACTTTGCCAGTTACTGGGCGCACTTGACCTTGTCCCACTTGTTTCCCTAAGTCAGTCACAGTAGCCTTCCCAAACTCACACTTGGCCAAATTGAGGGATAAAGAAGCATTCTCCAACCGCTGAAACACTAAGGTGGCGAGATGATCAGACCAAGTAGATGAATGTATCACCACATTGTCAAGATAAGCAGTACAATTTGGCACATCCGCGAACACAATGTTCACTAGGCGCTGAAAAGTAGCAGGTGCATTACACATGCCAAAGGGCATCACAGTGTATTGTACGAAGTTATCAGGCGTAACAAAAGCCGAGATGTCCGAAGTGCGAGAGGTCAGAGGCACCTGCCAATAACCTTTTAGCAAATCTAACTTACGTAAGCAGCAGAGCCAATTCTATCAATGCAGTCATCTAAACGAGGTAGAGGAAAGAATCAGACTTTGTAACTGCATTTATGTGACGATAGTCCATACATAAGCGGGAAGTACCGTCAGGCTTAGGAACAAGAATACACGGGCAACTCCAGGAGCTGTTACTGGGTTTTGCCATGACATTATGTAATAAACAAGGTCCCTCACTTTTCATTACCTCCCTTTTCTTTGCATTAACCTGGTACAGATGCTGACGTTAAGGAGCAGCGTTGCCCACATCCACATCATGTTCCAAGATGGACGTGCGACTTGGAACACATTGAGAAAACTATTTATCAATAGGATAAGATCATTAGTTTGATCGTTATCCAAATGTTCCATTTGAGTGGGCAACTTTTTCAGCATCTCCGAATTACATAAGCGTTCACACTGCTGTAACGTATGGCGTAACTCCAACCCGTCCTCCTTATCCTCCTCTAGGTCCCAGCCAGGCTTCAGCACCACCGCAGCCACACTGGAGACAGCAGGCTGGACCGGCTTACCTGAGGAACTGTTGGGAGAATCACGCTCATAATATGCTTTCAGCATGTTAACATGAAGAACGCCTTCGATCTGGGGTCTTTATCACATAATTGGTGTCACCGTTTCTTTTCCACAAGATATGGCCCAGAAAAATGTGCCGACAGGGATGAGCCAGGGATTGGCAACAAAACTAAAACTTGATCTCCTGGTGCAAAAGAACGGCCAACAGCCTTTTTTGTCATAATGCATGCGTTTGAGACAAGGAGAGAGACTTTTGGGCTAACGCACATGCAGCGTGCAGTCTCTCCCGGTATCTTACTGACATAATCCAACACATTTTTAGGGGCGCTTCTGGGTGTAGGAGTTAAGATATGCTCCTTCAAAACTTTTAGCGTACCCCTTGGGGTGTGTCCAAACACAAGGTCAGCAGGGCTGAACCCTAAGGACTCTTGTATTGTTTCCCTTATGGCAAATAGGACAAAGGGCAACCCCTCATCCCAAGCGGTACTGGTATCCATGCAATAGTTGCGTAGCATTGCCTTCAGCGTCTTTAACACATTTGAGAACAGTTTTGACTTAAAGTTGGTTACCTGATCAGTTTGGATAACTTTAGGGAGTCCAAACGTAGAGAAGAACTTCACTAGTGCCTTCACCACAGTCTTAGTCATTATAGTACGGAGAGGAATAGCCTCTGGGTATCGAGTAGCACTGCACATTGTTAGTAGGAACTGGTTACCTGACCTGGTTTTCGGCAACGGACCTACACAATCGATTATCACTCTTTCAAACGGTTCCCCCATCACAGGAATCGGACAGCGCGACACTCAAGGAACTGTTTGATTCACTTTCCCAGTGAGTTGACATACATGACATGTTTTACAAAATTTAAAAACATCAGACTTTAAACCTGGCCAGAAAAAAATGTTGAAGGACTCGGTTATATGTCTTCGTGATCCCCAAATGTCCGGACCACGCCTGGTCATGGGCGAGTGACAGCACCTGAACGGTGAAGGATCAACCACTTGACACACTTCACTCCAGTCACTAACGGTGTCATGAGCTGCCCATTTACGTATCAAAACTCCTGCTTCCATAAAGTACGCGGTCTCTCTGGTTTTAGCTTCCTCAATGGAAATTACAGAAGCAAAACACTTAAGACTGGTGTCTCCTTTTTGACATTCAATCACCTTTTCGGGGGTGACAGACAAAAGAATGTAATGGGGGGCGCGATTTCGCTTTCCCCTGCCTTAGTTTTTACGGGGGTAAAAACTGTCAGCATTGCAGAAGGAATACTCGGGGCATTGTCTTCTACCTCAACATTCTCAAAAATGGGACTAGACAAATCCACCACATCTCCTAGCTTCCGAGATTGTGCCCTCGTTAACACACAAGCAGGAAAAACATGTGGAAATGCTTGAACCAATTTCTCATCTGTAGTTCTGATTTCTGGGTTGTCTATTACCGCTAACACAGGAGTGATGTTACCGCCGGTGATATCATTCCCTAGTAGCAATGTGACTCCTGATACTGGCAGTGTAGACACTACACCAACACGGAAACGTCCTGATACCAAGTCTGACACTAAGTGGACCCAGTGTAATGGTACAGGTACATTTCTTGTCTCTATACCCTGTAACATGACATGCGAGCCACAATACGTTTCAGGAGACCAGGGTAAAGCATCAGTAACGATAACTGACTGCGCCTTCCTGGTGTCTCGAAAGATTTGAATGAGCTTTTGATCCGCTTGTTCTCCAGTTAAGGAAACACAACCAGCAGAGATAAATGGAGCATAGATAGGATCCGGTTTCCCAACTGCTGAATCAATAACTCGGTCCAACGGATGAGCCAAAGACGTGACTAAACCCACACTTTTCATTTTTGGAGACGTGACAGGGACAGTTTCAGTTTATTTTTCACAACTGGGCAGTCCGCAATCACGTGATGACAGTAAAAACATTCACGGATTTCATGAAAACGCTTAGGGTTGTCAGAGGAAAAGCGACCTGAACAAGGCACTGAAGACAATCTTACGTCCTTCAAAACAAGGTGCACCAAAGACAGTCTTGTGTGTCAATGCGTACTCATCTGCCAACACTGCTGCCTGGGCCAATGTCGCCACTTTCGGTTCATTTAAAATTAACTACAATTCTATCAGGGAGGTTGCTTTTAAAATCCCCCAACAGCATCAACTCCCAAATATCAGCAAAGGTGTTAGCTTTGCTGGCTGAACACCTAAAACAGAGACTCTTTGTCCCTTGCAAACTCAACAAAAGCACAGTGAGAGAGTTTGAGGTTCCTGAAGCGCTGCCTATAAGCGTCAGGCACCAACTCATAAGCCCGCAACACGGTAGTTTTAACTGTATCATAGTGTAAACTGTCTTCCAGGGAGAGAGCAGCTACTACTTCCTGGGCTTTCCAAGACAATTTACATTGCAACAGGAGTTGCCAATCCTCGAGTGGCCAATGCAGCGCAGCGGCCACACACTCAAATGCAGAGAAATAGGAATCAACTTCCGACTCTCGGAATGAAGGTACTAAAGCTATATTTCTACTCACATCTAAGTGGGCTTGATAATGAGCAGGTTGTGGAGTCGCACTGGAGCTAGCATCTAACTCCAGTTGTCGGATCCTCACCTCCTTGTTGATTTCCATTCTCCTCATTTCTAAAACCAAATTCATCTGTCTATCTTTTTGCTGCATTTCTAAACGGGCCAGCCTCACCTTCAGCCTAGCGGTCCCGTCTGAACGACCCAAAGCAGAAGATAAAGGGTCAAATCGGGTTAATGTAAAGGGGGTACGAGCAACCCCTTCCTCTGCCCTGTCCTCCGACTTCGCATCAGAAGGTCTACCCGTCTCCTCTCCTGAAGCCTCCCTCTCATCTTTCAACTAACTAAACCCTCTCATCCTTCAACTAACTCTCACTAAACCCTCCCTGATTAGCACCAAAAACTGAGCCTTCAGGGCTTTCTCGGGGATGGAGAGTCCATAATGGTCAGCTATAGCGAAAAGGTCTACTTTCCGCAACCCCACCAACTGATCAACAGAGGGCGCTTCAAAACTTGGAGATGGCTGAGGCAGACATCTTGTACACTGCAGTCTACTGAACACACAAACTAAACAAGTCATCCAAACTCACAACCTACCATCACACCTCAATCACTAACAACAGAGAGGTCACTAACCATAAAGGTCAAAGAGCTCAGAGCAGCAGGGTCCGGTGGGTTTAATGGAATCCTGGGTGAGCCCCCATTATGTTACGTACACCTCTAGGAAGAGGGAACACGACACCCTCCTACAACTCAACTCCCCGTGGAGTGAAAGAGGTATGGGACTGTAGGTGCGAGTAAGGATGACAAAAGGCAGAGAATTTACCGTTTACTAGGAATTTATTCCATCACACGGTAATGTTGGGGAAAGCCCAAACAATTTCAATAATCAAACCATTGACACACAACAGACACAACCAATCAGCTCTCTCACTCAACCAACACAGGACACACTAATCATCTCTCTCCTAACAACAACCAACACAGAATATCACCCTCAACTCTCTTCTCTCAGCAATCATCTGTCTCTTGAGCAACAGAGCACTGGCTTATATAGCTGGAGAAGGAGTTGGTAATTGAAAACAGCCGCGTCCTCTGTCGATAGGGCGGGGTCAGATCCAATTTGACCAATCAGCTGCTTGGGGGATTCCAGGAAGCCATCTTCCTGAAACACATACATGCAAACCACAACACAGAAACTGGGGAACGTAACACATGAAGATGGACCTTTTCTTGTTTTGCTTTTGTATTTATATGTAACAGGATAGGCTTAGTGGCCAGTCTTCAAAAAGTGCTTTAGTTTTAGAGATGCTCCTACCGGAGGTAGAACAATACACAACCATGTTTTTTTCACATCTCTAATGTCTCCCATTTATGAAATGGATGGTTGTGATTTTTTTCCTTTTTCTGCATGGTGAGTCAATTTATAGACATTGAGACACAGTCCCTAAACGCAGAACAATGCCTGGCTGGAGGGGGAGTGGGCCACATAAGCTCATGGAGCCCAATATCGTACGCTCTGATATGGCTAAAATGTGGAATACAAGTAGTCAGTTATCTGCCCTTGTAATGCATCTTGGAAATATATAATTGTATACACATAGATACAATAGGCAGAAATATCATCCAGGAATATTTATAATGAATGTAAGCTATACTTTTTGATAGCTGATTAATAGACAACATTCCAAGTCCAATTTAATGTCATTCGGTGCTGTATAGTAATGTCTGACAAAAATACGTAAAGTTACAATTTTTTTTGAGGAGAACAATTGGGCTGAGTCAGTGAAAACTGTCATTGCTTTTCAGTCAAAGGTTCCTCCGTAGATTGTATACTGTATGTTCAGCCTCTTGCAATTATGTTAGGGGGTGCTCCTAAGATTTGACTCCAAACCAGAGGAGGCTGGTGGGAAGAGCTATATGAGGATGGGCTTGTTGTAATGGCTGGAATGGAATTAATGGAATGGTGTCACACACATCAAACGTATGGTTCCGTTCCAAATATTCCATTCCAGCCATTTACAATGAGCCCATCCTCTTATATCTCCTTCCACTAGCCCCCTCTGCTCCAAATCCATTATGGTGTCCAAAATCCAATATTGTTGCCACAATACCATTAAATGGAAGTGTGATCACCTGTATATACATCTTTTAAATGAGAGACATCTTTCAGATTTGTGTACTGTACTCAATACTATTTCTGTGTAATCAATTATGTTGCAACCTGGCCAGGCCCCAGAACTGTACTGAACAAAAAATATAAATGCAACATGTAAATTTTTGGTCCCATGTTTCATGACCTAAAATACAAAATCCCCTACATTTTCAATACGCACAAAAATATTATTTCTCTCAAATGTTGTGCACAAATTTGCTTACATTCCTGTTAGCGAGCCTTTCTCCTTTGCCAATATAATCCATCCACATGCCAGGTGTGGCATATCAAGAAGCTGATTAATCAGCATGATCATTACACAGGTGCAGTTTTGACACACAACACAATGCCACAGATGTCGCAAGTTATGAGGGAGCATGCACTTGGCATGCTGACTGCAGGAATGTCCACCACAGCTGTTTCCGGAGAATTGAATGTTCATTTCTCTGTCATAAACTGCCTCCAACTTTGTTTTACAGAATTTGTCAGTACATCCAACTGGCCTCACAACCGCAGACCACATGTAACCACACCAGCCCAGGACCTCCACATCCAGCTTCTTCACCTGCGGGATCATTCTGATTGGCTGTGCCTGGCTCCCCAGTGGGTGGAACTGGCTGCCAAGTGGGTGGGGCCTCTGCCCAGCAATGTGAAATCCATAGATTAGGGCTTAATTAATGAATCAGTCATACCAGTGATTGTCCGGGAGGTGAGTTTATCCTCTCTACCTCGTGTTAAGATTCAGAGTTCAAACCACTTTAAACGTAAAACTGCAGCGTTACGTCTCTCTGGTCTGATATTTGTATTTATTATGTATCCCCATTAGTTGCTGCCAATTCACCCTTCCTGGGGTCTGGCAAAAATTATATCATTTTTAAAATATTACAATACATTCATTACAGAATTCACAACACACTAGGTCTGTGCACAAGACCCATACTCCACTACCACATATCTACAATGCAAAATCCATGTGTTGTGTATAGTGCATAGTGTATAGTATGTTATCATGTGTCTGTATACATGTGTATGTGCCTATGTTTGTCTTACTTCACAGTCCCCACTGTTCCATAAGTTTGACTTTTACCTGCTTTTTATATCTGATTCTACGGCTTGCATCAGTTGCTGACATAGAATAGAGTTCCATGTAGTCATGACTGTGTGTAGTACTGTGCGCCTCCCATAGTCTGTTCTGGACTTGGGGACTGTGAAGAGACCTCTGGTGGCATGTCAATATGCTAATTCTTGACCCATCATTTTATACAGTTTGTTCAAAAGGGCGGTTCCGTAAGGCTGTCACGCTCTCTGACCTCACTAACGGGCGTGACTTGTCACTGTGCAAAGTTCATGTAAAACAATTGTCTCTTATGGCTCCTAAAATTATGCCCATCTCTTAACAAAAACACATAATTTTTCCTATTTTATGCACAATGCATCGGATGGAAACGTTGTACATGCAGTGGGTATACTTTCCAAATTACAGTGTTTCCTGTCTAACATTTTTAATGACATCACAAAAGAACTAATGAAATGATATTAGGGTTCTATAGATCACTGCTAACCATTCCCCACTTCCTACGTTAGAAATATTGTTCCAGTAGTTGCTTTTGAATGTGCTAGAGTTTCGGCAGGGAAAGGTCTCTTGAAACAAAGATACATTCCTTTGGTGAATTTGGAGAGGGAGACCTAAATCTTCTCCGTTTTATTTACAACAGGGTGTGAATTGTTAACCCCCACCCGTTCTCTCAACCCCCCCCCCCCCCTATGTGGGTGAGAGGGGGTCTGGTTGAAGTCATTCATTGCAAACCTGATCTGACCTATTTGGATCCTCACAGGACAGTCATGACACTGCCCTATCTAGAACCTGTCTTGTTACATCAACAGAACCCAATATGATTTCCACAACATCACTGTATTTAATTTAGCAAATATTGAAAGTGACATTGAATTATCCCATGGTTATAATTTATGTAGAAAATATCTGTAACACATTAACATAAAAGTAAAGTCACTTTTTCTGTCCCTCCCCCCTCTTCCCCGTCTCCCCCTTTTCACATTCAACCATCCACTCATAAGCAGCATGCCCATGTAAAGCTGTGGTGGATGGATTAGTTTGCTATTTAAAATTGTGCTGTCAAATCAGTTCAGTGCTTTGCATTCCTTTGAGACATTTTATTAAATTATTTTTGATATTTGGCGAAATACAGGGCTTAGTTATTAATACTCTTTGAAAATGTAAGCATATTTTTAGGAAGCTAAGTTAAATGAGTTTGGTCGTGCAGAGATGCCCTGTACAGTTTTGGCCTTAGAACGGACCTTGGTCTTTAGGTTACAGTTCCATTATGTGGTGTGATGCTTTGGCTGAGTTGTAAGGAGGGCTAATACATTTGACATTTGATAACTTAATGAATTAACTCGGGGCTCCCGAGTGGCGCAGTGGTCTAAGGCACTGCATCTCAGTGCATGACTGTCACTACAGTCCCTGGTTCAATTCCAGGCTGTATCACATCCAGCTGTGATTGGGAGTCCCATTGGGCAGTGTACATTTGGTCTAGTGTCGTCCAGGTTTGGCTGGGGTAAGCCGTCATTGCAAATAAGAATTTACAATTAAAAAAAATAAAAAAAATATGAATTTCATCAGATGTTCTGAAAAGTAACTCAATGACTGCTGCTAACTGTAATTCTATGTTTGTCTCTTAATTTCTTACACCTCTCTTTCTGTCTGTCTAGATATGCTAATGAAGTTACTCTTCTGTACAGCTTGATTCTCTCTGTAGCTGCTCAGAGCTCCTTTTCTCTCTCCACCTTCCTCACCACAGCTGTGACTTGTGAAGGTAAGAAAAGCTGTTAATATTGCTTTGCCCTCTTGAGAATGCAGCAGACGAGTGTGAATTAAATCCTTTCACATCAGCCAGTGTTACAATATCTATGCCTCACTTCCTGTCCTCTACTCTCATTCTCTTTTCTCCGTTATCTTAATTATTTCTTGTCATTCCTCCCACTGTATGTAAGGGACCTGAACTGCTTGTGTACTCTAAGTATTACCTCAATTACCTCGACTAACCGGTGCCCCCGCACATTGACTCTGTCCCTGTACCCCCTGTATATAGTCTCGCTATTGTTATTTTACTGCTGCTCTTGTTACTTTTTATTCCTTATTCTTATTCATATTTTTAAAACTGTATTGTTGGTTAGGGGCTTGTAAGTAAGGATTTCACTGTAAAGTCTACACTTGTTGTATTAGGCGCATGTGACTAATACAATTTGATTATACCACTAACTTACTTCAGGCAATCAGCATCCAGGACCCAAACTGCCAAGTTTATAATAAGTATTATACCACTAACTCACTTCAGGCAATCAGCATCCAGGCCCAAACTGCCAAGTTTATAATAAGTATTATACCACTAACTCACTTCAGGCAATCAGCATCCAGGACCCAAACTGCCAAGTTTATAATAAGTATTATACCACTAACTCACTTCAGGCAATCAGCATCCAGGCCCAAACTGCCAAGTTTATAATAAGTATTATACCACTAACTCACTTCAGGCAATCAGCATCCAGGCCCAAACTGCCAAGTTTATAATAAGTATTATACCACTAACTCACTTCAGGCAATCAGCATCCAGGCCCAAACTGCCAAGTTTATAATAAGTATTATACCACTAACTCACTTCAACCAGATCAGTTGCACAGCTTAAATGTTATATCACTGCACTAGTTGACAATGATTTATCATGTTCATTCTGAAGGGGGCCAGCCCAGCCGTATATTCAGGCTGCTTTTAATTGTCCATTAGGCTACAGAATGAGGTTCGAGGAGAGAGGTTTACAGAGGAGGTTGGAGAATTTAAAAAAGGACTAGAATTATGAATGTTCATACTGGAGCTTTCTGACAATTCATTAAAAAGCTGCGCTGGGAGAAGCCTCAGTGGTCTGGAGAGAATTATACTGCCTCTTACGGCAGGGACTCCATGGCCACGGCACTCCATGGCCACCCCACTCTCAGGGACACTGCTCATCTGGCAAGGGCTGAATGTTGCTCATCATGTCCCAGAGATCTGTCACAGAGCACCTTCAGACACTGCTGCTGAAGTTACAATCCTCTGTCTGTCACGACTTCCGCTGAAGTTGGCTCCCCTGCCTGTTCAGGCGGTGCTCGGCGGTCGTCGTCACCGTCCTACTAGCCGCCACCGATCCCTTTTTTGTTTGTCTTATTTGTTTTGTGTTATTAGTTTCACCTGTGTCCTGTTGTATGTGCTTAATGAGCTTCCTTATTTAAAGTATGTGTACCCGCAATGTTTTGTGCGGGATTGTCTTTGTGTTACGTGTGTGTGTTTAGGTAGAGGTGTATAATTTTCTGGACTTGGCACCCTGTGTTTTGGGTAGTCACGTTTACTGTCCGCGCCCTGTGTTGTTGTGCTTGTCTATTTTTGTGCCATATTAAAGAGCACTTTTTCCCAGTGGAACTCTCTGCTCCTGATTCCTTCCTCATCCACCTAGTCCCGCGTGACACTGTCCTTATTTAATTTCCAGACATTGAACAAGTAGGTCAAGACTGGATATTGAAAAAGTCAACTGTCGTGAGTCAGCATTTCCATCAAGTTTGAAAATAGAGATGGAGATATCTGTGATAAAATCTGACCTCTGGCACTTTCCCAGTGAATTAGTCAAATGAGTGACTGTTAGGGTATCATTATTTTGGATTTGGCTGCTGCTGAGAACAGTACGTGATGAACTTGTTGAGAGTGAATTATTTTGTATAGAACTTTATTGAGGACCCGATATTACGAAAAGGCTACATTTGTGGTGACGATGATGACACATGAACTTGACATGTTCTGAATGTTGACCAATATCCTTCCATACCACACACGCACACACACACACACTCACACATTCAAACACACAAAGACCTTCACCCCTAGGGAATAATATTTTTTATCGCAAAACATTTAATATAATGTTGATAATTGATTACTTATGAAAAAGGCATATCATATTAGAATAAAGAATCATTTTCATCTAATGGACTGAATCAGTTTCATCCAGTGTTGTTTATCTCCCTCATGGCTGCCTCTTACACGGTTCCTGGGAACCTTGCAGTATATCATATGTATTCATTGTACAACAGAAGCAAATATATTATCACAGCTTGTTACTTAGACAAGTGACTTTGGAGAGGGGGATTTTTCACAAGAACTCTTTCTCTTGCTAATTGTTGTTTATAATTTATAGAGGAAGATGACTGGCATTCACTCACAGCCAACATGATTTTTTAGTAATCATACCCCTTCACCAATCTATTCATCATCATCTACTCTCTGAACTTGGAACCCCATATCCATCACGTTTCACAGTTTATTATAAAATCATATTTTAGAATGACTGCTCATTTTCATTTTTTCTGACAGTAATCTTAATAGCATCTAGTAATTGATTTAAGGAAGATGCTGTCATCAGCATATTATCTACAATATCCACACAAAAATTAATGGTGTTCCATAGAAGTATTGAGGTTGTTAATGGTAACTTCAGTAATGGTGTATAAAGAAAGCAATACAATAGACAAAGCCTTTATTTCCCCTCTCATGGACCTATCACCTGCTAATTTGTTCCACAGGATCGCAGAGCAGGTTATAGGTCAGCCAATTGTTGAGATCACCATGAAATAGCTGCTGAAATCCCTGAATGATCACAGGGGATTAAAGTAAATGACATGAAAATAAGGTAATGGGAAAGGAAACATCTGTTTCAGAAAGAGAGAGTGTAAAAGAGAACCTGACATGTTTATAATTAAGAATGCTTGTGTGACTGTATTTGTGTGTATGTCATTGTTAAGCGGATGTACTGATATGATTGAATGCATTGTAATCTGCATAGGCTGACAGAAGACAAGTGCTGGCTGACTTCTATGTAATGGTGTGTGGGCGGACATCCACAATCATCCCACAGCCAGCATGTGTTGTTTCAGTTCTCTCTATCATCATGAAAGGAACACTCAATGTCATACTGGAGAACATAGACCAGAAATCTATGGCTAAATTTGCCACATGAGAACTAGCAAATTGTAGTATGTAGTGAGCATGTTGATGCATCAATTTGGAGCACAGGTGTCCTTCTTCAGAGACTTAATGATAAAGGAGGGCACTAGACTAAAGTAATATAGGAGGCCACTATAGGAAGTTATTTTCAGTCATTCAGATGACTGTGTGTGCTGTAAGGAGCACTGTGGGCGGTCTGCAAGGATCTGCCCTGCACATACAGCCTTTGAAGAGGCTGGTTTTTGCAAACTGCACAACAGGCCAACTGGCTTCATGTGCACTGGGTGACAGCCCTCAATAATGAATTACATGCCACTGTATTGGATAATGGCTATCATGTGACATACATTCAATGGTCTTGTAAAATTACTTAATTGTCACAACAAATAAATCAAAGAATGAACCGACTGCAGCTATGGAACCCCCTGACCTGTTCACCGGACGTGCTACCTTGTCCCAGACCTGCTGTTTTCAACTCTCTCTACCACACCTGATGTTTCAACCTCTGAATGCCCGACTATGAAAAGCCAAGTGACATTTACTCATGATTTACTGACCTGTTGCATGTCTACAACCACTGTGATTATTATTTAACCCTGCTGGTCATATATGAACATCTTGGAGAAAAATCTAGCTTTAATGGTCATGTACTGTTATAATCTCCACCCGTGACAGCCAGAAGAGGACTGGCCACCCCTCAGAACCTGATTCCACTCTAGGTTTCTTTCTAGGTCCCTGCTTTTCTGGGGAGTTTTTCCTAGCCACTATGCTTCTACTGTACTACTTCTGCTGCATTGCTTGCTGTTTGTAGTTTTAGGCTGGGTTTCTGCTGATCTGATGATCTTGTCACGGCAGATTTCCTCCTCTTCCTCTGAAGAGGTGAAACAAGGATCGGACCAATACGCAGCGTGGTAGGTGTCCATGGTTTTTAATAAGAAAAACTCCACATGAACACAAATACAAAAAAACAATAACCGTTAACTAACCGAAACAGTCCCGTGTGGCACAATCACCCACAAAATACCCAAAGAATATGACTGCCTAAATATGGCTCCCAATCAGAGACAACGATAAACACCTGCCTCTGAGAACCAATCCAGTCAACCATAGACTTACCTAGACACCTAAAAGAATACAACCCCATAAAACTACAAAAACCCCTAGACAAGACAAAACACATAAATCACCCATGTCACACCCTGGCCTAACCGAAATAATAAAGAAAACAAAGATAACTAAGGCCAGGGCGTGACAGATCTGCTGATGTAAAAAGGGCTTTATAAATACATTTGATTGATTGATTGATTGACTACAGTCGTGGCCGAAAGTTTTGAGAATGACACAAATATTAATTTCCACAAAGTTTGCTACTTCTCTGTCTTTAGATATTTTTGTCAAATGTTACTATGGAATACTGAAGTATAATTACAAGCATTTCATAAGTGTCAAAGGCTTTTATTGACAATTACATGAAGTTGCTGCAAAGAGTCAATATTTACAGTGTTGACCCTTCTTTTTCAAGACCTCTGCAATTCGCCCTGGCATGCTGTCAATTAACTTCTGGGCCACGTCCTGACTGATGGCAGCCCATTCTTGCATAATCAATGCTTGGAGTTTGTCAGAGTTTGTGTGTTTTTGTTTGTCCACCCGCCTCTTGAGAATTGACCACAAGTTCTCAATGGGATTAAGGTCTGGGGAGTTTCCTGGCCATGGACCCAAAATATCGATGTTTTGATCCCAAGCCACTTAGTTATCATTTTTGCCATATGGCAAGGTGTTCCATCATGCCGGAAAAGGCATTGTTCGTCACCAAACTGTTCCTGGATGGTTGGGAGAATGCTTCACTGTTGGCATGACACAGGACTGATGGTACCGCTCACCTTGTCTTCTCCGGACAAGCTTTTTTCCGGATGCCCCAAACAATCGGAAAGGGGATTCATCAGAGAAAAGGACTTTACCCCAGTCCTCAGCAGTCCAATCTCTGTACCTTTTGCAGAATATCAGTCTATCCCTGATGTTTTTTCCTGGAGAGAAGTGGCTTCTTTGCTGCCCTTCTTGACACCAGGCCACCCTCCAAAAGTATTTGCCTCACTGTGCGTGCAGATGCACTCACACCTGCCTGCTGCCATTCCTGAGCAAGCTCTGTACTGGCGATGCTCCGATCCCGCAGCTGAATCAACTTTAGGAGACGGTCCTGGCGCTTGCTGGACTTTCTTGGGCGCCTTGAAGCCTTCTTCACAACAATTGAACCGCTCTCCTTGACGTTCTTGATGATCCGATAAATTGATGATTTAGGTGCAATCTTACTAGCAGCAATATCCTTGCCTTTGAAGCTCTTTTTGTGCAAAGCAATGATGACGGCACGTGTTTCCTTGCAGGTAACCATGATTGACAGAGGAAGAACAATGATTCCAAGCACCACCCTCCTTTTGAAGCTTCCAGTCTGTTGTTTGAACTCAATCAGCATGACAGAATGATCTCCAGCCTTGTCCTCCTCAACAATCACACCTGTGTTAACGAGAAAATCACTGATGTCAGCTGGTCCTTTTGTGGCAGGGCTGAAATGCAGTGGAATTTTTGTTTGGGGGGGGGGGGGTTTCAGTTCATTTGCATGGCAAAAAGGGACTTTGTAATTAATTGCAATTCATCTGATCACTCTTCATAACATTCTGGAGTATATGCAAATTGCCATCATACAAACTGAGGCAGCAGACTTTGTGAAAATGTATATTTGTGTCATTCTCAAAATTTTTGGCCACGACTGTACACTGTATGCAAAACATGTTGATCATTGGCGAAATTGCCACTGGGGATGTGGAGACATGTCCCCCCAATATACAGGTTGATTCGTCCCCCCAAATAATTTATTTAAAATAAAATACAAATCATTCATAAGCATTGGCAAAATCTGTAGAATTGCAGGAAATTAGTTGTAATTCTGGTCATGCGCGCTGCAGCTGACGTAGCAAGTTAATTAGCTAAACTAGCCACTTGAAGCTAGCCAGTAACTCCTCCGGTATATGTTGACTTCATTTCACTGGGTTTTTGTTTGGGACGGAAGCTGTAGAGATCGGTAGCAAATGGCACTTCTGCAGCCAAATCTTTTATTCATCCATTTTTTAAGCATTAAATGACCCGGTATAATGGAACATCAGTTATACAGTTAAATATGTTATTTTTGCTTTTTTGCCGACCTTTAAAGTAACTGTCCAGTGTTTTCCTTAAAAAAAAAGTTGATTAAATATATAAAAAGCAGCATTTCTGTCACGCCCTGACCTTAGTATTCTTTGTTTTCTTTATTATTTTGGTTAGGTCAGGGTGAGACATGTGTGTTTGTACTGTCTAGGGTTTTTTGTAGATTTATGGGGTTGTTTTCATCTAGTTGTTTATGTTGGTCTATGGTTGCCTAGATTGGTTCTCAACTAGAGGCAGGTGTTTATCGTTGTCTCTGATTGGGAACCATATTTAGGCAGCCATCTTCTTTGGGTATTTCGTGGGTTATTGTCTATGTTATGTTGCACGTTAGCACATTGTTTATATAGCGGTCACGTT
This sequence comes from Oncorhynchus mykiss, assembly GCF_013265735.2. Taxonomy (NCBI): domain Eukaryota; kingdom Metazoa; phylum Chordata; class Actinopteri; order Salmoniformes; family Salmonidae; genus Oncorhynchus; species Oncorhynchus mykiss. The sequence continues at coordinate 27,783,561 of NC_048565.1, read as the reverse complement.
TGTCTTAGTCGTTTTTTTGTTTAAGTGTTCTTTGTGTTCTTCAGTAATAAAGAAGAATGTATTCTAACCACACTGCGCTTTGGTCTACTCCATACGACGATCGTGACAATTTCTGTGTTGGAATAATAATAAATAATGATACATTTAATTCGTATTGTGCCTTTCATCACTGTGTTATCTCAAAGCGCTACATAGAAAAACATTATAAAATACAAAATACAATAAAACCATCATACATTTACTATCAAGGCAGGAAATAGCAATAGTAGGCTAGGTGCTAAAAGGAGTTTCCAGATTAGGACTATAAGAAAGACAGTCTGTAAAAATGTGTTTTGGGACCGTTGTAAATGTTTCCCGATTGATGCAGCAGCTCTCAGATGGTCAGGGAGAACATTCCATAGTTGAGGGGCAATGGAGCAGTATGTTTGGTTCCCCATAGTACACAAACGTGTCTTGCGGACTTGAAGCAAGATATGAGGTCGCTGACTCATTCCATTCAAGGCTTTAATTACTAGGAGGAGAGTTCAGCAAGGATGGGGAGATGTGGGCTGACTTATTGGTCCTGGTCAGGACTCTGGCAGCACTATTCTGGAGAAGTTGTAGCCTCTGAAGTGACTTGGCTGGAAGGCCCCGAACAGAGTGTTACCATAATTGATCCGGGAGAAGATGAAACCGTGGACGATTTTCTCTGCATCTGACTGGAAGAGTGGTGGTTTGAGCCGGGCGAATGGTGTGGGCGTACCCCAACAATAGAATGGTGTGGGTGTATACCGGTCATTGAAAATATTAATGCGAGTAGACCGCTCATTAGCCAGCTCATCATCCACAGGAGGATGACATCATCCTCTATGAGGAAATAGCAAGCATTTTTTAAGGTTATTTTTTTCTCCACTTCATGCTTTGGTCACAAATACAAGTATATATTATTTTCCTTTGTTTAACTAGGCAAGTCAGTTAAGAACAAAATAACAAATTATTATTTACAATGACTGCCTCCCCCGGCCAACGCTGAGCCAATATGCCCTATGGGACTCCCAATCACAGCCGGGTGTGATACAGCGTGGATTCAAACCAGGGACTGTAGTGACACCTCTTGCACTGAGATGCAATGCCTTAGACTGCTATGCCACCCGGGAGTATAGGATGAGTCAACAACATTATTTATTTATGAGTTAACAGAATAAGCACTTTTAAAAGTGAGATTTAAAACTGGAACATTTTCTCTCAGCCTCAAAGCAAAATGTGTTGAGTAGCATGAAATCAGCATTAAAACAGCAAACTATTCTCTCATCCACATGGCAAAATGTGTAGAATTGCAGCAAATTAGTTTTAAAATGGCAAAATCTTCTCTCAGACGCATGACAAAAATAGCATTATAAAACAGCACATTTCGCTTCGTGCCCAATCACAACATGTGTTGAAATGCAGGAAGTTAGCTATTTTTCCTGAAAAGAATCAGTTAAAAAATGTATATCAAAGAGGATAGGCCTAATTATGTTTTTATGATGATGATGATGGACTTATGATGGTGATTGACCAATAATTAGATAAACTGTGTGATATTTGCATAATAAGTTAATTGCAAGCCAGTTATGATTTAATAAGATCACATCTAACCCAACGTCTAACAGACAACCTGGCTTGCGGCCCATCCGAAAACGAAACCCCTGTAGAATAAATACAATTATTTTGACTTGAGACTGCCAAACAGGTATAACGGTACTCTGCCACCAGGATGGTTGCTCGAGCATGCTCGCTTTGGTCCTGACGTCAGCAAGTGTAGTGCGGATCTAAACGCACTCCTTGCTCCGTTCATTGTGAGTGGCAAGCTAAACGATGCGAGCGCTCGTAGCTGTTGCCGCCGCCCAGTAGAGTTTCCCCGCCCGAGGACCAAGCACAACGACACTGACAAAGAGAGCGTGAGAGCAAGATACGAAGACAAGTCCTTTTTTCAAACAAGTGTCAAACGTTGTCGTGGCGAATTTATTCATGCTTTAACCAGTCATCGGCAGAGCGCGAGCGAGAGGGGAGAACGAGAGCGAGTCAGCCTAGAGACGGATAAGGAAGGAATAGGGGGGAAAGAATTGCTCGTATATTTCGGTCCTCGCCAACCGTTACTTTGGATATCAAGAAGATCAGAGGTTGTGTAGCCATGGGATGTACACTGAGCGCCGAGGAGAGAGCGGCTTTGGACAGGAGCAAGGCTATCGAGAAAAACCTCAAAGAAGATGGAGTCACAGCCGCGAAAGACGTAAAACTACTCCTGCTCGGTAAGATTTTTCGGAAGGAGGGGTGTCCGGACCCTGTCGATCGGCTTCCTGGTTGCTTGTCCATAGTCTGAAGTGTCCAAATCACACACCTGCTTTCTGGTTAGACTATGAATATAAATTAAAACCACAGCATTGATGTAACGTTTCTTAATACCCCCTTATCTCTTTTCATCCCTTCAGGGGCTGGGGAGTCAGGAAAAAGTACCATCGTGAAACAGATGAAGTAAGTGCCACGGTCTAATAATTGTTTGCATTGAATGTGTGTGATGTATACTCATGAAAGGCTCATGAAACACACACACACACACACACACACACACACACACACACACACACACACACACACACACACACACACACACACACACACACACACACACACACACACACAGTAGTAGCTTGAGAAAGGTTTATTTGGTCCTCGACATTTCCAAATATGTTTGACCTTTTCTGGTGAGAAGAGCTTAAACCGACAGCGTTGCGGGTTAAGGGAAATATCTTTGAGCACCAATAATGGTGCTGAAATCGAAACCTGTTTTGCCTATACAGCTAATGCACGTTAGCTTTCACTGACAGCTTGTGTCAGTCTGTATTATTAAATTAATAAACCGTGCAATGGCCAGTTCCCGAGAATACACCTCTCTCAATTCGGCATGTTGTATCTCCCAGATATGTCTCCTGTCCCTTCAATGTTTGATCGGGCAAGCAAACTGCTTCATAATTTAGAGAAATATGAATGTTATAGGCTATACATGTAACCGGGGTATATTAAGACTGGTTAGCTTTTGTGGGAGATATCTGCTGGTTTTAACGTTTGACTGCTGTCAATGGAAAATGAGTTGATTTTGTGAAGTCAACCCAAGTGGTACAGGCTACAGTGAGCTCCAAAGGTTTTGGGACAGTGACACATGTTGTTGTTTTGGCTCTGTACTCCAGCACTTTGGATTTAAAATGATACAATGACTATGAGGTTTAAATGCAGACTGTTAGATTTCATTTTAGATTTTTGTTTACCACATCGTGAACCGTTTAGAAATGTCAGCACTTTTTGTACATAGTATTGGGTCAAATTCACTTATATGTGTATTAAACTATTCCTAGCAGGCAACGATAAACAGGCACTCAAGCTAGTTTCAGATTATTTTCTGTCCAATAAAAGTCAATGGTAAATAATGTATTGTGCAATTTTGGAGTCACTTTTATTGTAAATAAGAATATAATATGTGTATAAACACCTCTACATTAATGTGGATGCTACCATGATTATGGATAATCCTGAATTAATTATGAATAATGATGAGTGAGAAAGTTACAGACGCAAAAAAAAAAAAAAAATGCTAACCTCGCCTGTTATTGTAATAGGGAGAGGTTAGCATGTCTTGAGAAACATATTCGATTCTTCTTTACAATAAAAGTGACTCCAAAATGACATTATTGACCATTAGTTTCTATTGTAAACAAAATAATCTGAAACACAACCAAAACAAACAGCAAATGCATCCAGCAATTTTGTAGAGTCACAAGCTTGATTTAATCATTGATTGCTAGGAATATGGGACCAAATACTAAACTTTTGACTACTTTAATACACATATAAGTACATTTGACCCAATACTTTTGGTCCCCTAATATGGGGAGACTATGTACAAAAAGTGCTATAATTTCTAAACGGTTCACCCAATATGGATGACAATACCCTCAAATTAAAGCTGACAGAGTGCAGTTTAACCCCATAGTCATTGTATCAATTCAAAGTGCTGGAGTACACAGCCAAAACAACAAAAAAGGTGTCACTGTCCCAATACTTTTGGAGCCTACTGTAATTGATGAATGTTAAAGATTAAATCATTTTTTTCTCAAACACATTTATGTAAGCTATCTGAGCGAATAATTGGGTGGGAACTTCACACTGCAATTTAATTGCCTGCCTTATAGCCAACACCCTTTCTTGCCTTTAATCAATCAATTAATCAATCAATCATGCCATTTCAGATAGTCGACTAATTAAGAATTCAGATTAATGTTATGATGACTGTCATTTTAAGGGGTCCTCATTACATTGTTATAGTTAGTTGTAATAACTCATAACTAGTGGTAATTGCAGTCTGTAATTCCATATTAAAATGCTTGTTACAAATAGGCAAGTTCCACTACATTCACCATTTTAGTGTTTTGTTTCCTATCAGCAACATCCGATTCAGTAACAACTGTTGCAAGGTTGTAATCTCTTGTGGACAGATGCGCTGGCTGTCCAAGATTAGAAAGGTTGGATAGGCTCTAATTACCAACCCATGAATGCGCACTCTACAAAATCTCCACTCAGTGTTGTTGCTAGCCGTTGCCCCCCAAAAGTGTACCATCTTGGTTAACTCGGTTGAGTTTGAAAAACAGATCAGATTTAGGTCTACCTCACTGACTGGGGTCTACCATGCGGGTGTCATCCAAGATTATATATATAAAAAAATACTTATAAATAATGTGTATGTTGCCCATTATGACAACCTGAACCTCCTTGCCATTGAAGTGGGAGGATAAATCCACTAGTACACCACGGAGTACATGTACTATCTGCATAAGTAATTACTAGGTGATAGGGTTGGGCGGTATCCAGATTTTCATATCGTTATACCATCCTTCTCTAATCCCGAGATTTAAGGTATTACCGACTTGGTACACAAGGGGGTGCCAAAAGAACAGCAAAAAAGCCCATTGGGCATCTATTATCAAAAATGCTCTGAAAATTAGCACAGGTAATAGCGAATTTCCATAGAGGCTGCTAGCTAAATATGCTAATGAGCGCAAACGAAAATAAACAAATTGCAAAGACAGGCAATCCAGCTCATGAAGTTATACAAGTATAGATGGGTGATACCAAGTATAGGAAGGTGATACCAAATGTAATTTTTGGTGAGTTCAGACATTTACAAGCGTATGTGAACGAGAGACATTGTGCAAATGAACAAAGTTTTGACGCATGCTTGTCTGAAGGAAGAACAGTACTGGCTCTCCAGCAGCATGTCTACCGTTGTTTCTGTGTGGCGTCGCTAGGGCAATGGGCCTGCCTGCTAAGCTCGGAGAAGAGGGGGAGGAGTAGATGGGCCGAGAATGGAGTAAAGAAAAAACGCAAGGAAATCAAGATAGCACTTCTCAAACACGGCAGAAAGCTAACACAATATGATGCCCCGTCACCTTATTAATTCAGCCACTTAAAAAAAAGATCAAATGCATAAGAAAATATCTTGCTGCATTTTGTAAACGTAGATCTAAAATGCTTATTGGAATTTCTGCTCAGCATCAGACTAATTTTGTGTTTCATTTTTAAATTCTAATGAGAATTCACAAACTGCATTCTCTCAGCAGACAGCGCTCTGACTGATATGTAGCTACTTTACTCTGGTACTTTTCTCGGTGTACCCAGCCTATTTTTCTCCAGTAAAATGCTAGATTAACTTTAAGCTATACATTGGTAATTGTAGCTGGCTACATTCTTTATATGAGAGGCCTAAACATTCAAAATATGATAGCCATGCATAACAAAATACCTTACTTATGTGTCTGCCATCCAAATAGTCTTGCACTTCTGTTGTCATATGATGAAAAGGAAGCTGTTTTCTGCCTAATGTGTTGCACTAATGTATATTCTGTGAAGAAAAACTATAGTTGCACGTCCCTGATCACTCTATTCAACAACAAAAAACCCAACCCTGTCAATACACAACTGGACTCACCTGCTCCCGCTTTCTCCCACTGTGCCATTTACAAACAAACACGTGACTTGCTCAACTGTTCTGGGGAACTACTTCAGCTTCATAATGTAAAGTTAGTTGACAGGTGAAATGAAAAATGTCATCTGCTTCATCTCCTAACCATTGCATATGCAGGTACAGGTACTGCAGGTACAGTGCCTTCGGAAAGTATTCAGACCCCTTGAAAATGTCAACATTTTGTTATGTTACAGCCTTATTCTAAAATGTATTAAATAAATACAAATCCTCAGCAATCTACACACAATACCCCATAATGACAAAGCAAAAACAGGTTTTAGAATTGTTTTCAAATGTATAAAACAAAAAAACAGGAATACCTTATTTACATACACTACCATTCAAAAGTTTGGGGTCACTTAGAAATGTCCTTGTTTTTTAAAGATTTTTTTTGTTTTGTCCATTAAAATAACATAACATTGATCAGAAATACAGTGTAGACATTGTTAATGTTGTAATGTAATGTTGTAATTACTATTATAGCTGGAAACGGCCGATTTTTTTAATGGAATATCTACATAGGCGTACAGAGGCCCATTATCAGCAACCATCACTCCTGTGTTCCAATGGCACGTTGTGTTAACTAATCCAAGTTTATCATTTTTAAAGGCTAATTGATCATTAGAAAACCCTTTTGCAATCATGTTAGCACAGCTGAAAACCTTTGGGCTGATAAAGAAGCCATAAACTGGCCTTCTTTAGAATAGTTGAGTATCTGGAGCATCAGCATTTGTGAGTTCGATTACAGGCCCAAAATGGCCAGAAACAAATAACTTTCTTCCAAACTCGTCAGTCTATTCTTGTTCTGAGAAATGAAGGCTATCCCTTGCGAGAAATTGCCAAGAAACTAGAGATCTGGTACAACACTGTGTACTACTCCCTTCACAGAACAGCGCAAGCTGGCGCTAACCAGAATAGAAAGAGGAGTGGGAGGCCCCGGTGCACAACTGAGCAAGAGGACAAGTACATTAGACTGTCTAGTTTGAGAAACAGACCTCTCACAAGTCCTCAACTGGCAGGTTAATTAAATAGTACCCGCAAAACACCAGTCTCAAAGTCAACAGTGAAGAGGAAACTCCGGGATGCTGGCCTTCTAGGCAGAGTTATCTCAGACTGGCCAATATGTATAGTGCGTATGTTATTGTGTGTGTGTGTATTGTGTGTGTGTTTTATTGAAATTGCCATTGAAAAACTTTGCTGGCTATTCTGGCAATTGGCATATCCAACTAAGGCACTGCATCTCAGTGCAAGAGGCGTCACTGTAGTCCCTGATTCGAGTTGGGAGTCCCATAGGGCGGTGCACAATTGACCCAGCGTCGTCCGGGTTTGGCTGGGGTAGGCCGTCATTGTAAATAAGAATTTGTTCTTAACTGACTTGCCTAGTTAAGTAAAGGTTAAAAAAAAGAGCTCTACTTGCTGAGTCGGCCAGGGCAGATGTGACGTATATAAAGGTCATATGTTCATCAAAATAAAGACCCAAATATTTATAATTGCTAGTGAACTCAATCATTTCTTCACCAAAACAAAACTGAAAAACACTTTTCTTAGTACCGGATTTTCGAAAATGCATTGTCTGTGTTATTTTCTGATTGATCATGAGTCTCCATCTTATTGCACCGATAACATTTTCTTTCTTGTTTTACACCCGAGGGTGTGGGAAACCAATCTGTACGAAATTCATTAACTCACACACAGGCAGTTGGTGCTTGGTAGAGGGACTGGATTGCGTGATAAAATGTCCATCAGACACTCTTTTATTTGTTTCTTCATTCCCACTTTACCCGGTGTCTCCTTCACTCTGTGGATCAGTGGCATAGCTGAACATTGATGATGGACAACCCCTGTTTTTATCAAACTATAGGCTAAAAGATCCCTATTTACGAAATCAAAAGCTTTCTGGAAATCAATGAAACATGCAAAAGTAGGCTTATTTTCCTGTAGTCTATTTCTGACTATTGTGCAGACCGAGAAGATATGATCGATACATGTTCTGGATTTACAAAACACAATTTGTTCATCCACCAGAATGTTTTGATCCTCCAAAAAGGTAATTAATTTACTGTTGAGGATGGATGAATATACTGTAATTTATAGACTGTACTTACCATACTTAGTATGCCTCTATAATAAATGTTTTGAAGATTTGGGAATGGCATTCACTATAAACTTATACCAAGTGAATGGCATTATACTTTATTCAAAACAACTAGTAATTTATGTGTATCTATTATTCTTACCTATTAGTGGATTACCCATCCTGACAACCTGGACCTAATTTTGAGGCTTCTAGAAGCACCACACAAGTGAGAAAATAATACAGTAGTACACCACAGATTACATTTGATTTCTGCATAAGTACTATGTAATTACAATATGTTATACAGGATTTAGCTAGTTAAATTGAAGTGTATCTTGAGGAACACTTACTTGTAATTATTGTGTACCTACATAGTATGTTACCCATCCTGACAATCCAATCATCAGGTTCTGAAAGCGCCGCCCAAGTGGTAAGGTAAACTCACTAATGGACCACAGACTACATATCTGCATAAGTACAATGCTATCGCTAGTTGTTACACAGGATTTAGCTATTTAAACTAAGTTTATAGTTAGTTACTTTTATAATTACCATATAATTACTACTCATTACCAAGTGAAAATACCTAATACCTAAAAAATATTAGGGCTGACCCCATTTAGTCGACTGGTCGATTGTTGGGTCAATAAGCTGTTAGTCGACCGAGATTGTTTTAGTCGAGCAGTGGCAAATATAGGCTACAGTGGGGAGAACAAGTATTTGATACACTGACGATTTTGCAGGTTTTCCTACTTACAAAGCATGTCTGTAATTTTTATCATAGGTACACTTCAACTGTGAGAGACGGAATCTAAAACAAAAATCCAGAAAATAACATTGTATGATTTTTAAGAAATTAATTTGCATGTTATTGCATGACATAAGTATTTGATACATCAGAAAAGCAGAACTTAATATTTGGTACAGAAACCTTTGTTTGCAATTACAGAGATCATACGTTTCCTGTAGTTCTTGACCAGGTCTGCACACACTGCAGCAGGGATTTTGGCCCACTCCTCCATACAGACCTTCCCCAGATCCTTCAGGTTTCGGGGCTGTCGCTGGGCAATACAGACTTTCAGCTCCCTCCAAAGATGTTCTATTGGGTTCAGGTCTGGAGACTGGCTAGGCCACTCCAGGACCTTGAGATGCTTCTTACGGAGCCACTCCTTAGTTGCCCTGGCTGTGTGTTTCGGGTCGTTGTCATGCTGGAAGACCCAGCCACGACCCATCTTCAATGCTCTTACTGAGGGAAGGAGGTTGCCCCATCCATCCTCCCCTCAATACGGTGCAGTCGTCCTGTCCCCTTTGCAGAAAAGTATCCCCAAAGAATGATGTTTCCACCTCCGTGCTTCACGGTTGGGATGGTGTTCTTGGGGTTGTACTCATCCTTCTTCTTCCTCCAAACACGGCGAGTGGAATTTAGACCAAAAAGCTATATTTTTGTCTCATCAGACCACATGACCTTCTCCCATTCCTCCTCTGGATTATCCAGATGGTCATTGGCAAACTTCAGACGGGCCTGGACATGCGCTGGATGTGTTACTAATGGTTTTCTTTGAGACTGTGGTCCCAGCTCTCTTCAGGTCATTGACCAGGTCCTGCCGTGTAGTTCTGGGCTGAATCCTCACCTTCCTCATGATCATTGATGCCCCACGAGGTGAGATCTTGCATGGAGCACCAGACCGAGGGTGATTGACCGTCATCTTGAACTTCTTCCAGTTTCTAATAATTGCGCCAACAGTTGTTGCCTTCTCACCAAGCTTCTTGCCTATTGTCCTGTAGCCCATCCCAGCCTTGTGCAGGGCTACAATTTTATCCCTGATGTCCTTACACAGCTCTCTGGACTTGGCCATTGTGGAGAGGTTGGAGTCTGTTTGATTGAGTGTGTGGACAGGTGTCTTTTATACAGGTAACGAGTTCAAACAGGTGTAGTTAATACAGGTAATGAGTGGAGAACAGGAGGGCTTCTCAAAGAAAAACTAATAGGTCTGTGAGAGTCGGAATTCTTACTGGTTGGTAGGTGATCAAATACTTATGTCATGCAATAAAATGCAAATTAATTACTTAAAAATCATACAATGTGATTTTCTGGATTATTGTTTTAGATTCCGTCTCTCACAGTTGAAGTGTACCTATGATAAAAAATTACAGACCTCTACATGCTTTGTAAGTAGGAAAACCTGCAAAATCGGCAGTGTATCAAATACTTGTTCTCCCCACTGTATATAAAAAAATGATGGCACACGAGAAATCTGTCTGATTCACGCCTGTCTGAGTGGACTCATTCATTGCAGAGGCAGTGGAGAATTGGGGGGGGGGTTTATTTAATTCCATTTACAAGTTGTCAATTTGGGCTTCTGTCAATCTTGAGTAAGGACACGCACTTGATTACACATAAAACTTGGCTTAGGCTTTTTTCTTCGCCTCAAACTGTAAGTAAACAAAGTCTGCTTTTACATCCATTAAGAATGAAAATAGTTCCTCAAGTAGCCAATTTGAAAAATCTTTACAGCTCTCTCCCTTTCAATAACCACTCAGCATGAAAGGGGTAAAAATGTTATACTCTGGTCGGGTGGAAACGTCATAAAATTGGCCTTCCTGATTACTTCTTATCCCTTGCGCAAATAGCCTACAGCTGTGTCTGCCTGTCTGGAGCTCACTGGGGCAGGAAACTCTGAAGGCCAAGAATATTTTATACAATGTTGAAGGTTTGCTAGCATGAGCTTTGGGGCTGACGAAGTTAATAGTTGATACAATGTTTCAAGTTCCTTGCAGACAGGCCATGCGTAGCCAATGTGATTTGTAAGATATTTATTTTTATCAGGAAATTTGCAGGCTGCAATATTTTTATTTTTTGCTTTATATAGGCTATTTTTACATACTGGCAATGGAAATAGAAGTTAGTTTTATATTTGTATCATTTTCATTTAGATAGAGTTTTGTTTAACCACATTACATTGATTTTGAGATATGAAGACCTTATTATAAATGAAATAAAACTGTTCCATGAAAATGTGCATATGAAAATCATAACTGGCACACAGATCAGTCGAAATGTTAAGATAACTTGGCATTCCAAATGGAAAAGGTTGCCGACCGCTGGTGTGGCCTATTACCGGCAACTTCAGGAGCTTAAAGGCAGAATCTGCGAAGGCCAGCAGCGGGCAGCAGGAGGAGGAGGGTGGGAACAGGTTTCTTTCTTCTGGTTTTTGATCTCTAGCTCCCTCTCTAGTAATTTGCGTGTCTTAAAGCATTTAACAAGCTCAGCAGTTGATTTTACTCAAACCTAGGGTGTGTCTATATATGGAAAAATACACATTTTAAAGTTTTGATCAATCGATTGGTCGAAAGAACAGACGACTCTCGGTCGACCAAGATTATTTTTAGTCGGGGACAGCCCTTCTTTTTATCTCCTTTTTAACATTACAAGTAACAATGGAAATCAATAATGTCTCTGTCTTCATCTGTTTCTTTCTTCTAAGCATTTTCCCATTCTGGAGTCTGAGAACTTGGGCTCAGTGCAAGAGGTGTCACTACAGTCCCTGGTTTGAATCCAGGCTGAATCACATCCGGCTGTGATTGGGAGTCCCATAGGGCGGCGCATAATTGGCCCAGTGTTGTCTGGGGTAGGCCGTTATTGTAAATACGAATTTGTTCTTAACTGACTTGCCAAGTTAAATAAAGGTTAAATAAAATGTTTACAAAAAAACCTTATGTGAATCTGCGGTAGAGAAGAAGAATGTATGACAATTTAGTATAGACACTCTACATTAACCTACTTATACTAGTTATCATTATAATGATTTCTATAGTTTAGGCCTATAGCTAGGCCTAGCTACTTAACTAGATGTTGTGTTATACAGCTAGCAATAATAGTACTTGCTAACATTAAGGTAGCGAGTGTTTATATTGAAAATGAACTAACCTTACTCATAGGTTTGTTGACAAAAAGTAGCTAGCTATCTAACCTTATAACAGTGGTTGTCAACCGGTCAATTGCAATCGAATGGTCGATCTCCGAGACATTCGTAGTCGATCACCAAACGTTTCTGTGCCAAACGTGCCCAGGGGCCCTGACCTCCAGGGGGCCCCATTAATCATTCTCACTAATATTAGTCATATTAACATGGCATATGTCATTACAAAATGTGTAACATTTAAGGATATTTGCTTTAAAACTGCAAATTTCTCTCCACCCCATGGCAAAATGGGTAGAATGGTAGGAAATAAGCTGTAAAACTGTTTTTTCCCTTCTCCCTGCCCCATGGCAAAATGAGTAGAATTGCATGAAAACTAAAATGTTTCTCTCCACCGTCAAGAGGGGGTCACTAAAATCGGGGGGCAACCAAATCTCTCTTAGGGCCCCCAAAGAGCTAGAAACGGCCCTGGTTAGAAAACTAGCTAGCGTGCTAGCTAATCACAAAACATCACATACTAGTTGCATGGAAAGTCTAACACTAAGCTAGCTGGCAAACATTAGCTAGTTAACTACCTATGGGAAATCGTCCAGCATCATTTATGTATCCAATGAAGCAAAACAAATTGCATTGAAAACATCTCCTGTGTTGGTGCTTTGTTTCTTTTGCTGCAATCTCTTGTCTGGATTTTGCATACTGACGTGTTAGGGGACAAAATTAAACTGTGGCTCTGGTGTTACAGAGAAGCTTCTCAGGAACAGACCCTTTCAATTCATGAGGATAGGACTTACCATTGCTTCAATATCTAATCTGTAAGTGATCAGAAAACGTCAAAAAGGTCACGGACAGTTCAATGTTAAGCCCTAGTCAATAATGGCACCAAATGGCACCAAATCACCTGTCTGGATTCTTAAATTCAACACGTTTAATACATGTGGTATTATTGTTATTACATTTTCAGGGCTGATGTAGAACACAGAGATGATTCAAATAAAAGTAAAAATTCTTAAATGAAAATGCTATATTATGCAAATTGTGCACTTAATATGCAATTTAAGCAGTACAGGATGCATAATTACAATAATTTAAACCCAATCATTTAAGATATGGTGGTCATATTATTAACATATCTTCATGCTTTGTGAAAAACTGAGAGTTTATAACAATTTTAAATAATTTATGAAATTAGAATTGAAAAAATATGCTATGTTATGCATCCCCACACACTCACACACTACCCCCACCAACAGTCACACACAGCACCCCCCCCCCCACACACACACACACACACAAAGCATAACACTGACACACACAGCCTAACTTTTCTCACTAAATCTGAACTGTAACACAGAAGGCTACTAGTCTAATAGTATAGATTACTTTTAAAGTAGGCCTACACCTGGGTTGGGTCACAGATTATCCATGGTATTGATCAGATACTCTAGTGGCCGCTGTGACAATAAAAATAAATTTAAAAAAAAAATGGAGGCAGTCGGGAGGAGGCAAGATCAGGTAGGTCTGTCCTAACCAATGAGAGGGTAGATATGCACTTGAACAACTGGTGCAGTAGTTACCTCAGCCACAACGTTAGCTATGTCGTAAAAATTATTTAAGGGTTTTAATTTAAAGTTAGGGTTTGGTATAAGGTAGCAGTGTGGTTAAGGTTAGGGTCATATAAAAACATATACAAAAATAAATACAAGTTTAGGGTTAGGTTTAAAATCACATTTTAAGAAGAGAAATTCTAGAAATAGGCACGGTTTATGACTTTGTGGCTGTGGTAAAGTGACGACCAGGCACAACTCTAATATAAAGTGTTTTTTCTCAAAGTTGCCGGGATGTCACGTGTTCTACTTATATCAGTACACTTGTAACAACCTAATCATTATGAAACAACTATTCTATCAAATAAGCCACACGTACCAAATAAGCCATTACATTTTTTGTTAACCAAATTTGATACTCTCATTGACCTCCATACAAAAATTCCTCGCTGGAGAAGAACCTCTTTGGTTAGGTTACATTGTAGGGTTATTTTTGGTGTTGATGAGTTGCTATAGTGATGGGAGAATAAACTGCAGAAAATAATTAGCCTAGGCACAGAATAGACTGAGTAGCTACCTGCTAGCCAGCTGCACAGAAAGATAGATAGGACACATTTTCAATTTACTGGTATTTAGCAATATTTGAATTGCGATTGTAGGGCTTTAGCCACTGAATATTGGTAGTTTTTACTTGAAAGAATAAAACCATCACTTACAAAATTCGCAGCTGGCATAATACAGCCAGTACCATGCAGCGCTGCCTCTCGCCCGACTTGTTGCCTCAGCAAATGCGTCAAGCACTCCCACACAGCCAGCATGCAAGCAACCCCCCCAGCTCGTCTTATGTCTTTACATGCTTTAATTGTAACAATCTATTCACTTTTAGTGTGCCATGAACACATGTTGATTGTCAAGCAAATCACTTAAAAAAAGGTTACTTTCGCACATTCATCCAAAATAATTCAGCATCCGAACAGTGCACTGTGCACCCACCAACTTCCCTTAAATTTGCAAGTGGATGCTGGCCTTCTAGGCAGAGTTCCTTTGTCCAGTGTCTGTGTTCTTCATCAAATAGTACCCGCAAAAAAACAGTCTCTACGTCAACAGTGAAGAGGTGACTCCAGGATGCTGGCCTTCTAGGCAAGGTTGCAAAGAAAAAGCCATATCTCATACTGGCCAATAAAAAGAAAAGATTAAGATGGGCAAAAGAACACAGACACTGGACAGAGGAACTCTGCCTAGAAGGCCAGCATCCCGGAGTCGCCTCTTCACTGTTGACGTTGAGACTGGTGTTTTGCGGGTACTATTTAATGAAGCTACCAGTTGAGGACTTATGAGGCGTTTGTTTCTCAAACTAGACACACTAATGTACTTGTCCTCTTGATTAGATGTGGCCTCCCACTCCTCTCTCTATTCTAGTTAGAGCCAGTTTGTGCTGTTCTGTGAAGGGAGTAGTACACAGCATTGTACGAGATCTTCAGTTTCTTCGCAATTGTAGATATTCCATAAAAAATCAGCCGTTTCCAGCTACAGTGGTTCCTCCTACAAAAGTTGCGAACTTACACCGCAGGACTTAGAGGTACCCAGCGTCACGGCTTCATTGCTCCAGACCACCACAAGGGGGAGTTAGAGCACTCATTACGCATTTGGGTCCCAAGGTTTTTATATGACCAATCATATCGAGTGGTTCCAATGACGAATTTGACACTGAGCCACCCCTCTCTGGTGAGTTTCTTCAGCAAAGATGGCTGACAAAACATTACGCGTTGGCAAATGTAAGTAGTTATAACGTCATAACGAGTCAAGCAAAAAATGTACAATTGAGAGGACAACATATGTTAGTTAATGTAGAAACAAACGATTGTGCATATTTTTTTGTCATAAAGTTAATTTACGAAATCGCTATTCTGCAAGTTTTTCTTCTGTCATATCCAAAACCAGGTGTATCAAACTCCATTCTGTGAATGATGCTGTGTCTGTATGTACAGTATGTATTACAATTATACACTTCAACAGTGTTTACCACTCCTGCTCCTGGGACATCAATGATTACACATTGTAGCTATGCAATAGACTAGAAACATTATTTTGTAATTCATATACAGAATAAAAAACAGTACATCCTGCCAGCACGCCCACAAGCGTGCTGAATGACGCGTGGAAAAGAGAGTGAGGAATGAGATAGGAGTAACAATCCAGGCTATTTGTCTGAGACCGGCATAATAATGTAATGAAACAAGCAGGGAGCAGGTTTCGAACCCTCAACATTCTAGCCCGAAGTCCAGCACGCTATTGACTGTGCCCAAATGTATTAATTGGGGTTGGGGCCGATTGTGGATAAAACACTTTATCTATTGGAATCTTTAACATGTGGAAAGAGGAAAAGTATTATCATTAGCGTAGCAGGATGGCCTGTTAGCTGAACAATAGACTATTCAACCTTTACTAAAGACTTGTCTAATAGGCACGCTAGGTGTGACCCCCCCAACTTGCAACAAAACATTTGTATCTATCTTTCCACATCTACCTACACACATATCTACCTACACACGGTTAATGTTCTGGAAAAAAAATATATATCTAGGGTATGAATTCAGGCTGTATCACATCCGACCGTAATTGGGAGTGCCATAGGGCGGCGCACAATTGGCCAGCAGGTTTGGCCGGGGTCGGCTGGTGCTGGGGTAGGCTGGTGCTGAAAATATAGCTAACTTGTTATGCAAGTGTTGCACACCAACAGATGGAGAAAACCTACACCAGTTGAGAAATTAATTTCAACAATAATCTTCATTTTAATTTGACTTTACAAACAATAAGAGGGCTTAATTGGAGTCTATTTCTTCAGGGCCTAGACCTATATAAATGAACTTAACTGGCTTAGGCAGGCTATGAGGCTTCATTAGGACAACTTACAACTGCAACTGGTCAAAAAT
Organism: Oncorhynchus mykiss; assembly: GCF_013265735.2. Classification (NCBI taxonomy): domain Eukaryota; kingdom Metazoa; phylum Chordata; class Actinopteri; order Salmoniformes; family Salmonidae; genus Oncorhynchus; species Oncorhynchus mykiss. The sequence goes on along the minus strand of NC_048565.1, from coordinate 27,767,053 downwards.
GGAGCATGCTACATAATCATTTAAAGAAAAATGCATGTTAGATCTAAACAATGGAACTAATAATTAAAAGCGCACATTTGTAAATCGCAAACTCTAAAAGTATTGAAAAGGCAAATTATGTGTGACACAATGCAGAATGTAAACAAGATGTAAACAAGATGCTGTGTTTTTATTTACAGTAGTGACAACTGGAGGCATTTTGAAAACAGGTTTTCAAACACTTGTTTTTCACAACTGTAGCAGGTGTAGCCCATCATGCAAATGTTTCCTATTAGCAGGACAATATACTTTTTATAACCCGGCTACTGTTGGGAAAAATCTCTCAACTTGCAAAGTATTCGATGCTTAAGTACTCTAAAGTGTTACATTTCTAACTCAAAACAGCAGTACAATATTTATTCAGCAACATCTTTATGCTTTTGTTAATAAAATAAAATATTGAGAAAAAGACATTGAAATGCGGATGTTTATATAAACTACATTTTAGTCGCACTTTCACCCAGCTCCACGACCACAGGTAAAACCTTACTGAGATGATCAATGTATTTGTTGTATTGTTGTATTGTCAATTTCTCTAGTCAAAACATCTTGATGGCATTGACCAGTTTACCTTTGAGCAAATTTCTCAATGGCCACAGTGTCATGTCTAGGACTGTAACCAAAAGCTTCTTTCTATGGTGCTACCCGTTCCAGGGTTAGGACTGTAACCACCAGCTTCTTTCTATGGTGCTACCCGTTCCAGGGTTAGGACTGTAACCACCAGATTCTTTCTATGGTGCTACCCGTTCCAGGGTTAGAACTGTAACCACCAGCTTCTTTCTATGGTGCTACCCATTCCAGGGTTAGGACTGTAACCACCAGCTTCTTTCTATGGTGCTACCCGTTCCAGGGTTAGGACTGTAACCACCAGCTTCTTTCTATGGTGCTACCCATTCCAGGGTTAGGACTGTAACCACCTGCTTCTTTCTATGGTGCTACCCGTTCCAGGGTTAGGACTGTAACCACCAGATGACTTGAAAATGAGCCGGAGCTGAGAGGATCACCAAAACTAAAGGTATTTTGGTTTCAGAGCATTTTATATAAAAAAAGAGAAGGTATATAGCCTATCAATGTGTAGGCGTACTGTATAATAAAATCGATAATTATGTATTAAAAACATGAATGTGTTTTTGCAGAGCTTCAACCATGCGTACAACGATCCGTGGAGATCAGTGGACAAAGGGCTGGACAACGGGCCGCACCGAAAAAACGCATGGTAGCCGAGAAAGCAGTTAGTTAAGCTAGATTCTTAAAATGTGTAGGCAGCATTTGTGTGTTGGAGTCACTTTTAATTCTTAATTGATCTACTGTTTCTATCATAGGCCACTGTAATCGATGGGGGCTCAGGGCGGTACCATTCTGCTTATCTTATGAAGGTGCTCATGGGTGAGATTCAAACTTTGAAGACCGAGATCGAGTCATTGAAGGGAGACCAGCAGAAGGTCCAGAGCCAGGTGGTATTGGAGGAGAGTCACTCCTCATTAGCGGAGAGTCAGGTGGAGATGTGTAACCGAAGAGAGATACCACGAGTGGGCACAGAATACAAACTGGGATGGATCCCGAGGCAAATGTGGCTTACCAGTGAACCTCCGGATGTTCATCATTAATACAGTGTCTCAGGAGTTTCCGTCCATGACTGATGCAACCCGAAAAATAATTAAAGACGGAGTTAATGAGTACTTGAGTTCACAGAGAAAGTCTGGACATGGCCTGCTCTCCCTTATGTAAGGAATTAGGCACTTTCCCATGTTTACTACTGTAACCACCAGCTTCTTTCTATGGTGCTACCCGTTCCAGGGTAGCACCATGCTATGTTTCGTTAATAAAATATCTAAAACTACTATTTCAAAATTCTGATGTTTATTTAGTTACTTGTTCAAATATGCCATGATATTCTTGAGATATGTGTTGACTGAATATAAGGAAGTGATGTCTGCGTTTTTGCCTTTTTCTCGCTCTAAGTTAAATGAAAAACGAAATCTCCAAAATATTCAAATTTAGTAAAAATTAAAAACATAAATATCTTATTTACATAACTATTCAGCCCCTTTGCTATGAGACTCAAAATTGAGCTCAGGTGCATTCTGTTTACATTGATCATCCTTGAGATGTTTCTACAACTTAATTGGAGTCCAATTGATTGGACATTATTTGGAAAGGAACACTTGTCTATATAAGATCCCACAGTTGACAGTGCATGTCAGAGAAAAAACCAAGCTATTGTCCGTAGAGCTCCGAGACAGGATTGTGTCACAGATCTGGGGAAGGGTACCAAAACGTTTCTGCAGCATTGACGGCATCCATCTTTCTTAAATGGAAGATGTTTGCAACCACCAATACACTTCCACCCGGACAAACAGCAATCGGGGGTGAAGGGCCTTGGTCAGGGAGGTGACCAAGAACCTGATGGTCACTCTGACAGTGCTCTAGAGTTCCTCTGTTAAGATGGGAGAACCTTCCAGAAAGACAACCATCTCTTCAGCACTCCACCAATCAGGCCTTTATGGTAGAGTGGCCAGATGGAAGCCACTACTCAGTAAAAGGCCAATTGCCAAATGCCTATTTAGACCCAAACACAATATTTTCAAAGTAAGTTACTACATTTTGTCCAGTTTGTAACATTCTCTATAAGCTGGGCTTTTGAATGATAGATGATTAAATGTAGTGAGCTATGAAATTATCAATTTATGTTAGTTTTAATGTGGTTAAAATTCATGAAATTTGGAAAATATATATTCACATCAAGTTTTTGTAATTTGTATGTGAACGTTTTGAAAGTACTGATATTAAAGGACCAAAATACCCCAAAATCTCAGAATTGATAAGTTGGTGGTGCCTTTCCTTGAAGATGAACTATGCAAAAAGCAAGTATAATTTAGAGAATCATTGTACCATCTAAACATATTTTCCATAACCAAAAATATTGTATTTTCAGCTGTTTGAAGCTGGTGTACAAAACCAAAAGTAAAAGACTTAAGAACAGGAAGCATATAAATAGTGCACATAGAACAGATCTACCGCTTCTTAGACTTGCTTTCAATATGATTGACAGATCTATAACACACATTTCTATGTCAATTTGGTCAGGTCACCCAAAAAGCTACATATTGCAGCTTTAACAGCCTAGTGGTTAGAGCATTGGGCCATAACCAAAAGGTTGCTGGATTGAATCCCCCAGCTGACAATGTAAAAATATGTTGTTCTGCCCCTGAGCAAGGCAGTTAACCCACTGTTCCTTGGGTGCTGTAGATGTTGATTAAGGCAGCCCCCTACACCTCTCTGATTCAGAGGTTGGGTTAAATGCAGAGGACACATTTCAGTTGAATACATTCAGTTGGACAACTGACTAGTTATCCCCTTGCCCTAAATCAAGCTACTTTCTAAGCTCTATATCTGACTACTGGTGATCTGTCTACATTTTTGAAAACAGTTAATGTACTGAAGCATGGAAATTCTTCTTCATCCCTGACAAAGCAAGTTCCAGACCTGCCAACATGTACGCATTTTGCGTACCAACTATGCAATTCTCTGTCCATGTACGCAGGTATGAGATCCGAGTTAAAAGTACGCAGAAATGAATAGGGCTGATTTTTTAAAATTTATTATTATTATTTTTTTAATAAAAAAATAAATCCACTGAGTAAATCTAACATCCCGATTCTCGAGCTGCAACACACGGACATGGAGATGAATACATCATTATTCAACGTAGCTACCCCGTGTCTGCCCCTCCTGTTTGTTGTGAGTTTGTCGACTGTCAGCTGTACGTAAACACATGGACAAATCCTTTTCGACTCCGTGTGTTGTGGAAAGGTAAACTAATTGTTTCAAGCTAACGTTAGCGAACATAAGATGGACATTCAGTGGGTTCTAAAGTGCCAGCAGTTCACTCGCATTTGCTAGTGAATGAAATGAAATTCAAATACAAAAAATAACTGGTCACATTTGTGCGAGTGTGATATACATTTAATTCTGCGTCCCATTAGTTGTGTTTTCCACGTAACATTAGGAGGATCACGCAACCTGAAAAAAAAGAAAGTTTACGTTCAAACGGCTCTCCTGTGAAGTAGTGACCCACAACATACGCCTAGTTTCCTGAAACAAGTCACAATTTCAGGTGGTTTTGGTGGTGGACATCCCCCACAGCCTGTGTGCTCAATTGTATCTCTTCAGACATTCTCAAGTCTTTCCATTGTACACTGCATTTCAAACAGTCAGGAATAACCAGATGAATTTAAGGCTTGTAAAATTATACCTAGGAAAAATATAAACTTTCCACAACTATAAGACCCACTAATAATTTAATTAATTCATCAAATTAGTTTAACATGCTTTTTTTTTTGCAATAATCACTGATCTGGCTTTCAAATCTGTCAATGAAAATGCTTTTTTGTTACAAATTTAAACAGAATCGTGCACAATGCACATCCACTAATAATGACACACTTATTGTAGCAGGCATTATAGAAAATTAACAATCCCACAAGCTAGTGAGTAGCCAGCTAATCTTTATATTTAAAGTCTAGCCAAATGGATCTATTTGCTTGCTAAGAAGGTAGAACAGTTGAACTGTTATGAACACACCTTCTTGTCCGTCTCCAACTGTGTAGCCTGTTGACTTAGTTTAGATGTTCTCATTCTGAGAAATAAGCCTCTGGATTTCAACGAGTTGGCAATTCCTTATAGAAATACGTATTTTTATGCTCATTGCACATTTATAAAACACAGACTAGAACGCTAGCACAGAACAGTCTGTGGCAAAAATGCTGCTAGCGGTACATTGTACCGCAATGCAGGTCTGACAGAAACTGAGCATTCAGTTTCCACAATCATGGTCATTGATGCTCTTGTTTTAGTAGGACCTGCTCTGTTCTACATTTTGGGAGTTGAGATATAAAACGGGTATGGTTAGAAAGGTTATGTTCTCATCTATTACAGTAAATTAATATCTGTAAGGATTCGGTGTCCATATGACAGATTCTGTTAGACTAAACCTCAAATGCAAATAGTGAGTTTAAACTGCTTGTTGTTTTTGTGAGTGGCAGGGGAGGGGGCCTGGTGTCTGTGTACGAGTGGGAAGGTGCACAGCACAGAAGGAGCGAAGGAGGCAAGACCAAAAAGACCCAGAACGCTCATAAAAACAATAAAACGAATAAAACCCTAGATTCTTGCGACACAGGCATTTGGAACATTGCGCTAAAACATGCATTTGAATTAATATGATATATCGCCCAGCCCTCGTTTGTTAGTGAAAACAGTAAGAACAGTAGGAGAGGTTTGACATCTCCTCAGCCTATCTATCTGTATTAGTCACCATGGTTCTCTGTTCTGCTCATTAGCAAGCTCTGTTGTTTGAGGTATCCTCCATTTGTGGTCCAGTCTCTCTCTCTCTCTCTCTCTCTCTCTCTCTCTCTCTCTCTCTCTCTCTCTCTCTCTCTCTCTCTCTCTCTCTCTCTCTCTCTCTCTCTCTCTCTCTCTCTCTCTCTCTCTCTCTCTCTCTCTCTCTCTCTCTCTCTCTCTCTCTCTCTCTCTCTCTCTCTCTCTCTCTCTCTCTCTCTCTCTCTCTCTCTCTCTCTCTCTCTCTCTCTCTCTCTCTCTCTCTCTCTCTCTCTCTCTCTCTCTCTCTCTCTCTCTCTCTCTCTCTCTCTCTCTCTCTCTCTCTCTCTCTCTCTCTCTCTCTCTCTCTCTCTCTCTCTCATATGCATGCACACACACGCCACTAGTGTCTTGTCTGTCATCCTAAAACATCATCAGTGTACCATAGTGTCCACCATCTCGGTGTAGAACACACTTCATAACTCAAGCTTTCTGAGCCGACTGTCACCATATCAGAAAAAGAGATTGTGTGTTCATGTTGGCCATTTCCATGTAAAAGGACCCATGAGCACCAACATGGGCAGTTCATATTTTTAAGAAGTGAAAGGTCCAATGCAGCTGTTTTATCTCAATATCAAATCATTTCTGAACAACAATTAAATGGGAACTGCACCTTTTGATTTGGCCTTGTTTTTTGACTTGCTCTTCAAGAAATGCTGGCGGCCATGACAGAAGCCAAGCATGAGTTAGCTTGGGGGTGTGGTTTGATGTGGGTGTTTCTTGGGTGTGTCTTGGGGCTGGCAAGGACACACCCAAGAAACACCCACCTGTCAAAACTTTGCCCGCAGCTGTTTCCCCCATTCAATCACAACAAACAAATCTCCTGTAGGTTGAGTTCAGTAACTACAGGCAGATGTATGGTGAGATGCCTAAGGAAGCTTTGAATATGTAAATATACCTATTAAGCCCACTAAAAATCTAAGTTTAAACATTTCTAACATATACTGGCCTAATTTGGATCATTACTATTCATCATGTAAGTAGCACTCATAACAGGTGGGTGTCCAATCGTATCCACGGAGATCAATGTGGACTTTTCTTTGCAGACCAGTACAGACCTGATTCAACTAATCATAGACTTCAATTAAGACATGATTAGTTGAATCAGGTGTGTTATTGCTTGGTTTACAACCCAAACCTGCACCCACACGGGCCCCCTGTGGATAAAAAGACATGCAACAAAGACCACAATACACACATCTTTCAGTGAGTTATCTGAAAGCTGATTCACATTTGTTGTACTGCTATTCTTTTTAATTAGTTCAACATGTCTTCCTAAAATATATTTGAGGACAGGTTCACATCTCCCTCTCTACTGTATTAAAAAGGTGGACCCCAAAAAAGAATCACCTGGATGAATGAAAGACAACAATATGACAATGTCCCCACCCAAAAGTGCCCAATAGTCATCTTCTTGTCTCTCATTTGTTTGCATTTTGTGTTTGAATCAACTTAAATGTGACCATGTATTTATGCTCATGTTCATTGGATATGTATTGTCATTCACATTCTGTATAGAGGGAGTGATTTTTCTGCTACTGTACCCTTTAAGCCCACTTGAGATAAATGTCAAATTTACAAAAATGGCATCTATGTATAAGAATGCAAGATTCATTTAACAGTAAAATAAGACTAAATGCATTTACAAATATAAGCTGTGAATGCCTGAAATATATTATCTTGTAGTTCACCAAGTTATGTTGCTACTGTGAGGCTGTGACACACAATATCTGACACACAAACAGGTACTATGTTGAAGTGTGAACAGGTCAGGTAAAATGATGGTTTCCCCATCAAATGACTGAGGCTGCAGTCTGGCAAAAGCATCTCCAGTCAATCTGTAGAAATAGGCAAAGTTAAGGCAGAGTTCATCAGGGACACATGGAATGAAAAGGGTGTTGCTATTACTGGACATTTGTGCTGTACTGTATTATTAGCATTCAGCTCATTGTGGATGTGTTAAGTGGATGTGTTGAGTGTCAGGTGTCTCTGCATCTCATGCATCTGTCAACACACACGCACAGTCCCTGTTTTATTACCAAAGGCAGTTAGGGATAGGTGATTTCTGATACACGAACATATATTATGTTAAAGTTTGAACAAGTCAGACTAAACCTACCTTATTCTGTTCTCCCATTCGATGACCTTTGGTGAGCAGGCAAGAGGTGAGGTTTGATTTGATTGGGATCTCTTTTAGTCCCCATTTGGACTAATCTTCCAAGAGTCCTTAACATTAAAATACAATTTATAATACAAACACACTTTCACTGTAACGGTTTTCTGTATGTGAAGGAGAGTCGGACCAAAATGCGGCGTGTATTGCAATCCATGTTTAATGAAGTAACACACTAAACACAAACACTATCAAAACAATAAACTTAACGAAAACCGAAACAGCCTATACTTGTGTAACCTAACACAGAACAATGACATCAGGACACTGAGGACAATCACCCACGACAAACTCAAAGAATATGGCTGCCTAAATATGGTTCCCAATCAGAGACAACGATAAACACCTGCCTCTGATTGAGAACCACTTCAGACAGCCATAGACTTAGCTAGAACACCCCACTAGCTACAATCCCCATAAATACACACCACATACAAAAACCCATGCCACACCCTGGCCTGACCAAATAAATAAAGATAAACACAAAATACTTTGACCAGGGTGTGACAGAACCCCCCCCCTAAGGTGCAGACTCCCGAACGCACCTCAAAACAATAGGGAGGGTCCGGGTGGGCGTCTGTCCATGGTGGCGGCTCCGGCGCGGGACGTGGACCCCACTCAATCAATGTCTTAGTCCCTTCTCCTCGCGTCCCTGGATAGTCCACCCTCGCCGCCGACCATGGCCTAGTAGTCCTCACCCAGAACCCCACTGGACTGAGGAGCAGATCGGGACTGAGGGGCAGCTCAGGACTGAGGCAGCTCGGGACTGAGGGGAAGCTCAGGAGTGAGAGGAAGCTCAGGAGTGAGAGGAAGCTCAGGCAGGTTGATGAATCTACCAGATCCTGGCTGACTGGCAGATCCTGGTCGACTGGCAGATCTGGAAGAGTCTGGTCGACTGGCAGATCTGGAAGAGTCTGGTCGACTGGCAGATCTGGAAGAGTCTGGTCGACTGGCAGATCTGGAAGAGTCTGGTCGACTGGCCGATCTGGAAGAGTCTGGTCGACTGGCCGATCTGGAAGAGTCTGGTCGACTGGCCGATCTGGAAGAGTCTGGTCGACTGGCCGATCTGGAAGAGTCTGGTCGACTGGCCGATCTGGAAGAGTCTGGTCGACTGGCCGATCTGGAAGAGTCTGGTCGACTGGCCGATCTGGAAGAGTCTGGTCGACTGGCCGATCTGGAAGAGTCTGGTCGACTGGCCGATCTGGAAGAGTCTGGTCGACTGGCCGATCTGGGAGAGTCTGGTCGACTGGCAGCTCTGGCTGCTCCATGCTGACTGGCTGCTCCATGATGACTGGCAGCTCTGGCTGCTCCATGCTGACTGGCTGCTCCATGCTGACTGGCAGCTCTGGCTGCTCCATGCTGACTGGCTGCTCCATGCTGACTGGCAGCTCTGGCTGCTCCATGCTGACTGGCTGCTCTGGCTGCTCCATGCTGACTGGCTGCTCCATGCTGACTGGCTGCTCCATGCTGACTGGCGGCCCTGGCTGCTCCATGCTGACTGGCGGCCCTGGCTGCTCCACGCTGACTGGCGGCCCTGGCTGCTCCACGCTAACTGGCAGCTCTGGCGGCTCCTTGCAGACTGGCAGCTCTGGCGGCTCCTTGCAGACTGGCAGCTCTGGCGGCTCCTTGCAGACTGGCAGCTCTGGCGGCTCCTTGCAGACTGGCAGCTCTGGCGGCTCCTTGCAGACTGGCAGCTCTGGCGGCATCCTGCAGACAGGCAGCTCTGGCAGCTCTATGCAGACTGGCAGCTCCTTGCAGACTGGCAGCTCCTTGCAGACTGGCAGCTCCTTGCAGACTGACAGCTCCTTGCTAACTGGCAGCTCTATGCTAACTGACAGCTCTATGCTAACTGACAGCTCTATGCTAACTGGCAGTTCTGAACAGGCGGGAGACTCCAGCAGCGCTGTAGAGAAGGAAGGCTCTAACAGCGCTAAACAGGCGGGAGACTCCGACAGCGCTGGAGAGGAGGGCTCCGACAGCGCTGGACAGGCGAGGCGCACTGTAGGCCTGATGCGTGGTGCTGGCACTGGTGGTACTGGGCCGAGGACACGCACAGGAAGCCTGGTGCGGGGAGCTGCTACCGGAGGGCTGGGGTGTGGAGGTGGCACAGGATGGGTTAGACCGTGAAGGCGTACTGGAGATCTTGAGAGCGGTGCTGGCACAGGACGTGCAAGGCTAGGGAGGTGCACAGGAGGCCTGGTACGTGAGACTGGCACCATCTTCACCAGCCGACTAACACGCACCTCAGGACGAGTATGGAGCGCTGACCCAGGTGCCATCAAATCCCCGACACGCTCCGTCGGGCGAATTCCATGTTTAAAACACCAACACAGCAACTCCCTCATTTCTCTCTCCTCCAATTTCCCCATTAACTCCTTCACAGTCTCTGTTTCGCTCACTTCCAACACCGGCTCTGGTCTCCTCCTTGGCTCCTCACGATAAACAGGGAGAGTTGGCTCAGGTCTGGCTCCTGACTCTGCCACACTCTCCCTGAGCCCCCCCCCAAGAAATTTTTGGGGCTGACTATGGGGCCTCCGTCCGTGCCGCCTTGCTTGCTTCGCAAACTCCATTCTCCTATATCCTTCCGCGCACTGCTCCATCGAATCCCAGGCGGGCTCCGGCACTCTCCCTGGGTCGACCGCCCACCTGTCTATCTCCTCCCAAGAAGTATAGTCCATACTGTACTCCACTTTGGGCTGTTCTTGCCTGTTGACACGCTGCTTGGTCCCTTTGTGGTGGGTGATTCTGTAACGGTTTTCTGTATGTGAAGGAGAGTCGGACCAAAATGCGGCATGTCTATTGCAATCCATGTTTAATGAAGTAACACACTAAACACAAACACTATCAAAACAATAAACTTAACGAAAACCGAAACAGCCTATACTTGTGTAACCTAACACAGAACAATGACACTAAGGACAATCACCCACGACAAACTCAAAGAATATGGCTGCCTAAATATGGTTCCCAATCAGAGACAACGATAAACACCTGCCTCTGATTGAGAACCACTTCAGACAGCCATAGACTTAGCAAGAACACCCCACTAGCTACAATCCCCATAAATACACACCACATACAAAAACCCATGCCACACCCTGGCCTGACCAAATAAATAAAGATAAACACAAAATACTTTGACCAGGGTGTGACATTCACATATAACACACTATTACAAACATACATAATACACTAGCATAATGACCCAATAAATACTCAATCTAAAAAAAATATTGATTCTTCATCTACTATAGTCCCACAACATTTCTATATACTATATTTAAATTGTTTTTAAATCATGTTTAAACTTATATATTGAAAGGTTTCTAGTTTGCTCAGTTAATTTATTCAATTTCTTTATTTCTCTAAATCGAAATGTTATTTTGCCCATTTCTTGGGCAGAGGTTGGAGGTTGGAGGTGAGGTCTTTGCCAGAGCCCCATTGATGGGCATAGCAGCGTAGATCACCTGTTAAATGTATCAAAAGTAATGAAGTGGGTTACCTTCTGTATTTGTACAAATTATGAGCCTGTGAAAGCTGTTGCCGCTGGCAGGTGAAGGTTGCTGACCGGATATTTGCCAACGTCCAATGACTGTTCCATTCATTGGAATGTTCACAGTGAGGGGATGTCTGCATGATGCTGATGGGGGCCTCCATGCTGGTCTTCTCTATGCTGTATGTTCAGCTGCAAACTGGACATCTCTCGAACAACTGCAGCAGGCAATCTTGTGAGGTGGTATTGACTGGGAGGGCCTGTGACAGGGGGATATAATAGACAGCCAAGTGGTAAATAGCATTTTGTTCTAAAGAAAGGACCAAGCTTTTTGCTAATGCACTTAACCAACATTACTACTAGTTGTATCTGCTTGGCTGGGGAATTAGCCTACTAGTTTATCAAGGGGGGGTATTTTTTAATACAACTTTTCACATTTCACATAACACACATTACTTGTCATTGTTGATGAAGCAGTCTGTGCAATCAGAGCAGTAACTCTGGTCACTATCAGAGGCCTCATGATGGCGTGTCCTTTTCATAGGAGTCAAGGGAGACTCTGGCAATGATGGAATAGGTGTCACAAGGGTACTTGTGTCGCATGACCCACTTTTGTTCTGAGGTCTTGCCTGACAAGCTGTGAAAATAGCAAGTGAACAGTGAATTAAATCATTTTTGGAGGTTGCTAAACCACTGCAATCACATTGCTGGACATGTTATGATACCCACCTTTGCTCCTAGGTCCCGCATCCGCTCATAACCAGGGGATCAGTCTGGCACCCAGACTGCACTTTGTCGAACAGAAAAACAGGGTCAACGATTGTCATCATCCCTCAATTATTAACATAGTTTAAGATAGAACTTAATCTCATTTGGAAGCTAACTCTGCTTTACCGATGTAGACTAACTGGCTCCAGATTGGGTTAGATTCAGGCCGGTGACGTTGTTTTTAATATGCAACCAACTGTGACATGTTTTTTGCTACGGCCCTGGGTTGGTTTGATTTTTTTGCTGCTATTTTGTATATATACACACATATATATATATATATATATTTACCTTTATTTAACTAGGCAAGTCAGTTAAGAACAAATTCTTATTTACAATGACGGCCTACCACGGCCAAACCCAAACGATGCTGGGCCAATTGTGTGCCGCCCTACGGGACTCCCAGTCCCAGCCGGGTGTGATGCAGCCTGGGAAGTCTGTAGTTAGTACACTGTTGTAGTCAGACATGAGTTAGCTAGTACCACCATAGCTGCATTCTATATTTATGTGTGCTCTAGGCATGGGTTGCACATCGGTGGCTAATTTGATTGTTTCATCTAAATGAAACTAACTTAGAGTGGCATGGAAATACGATTACATTTCTAAAGTAGGCAGATAATTAGCAGGAAACAAATCAAATAAAATGTATTTGTCACATACACATGGTTAGCAGGTGGGTAGTGAAATGCTTGTGTTTCTAGTTTCGACCATGCAGTAATGCAGCAATATCTAATATCTAACAAGTAATATAACCTAACAGTTTCACCAACAACTACCGTATACACACAAGTGTAAAGGAATGAATACGAATATGTACATAAAAATATATGAATGAGTGATGGCCGGACGGCATAGGCAAGATGCATTAGATGGTATAGAGTACAGTATATACAGTGCCTTGCGAAAGTATTCGGCCCCCTTGAACTTTGCGACCTTTTGCCACATTTCAGGCTTCAAACATAAAGATATAAAACTGTATTTTTTTGTGAAGAATCAACAACAAGTGGGACAATATCTTGAAGTGGAACGACATTTATTGGATATTTCAAACTTTTTTAACAAATCAAAAACTGAAAAATTGGGCGTGCAAAATTATTCAACCCCTTTACTTTCAGTGCAGCAAACTCTCTCCAGAAGTTCAGTGAGGATCTCTGAATGATCCAATGTTGACCTAAATGACTAATGATGATAAATACAATCCACCTGTGTGTAATCAAGTCTCCGTATAAATGCACCTGCACTGTGATAGTCTCAGAGGTCCGTTAAAAGCGCAGAGAGCATCATGAAGAACAAGGAACACACCAGGCAGGTCCGAGATACTGTTGTGAAGAAGTTTAAAGCCGGATTTGGATACAAAAAGATTTCCCAAGCTTTAAACATCCCAAGGAGCACTGTGCAAGAGATAATATTGAAATGGAAGGAGTATCAGACCACTGCAAATCTACCAAGACCTGGCCGTCCCTCTAAACTTTCAGCTCATACAAGGAGAAGACTGATCAGAGATGCAGCCAAGAGGCCCATGATCACTCTGGATGAACTGCAGAGATCTACAGCTGAGGTGGGAGACCCTGTCCATAGGACAACAATCAGTCGTATATTGCACAAATCTGGCCTTTATGGAAGAGTGGCAAGAAGAAAGCCATTTCTTAAAGATATCCATAAAAAGTGTTGTTTAAAGTTTGCCACAAGCCACCTGGGAGACACACCAAACATGTGGAAGAAGGTGCTCTGGTCAGATGAAACCAAAATTGAACTTTTTGGCAACAATGCAAAACGTTATGTTTGGCGTAAAAGCAACACAGCTGAACACACCATCCCCACTGTCACCACCATGGTGGTGGCAGCATCATGGTTTGGGCCTGCTTTTCTTCAGCAGGGACAGGGAAGATGGTTAAAATTGATGGGAAGATGGATGGAGCCAAATACAGGACCATTCTGGAAGAAAACCTGATGGAGTCTGCAAAAGACCTGAGACTGGGACGGAGATTTGTCTTCCAACAAGACAATGATCCAAAACATAAAGCAAAATCTACAATGGAATGGTTCAAAAATAAACATATCCAGGTGTTAGAATGGCCAAGTCAAAGTCCAGACCTGAATCCAATCGAGAATCTGTGGAAAGAACTGAAAACTGCTGTTCACAAATGCTCTCCATCCAACCTCACTGAGCTCGAGCTGTTTTGCAAGGAGGAATGGGAAAAAATGTCAGTCTCTCGATGTGCAAAACTGATAGAGACATACCCCAAGCGACTTACAGCTGTAATCGCAGCAAAAGGTGGCGCTACAAAGTATTAACTTAAGGGGGCTGAATAATTTTGCACGCCCAATTTTTCAGTTTTTGATTTGTTAAAAAAGTTGGAAATATCCAATAAATGTCGTTCCACTTCATGATTGTGTCCCACTTGTTGTTGATTCTTCACAAAAAAATACAGTTTTATATCTTTATGTTTGAAGCCTGAAATGTGGCAAAAGGTCACAAAGTTCAAGGGGGCCGAATACTTTCGCAAGACACTGTACATATGAGATGAGTAATGTAGGGTATGTAAACATTATATAAAGTGGCATTGTTTAAAGTGGCTGTTGATACATGTATTACATAAAGATGGCAAGATGCAGTAGATAATATAGAGTACAGTATATACATATGAGATGAGTAATGTAGGGTATGAGAACATTGTATAAAGTGGCATTGTTTAAAGTGGCTGGTGATACATTACATCAAGATGGCAAGATGCAGTAGATGGTATAGCGTACAGTATATACATATGAGATGAGTAATGTAAGATAAGTAAACATTATATGATATAAAGTGGCTAGTGATAAATTGATTACATAAATTTGTCCATTATTAAAGTGGCTGGAGTTGAGTCAGTATGTTGGCAGCAGCCACTCAATGTTAGTGGTGTCTGTTTAACAGTCTGATGGCCTTGAGATAGAAGCTGTTTTTCAGTCTCTCGGTCCCCGGTTTGATGCACCTGTACTGAGCTCGCCTTCTGGATGATAGCGGGGTGAACAGGCAGTGGCTCGGGTGGTTGTTGTTCCTTGATGATATTTTTGGCCTTCCTGTGACATCGGGTGCTGTAGGTGTCCTGGAGGGCAGGTAGTTTGCACCCTGTGATGCGTTGTGCAGACCTCACTACCCTCTGGAGAGCCTTCCGGTCATGGGCGGAGCAGCTGCCGTACCAGGCGGTGATACAGCCCGACAGGATGCTCTCGATGGTGCATCTGTAAAAGTTTGTGAGTGTTTTTGGTGACAAGCCAAATTTCTTCAGCCTCCTGAGGTTGAAGAGGCGCTGCTGCGCATTCTTCATCATGCTGTCTGTGTGGGTGGACCATTTCAGTTTGTCCGTGATGTGTACGCCGAGGAACTTAAAACTCTCCACCCTCTCCACTACTGTCCCGTCAATGTAGATAGGGGACTGCTCCCTCTGCTGTTTCCTGAAGTCCACGATTATCTCCTTAGTTTTGTTGACGTTGAGTGTGAGGTTATTTTCCTGACACCACACTCTGAGGGCCATCACCTCCTCCCTGTAGGCCATCTCGTTGTTGGTAATAAAGCCTACAACTGTAGTGTCATCTGCAAACTTGATGATTGATTTGGAGGAATGCATGGCCACGCAGTCGTATGTGAACAGGGAGTACAGGAGAGGGCTGAGAACCCACCCTTGTGGGGACCCAGTGTTGAGGATCAGCGGGGTGGAGATGTTGTTACCTATCCTCACCACCTGGGGGCGGCCCGTCAGGAAGTCCAGGACCCAGTTGCACAGGGCGGGGTAGAGACCCAGGGTCTCAACCTTAATGACGAGTTTGGAGGGTACTATGGTGTTAAATGTTGAGCTGTAATCGATGAACAGCATTCTTACAAAGGTATTCCTCTTGTCCAGATGGGTTAGGCAGTGTGCAGTGTGATCGCGATTGCGTCGTCTGTGGACCTATTGGGGCGGTAAGCAATTTGGAGTGAGTTTAGGGTGTCAGGTAGGGTGGAGGTGATATGGTCCTTGACTAGTCTCTCAAAGCACTTCATGATGACAGAAATAAGTGCTATGGGGCGGTAGACATTTAGCTCAGTTACTTTAGCTTTCTTGGGAACAGGAATAATGGTGGCCCTCTTGAAGCATGTGGGGACAGCAGACTGGGATAAGGATTGATTGAATATGTCTGTAAACACACCAGCCAGCTGGTCTGCGCATGCTCTGAGGACACGGCCGGGGATGCCTTCTGGGCCTGCAGCCTTGTGAGGGTTAACACGTTTAAATGTTTTACTCACGTTGGCTACAATGAAGGATAGCCCGCAGGTGCTGTATTGTCCTCAAAGCGAGCAAAAAAGTTTTTTAGTCTGTCTGGGAGCAAGGCATCGTGATCCACGACGAGGCTGATTTTCCTTTTGTAGTCCGTGATTGGCTGTACACCCTGCCACATACCTCTCGTGTCTGAGCCGTTGAATGGTGACTCCACTTTGTCTCTATACTGACGCTTAGCTTGTTTGATTGCCTTGCGGAGGGAATAGCTACACTGTTTGTATTCGGTCATGTTTCCGGTCATCTTGCCCTGATTAAAAGCAGTGGTTCACGCGTTCAGTTTTGCGCGAATGCTGCCATCAATCCACGGTTTCTGGTTGGGGAATGTTTTAATAGACGCTGTGGGTACAACAGCGTTGTTGTTTGCCGCAATGCTAAACATATCCCAGTCCACGTGATCGAAGCAATCTTGAAGCGTGGAATCCGATTGGTCGGACCAGCGTTGAACAGACCTGAGCACGGGTGCTTCCTGTTTTAGTTTCTGTCTATAGGCTGGTAGCAACAAAATGGAGTCGTGGTCAGCTTTTCCGAAGGGAGGGCGGGGGAGGGCCTTATATGCGTCGCGGAAGTTAGAATAACAGTGGCCTAGGGTTTTACCAGCCCTGGTAGCACAATCGATATGCTGATACAATAAATGCAGCCTCAGGATATGTGGTTTCCAGTTTACATAGAGTCCAATGAAATTCTTTCATGGCCGTCGATGTGTCTGCTTGGGGTGGATATACACGACTGTGATTATAATCTAAGTCAGGTGAACAAAAGGACTTGAGTTCCTGTATGTTGTTATGATCACACCACGTCTCGTTAATCATAAGGCATACACCCCCACCCTTCTTCTTACCAGAGAGATGCTTGTTTCTGTCAGCGTGAAGCGTGAAGAAACCAGGTGGCTGTACCGACTCAGATAGCGTGCCTCGAGTGAGCCATGTTTCCGTGAAACAAAGAACGTTACAATCTCTGATGTCTCTCTGGAAGGCAACCCTTGCTCGGATTCCATCTACCTTGTTGTCAAGAGACTGAACATTGGCGAGTACTATACTCGGGAGCGGTGAGCAATGTGCCCGTCTACGGAGCCTGACCAGAAGACCGCTCCGTCTGCCCCTTCTACGGCGTCGTTGTTTTGGGTCGCCGGCTGGGATTCGATCCATTGTCCTGGGTGGTAGACCAAACAGAGGATCCGCTTCGGGAAAGTCGTATTCCTGGTCGTAATGTTGGTGAGTTGACGTTGCTCTTATATCCAATAGTTCCTCCCGACTGTATGTAATAAAACCTAAGATTACCTGGGGTACCAATGTAAGAAATAACACATATAAAAAACTAAATGCTGCATAGTTTCCTAGGAAGGCGAAGCGAGGCTGCCATCTCTGTCGGTGCCTGAACCCGCCGGAAGCCTGCTAAACAACTTGGCCATATTGAGATATCATCAAATTTACTTTTTGATTACTGTTAGTAGCTAAGTTTGTCAAATATAGCTAGTAATGCTAATGTTAGCAAGCTAAAATACGGTGGTCCCCTCAATGTTAGTTAGCTGACTAAGATAATACCATGTTTATATCGTTTTCTAACCCAAATCTGAATTGTATTGAGGTTTGCCAACGTTAGCCAGCTAGCTAGGTGGTGGCTAGCTAGAGCAAAGTATGCTTGCGATGATAGGGATAATAATTATCAAAATATTCTTAACCAGATACATAACCAGCGGTCTATGGTCTAGCGGTTTATACTCGCCACCACTGGGGACCAATAAACTCCAACCGCCTATTCCTCATGATATAGTCCTCGGCAGGGCATGCAAACCATAGTTGGCTGTGCATCGTGCTGGAGTTTTTTAGGGTTAGGGTTATGCTTAGGGTTAGGTTTAGGGTTAGGGTTAGGCTTAGGGTTAGGGTTAGGGTTAGGCTTAGGGTTAGGGTTAGGGTTAGCTAAAATGCGTAGCAGGTTAGGATAATTAACGTGGCAGGTTAGGAGAATTAGGAAAAGGGTTAGAGTTAGGCTTAGCTAAAATTCTACAGTTGTCAACAATCGACTCGTCGTGCAGCACAATCAGCAAAGAAAAACGTTCTTGAGTGGCAACAAATCTGCCCAATTAGCTGATTCGCTTTCCATATACGCACTCCTGTCGATCCTCTCACTTCTGTTCACTCGCCCACTTTAGTTTGCCTATTGTCTAATAGAAAGTCTAGTTGAAGAATCAGTTCATTGAACACAATGGGGATGGTTCCCTTTTCTTGAGTATAAAAAGGAGAACTGTGGAATGAGTGGATTCTGGGAAATTCCACAATAACAGAGTAATGTTGAGACTCAGATTTTTCACTGTAAAATGAATGCCAAACAAAAAACAATGATTGCAAAGTTAAACAAACCATACAACTCAATGCACAAGGACGACTTTTAACAATTTAACCTGAAAGGTTTACAAAAATACATTTAGTTGAAGAACAGTGCAGATACAAAGTTTGGTAACAGAATGCCGGCACGAACCGCACAAGCCATCACTTTGTTACCGTGGAATTGCCCTTTTTTAGTATGTCCCAGAGGACAGTCCCAAATGTGAATTGAAATCCTTCCACAATGCAGTGCCGAGATGAAAAGCTTTGGAACACTGTGTGGAGAGCAGACTGTGTGAAGACGTGTGGGAGTGTGGAACCAGCATGCTTTAGCAGGAGCTCATTTCTCATTTCTATGGGGAAATGTGCAAGGGACAAAACAAATAGACACCATAAAATGTGTGTGTTCTCATCTGGATGACCCTGTGTAAAAAGAGGGCTAGGAGGACCAGTGTGTGGCCAGGCTGGGTGGCCTAGCTGCCCTGGGTTGGGTAGAGTTACTGGGTGAAGGGTGGAGGGTTGAGAGGGGGGTGGTGCTGTGGTTGGGCGGTAGGAACACTCCCTCTTTCTGCCTTCAGAGGAAATTCTGACTCACTGAGCTGAGCTGACATACAGAATGAGAAGGAAGCAGAGAGATGCAGCGTGGCATACTGCTGGTTTGGGATACTCTGTTCTGTAAAGTCTGTATTGCATTTTCTACGCCACTGCTATCTCTGTCACTAAGCACTGGCCACTCCCCCATGCCTACTCTACCTCTCTCATCTCTTGAACGCCTATCTTTTCTCCCTGGCGCTTTATTCGCTCTCATTACGCACTCGCTCTGCTCTCGTTCACTCCCTCTGTTCCCTCTCTTCCTCCTGTTTCTCTACGGTCACTCTTCCATTCTCCTAAGGCTCAACATCAGAGGCCCCACGCAGTCCCATCACCTTACCACTGCGACACCTGGCTTTCAGCTGAGCCTTGTCTGGCAGCCAAACAGTTCATTCAGCCTCATGTAGTGCCTTTTAAAAAAACATACAATTGAAGTCGGAAGTTTACATACACCGTAGCCAAATACATTTAAACTCAGTTTTTCACAATTCCTCACATTTAATCATAGTAAAAATTCCCTGTTGTAGGTCAGTTAGGATCACCACTTTACTTGAAGAATGTGAAATGTCAGAATATTAATAGAGAGTATGATTTATTCCGCTTTTATTTCTTTCATTTAATTCCCAGTGGGTCAGAAGTTTACATACACTCAATTAGTATTTGGTAGCATTGCCTTTACATTGTTTAACTTGGGTCAAATGTTTTGGGTAGCCTTCCACAATCTTCCCACGATAAATTGGGTGAATTTTGGTCCATTCCTCCTGACAGAGCTGGTGTAACTGAGTCAGGTTTGTAGGCCTCCTTGTTCACACACGCTTTGGGATTGAGGTCAGGGCTTTGTGATTTGCGACCAAGCTTTAGACCCATTTGTGACCAAGCTTTAACTTCCTGACTGATGTCTTGAGATGTTGCCTCAATATATCCACGTAAATTTCCTTACTCATGATGCCATTTATTTTGTGAAGTGCACCAGTCCCTCCGGTAGCAAAGCACCCCCACAACATGATGCTGCCAACCCGTGCTTCATGGTTGGGATGGTGTTCTTCGGCTTGCAAGCCTCCCCCTTTTTCCTTCAAACATAACGATGGTCATTATGGCCAAACAGTTCTATTTTTGTTTCACCAGATCAGAGGACATTTCTCCAAAAAGTACGATTTTTGTCCCCATTAAGACATTAATGAGCCATGACAGACGTAGTCAATATAACTATAGCATGTGTTCAGCAGTTTTGAAATGTACAGTGACAGAATTCAGAACATGGGTCGTTCTTACAGAGTACTCTCTGTACAACAAGTCAGAACTGTAGGATAAATAAAGGGGGCATGTAAACAGACAATGAAAGCTCTTACAATATTCAATGATTCCATTTACCTAAAACAGGTTATAAGCTACATGTGGACCACCAAGTTAGAACAGTAGGCGAAATTAGGAGGTGAAAATAGACCAAAATATTAGGGTGAGGCACATTGAACGCTGTTTGGGTCTTTGCGTGTCAAAAAAGATACACGTCATATAACTCTATAAGCTTTTAATTTGACATGTCAAATAACACAATTCCATTATAGAATGTTGTGTGCTGAATTTGCACGTGCAAGCCAAGCACCACCACTACTATCAGTAGTACTGTCAAAGCAGTACAAAAAAAGTTTGCAAACAAGCAATGGTGCTACCAATCTGGGTATCCATTTGACTAACTATTTAGCAGTCTTATGGCTCCTATGGTGGTAGATGCTCTTCAGGGTCCTGTTGGTTCCAGACTTGGTGCATATGTAGTGCTTGCCTTGCAGTAAAAATAACAGTCTATAACTTGGGTTGCTGGAGTCTTTGATAATTTTTAGGGCCTTCCTCTGACACCGCCTGGTATAGAGGTCCTGGATGTCAGGAAGCTCGGCCCAAGTGTTGTACTGGGCCGTACACAATACCTAAGCAGTTGCTATACCAAGTGGTGATGTAGTCAGTCAAGATGCTCTCAATGGTGTTGAATGGTGTTGAAGCTCTTGACCTGCTCCACTAC
The DNA here is from genome assembly GCF_013265735.2 of Oncorhynchus mykiss. Taxonomy (NCBI): domain Eukaryota; kingdom Metazoa; phylum Chordata; class Actinopteri; order Salmoniformes; family Salmonidae; genus Oncorhynchus; species Oncorhynchus mykiss. Next base: position 27,745,977 of record NC_048565.1, on the reverse strand, counting down.
GGCCCCGTTGATGTGAATGGGGGCGTGTTGGGCCCTCAGTTTCCTGTAGTCCACTATCAGCTCCTTTGTCTTGCTGATGTTGAGGGAGAGGTTGTTGTCCTGGCACAACACCAGTGTTGTCGTCGTTACCTCCAAGCGTTTATTCAAGTTGGATAATCTTTGGATGTCAACAGCAGTCATACCATTGGAAGACATAGCTTGGACTGTAGCCTACAAAAGCCTATTCCTGCTCTTTTCCCGCGATCCATCCATAGTGTTCTCAGGTGCTCATGTAACCGATCTGAAATGGCGAGCTAGTTAGCGGGGTGTGCGCTAATAGCGTTTCAATCGGTGACGTCACTCGCTCTGTGACCTTGAAGTATTTGTTCCCCTTGCGGCTTTTGTGGAGCGATGGGTAACGATACTTCGAGGGTGGCTGTTGTCGATGTGTGCAGAGGGTCCCTGGTTTGAGCCAAGGTAGGGGCAATGAGAGGGACGGAAGCTAAACTGTTACACTCAGTTGGAACAAGCAATTGAGCCTTTTTTCAATGCCGATTTGAATGTCATTGAGAAAACAGAAACAGCGTCTTTTTCGTAAACATCCTTTCTGTATTTAAACATAATTCTAGAAGTAATCATCTAGTTTAGTATCTGTAATCTGAATGCAATATTTTTGCTGGTAACATAAATGATTACAGTTACAGTTTTTTGATAATCAGTTACATGTAAAGGGTTCCGTTACTCCCCAACCCTGCTCCTGGCCGTGTCTTTTTGTAGTCTCTCTCTGTTCCTCATTCCGTGCCGCTCACACACTCAGTGTGGGGATGCTAATCGTGTTAAGAGGGCCCGTCCAACCACCTCTGATGACGTGATTGGAGGCGACTTACCGGAGCAAGAACAAACAAGAGCCGACCGGCCCGGCTGCACCATTCCCATCCCTGTACTGTAATTTTCCCACAGTGAGGCCTGGAGCGGTGGGGGGTTAGCGGGTGCTGATCCGCTCTGGCACTGAGGGTCTGTCCTCTTTCCAAAATTTGGGTTAACGGCAGGAAGAAGGCGAGGGGGTGGGGTGATGGTATGCCAGGATGGCCACATTAACTCCAGTGTTACATAAAGGGAAGTCACAAATTGAACGTAGCCTACATGCTTGTCTCACACCCTGCATCTACAGAGTCACCAGTCCCATGCTCGTCACACAGTTCTCCCATAGGTGTGTGTTTGTTTGCTGATTCAGTAACAGACACCAGGGCTACAGAACACTGACCTCATGGTAAGATACAGTATTTCTAGATAGCTGTCCTTGTGTTGCCGTATCATACCCTATTTGCATCCACTTTGCATTAACTACTGTCATAGAGAGAGTCATGCAAAACGCAGTGCAATAAATGTTTGGTTTAGAACTAATTCTAACCATAGTGGAACCAGAAACACGCCAGACCTCACATCATCACTTCAGACCTGGACTTTTTCCAGCCACCTGTCCTCTTAACCTTTTCTCAGATGGCTAGAGATCCCTAAGGGACCTGATTGGGGTTTCAATGGGTCAGTGAAAATCACAATAACACAATCTTTGCTCACATTTTGGGCCAACAATGAATTCAACTAGCACTTTATAGCATTCATAGAATTTGGATTAAGATGTTGTCCGTAATGGGGCCCCAGGTTTCTGGAGGAATGTCATTAGGTCTGAGAGAGAAGAAGGTGGAGAACCCCTGCTTCAAAGGAATCTTAAACTGTTGAGCCACTCATGGCCTCACTGCACCTCAGCCAGATATTCATCTGAGATTCGCTTGAAGAGTTTTCCCTTATCTGCACTGCATGATAACTCACAATAATCATCAGCGTTCATTCTGTGGACAAATGTTTTCCTCTGTAGTTCACGTGAGATTTGTAGCCAGGAGCTACAGTACAATATAGGCTTAGTCCTGCACTCTGTTGCTTTACCTCATCAGGCTCATAATTATGCTCTCGCTCATCTATAGGTTAAACGGAGTGAGGAGATACACTGCTTGTGAGGGTTTAGCTAAGTGGCCATGCTCTTTCCCCACTGATCTCCACTACAGCGTATCACAGTTCATTTATCAGTGTGTAAATCAAGGCGCTGGTAACAGGATGGAGTGGGACAGGGTGTTGAAGTCTGGGCCGGGCCGGGGGACTCACTTCTGGCTGGCTCTGTTGCTGCTGCTACTGTCGGGAAGGCTGCCTGGAGGATATGATTAGTACCTGGAAAGGTCAAGAGGCATGTGTCATATTCCCCATATCTCTGCTACTCTCACTGTCTCTCTCTGTGTCTGTGGGGTGTCACTCTCATACATCTTTCAAACCAAGATGTTTTGTCGTCAACATTAGCATGCCGCCAACTTTTGATTACTTTTCTTTATATCTGAAAGGTATAAAACCTTTACATTTATTTCCGCCAAACTGACCTTGTCCTGATTGCAGTAATATTGTATGTTTAAACATCCCGCTAACCTCTCAGTACAAAATGACCCCTATCATCTTACCGGCTTTGGCATGCATTCAATCCGGAACATTCTATAGTTGTTCTCCAACATCAAACTTGTCCTTGTCATTATGAAAAAGTATAATCAAAATGGCAGTCTGCATGCAGAAGCCTGGCCCAAATAGCAATAAACCCATAAGTTTAATTTAAAACCCATTACAAGGTAATTATTTACAAATGAAGTATCTCGAGCTGCTGACTTACTGTTTGTGAATGTGCAGAAATGAAAGCAGTGCATTGCATTCTGTCCTATCGGAGGAATTTAGAACTTGATTAATGCTGCTTGCTCTGTCAGGTTACCATGACAATGGTCGCAACAACAAGGTCAAAGTTGAATGTCTCTTGCTCACTTGCTGCCTATGTAATAGCTATATAAAAGGTGAATTCCGACAAGAAATAGTTAAAGATGGGGTTGTTTGAATGTGGATCATACTGTATAAACATGGTCTAATCTGTGAATCAATTCAATTCAATCCAATTTGCTTTATTTGCATGACATAACAATGTACATATTGCCAAAGCTTACTTTGGATATTTACAATATTAAAATAATAAGAATCAAAATTGCCAAAAGGACAACAGTAACAACAATAACCTTACATTGAATAATAATAATAAGCATACAGTAGAGGACATGTGCAGGTTGATTTTTCTGTCAGACACTGTCCCTCATCTTATGGCAGGCAACAATGTAGTGCGCTGCCAACCCACAGCTCTCTGTGTCCTCCCCCAACAGGACGGGTAGCCTATCCTCATCAGAGAGGTCTTTGAAACCTTGAATGAGGGTTTCAAATTTGGGGATATGACACTAATTGTTTTATATTTTTTATATTTTGTCAGGAAAGGCAGCTCTGTCTCAGGTTCCGCTGTTGTGCAGTGGTTGCACAGCCTTTCCTCTATAGGGAGCCAGGTTTTCCTGTGTCTACCCTTACAGTATCTACCCTTCTCTTTCTCTCTATCCTCTCTCTCCCCCTCTCCTCTCTCTCTCTCTCTCTCTCTCTCTCTCTCTCTCTCTCCCTCTCAGTCTCTCCCTCACTCTCTCTCTTCCTCTCTCCTATCTCTCTCTCTCTCTCTCTCTCTCTCCTCTCTCCTGCTCTCTCCTCTCTCTGATCCCCTCACATCTCTCTCCTCTTTCTCTCCCTCCCTCCCTCCCTCCCTCCCTCCCTCCCTCCCTCCCTCCCTCCCTCCCTCCCTCCCTCCCTCCCTCATTGCCAAAGTAAGTGAGGTAGGTAATATACAAAAGTGAAATAAACAATACAAATTAACAGTCAACATTACACTCACAGATGTTCCAAAATAATAAAGATATTGCAAATGTCATTATGTATATATACAGTGTTGTAACCATGTACAAATGGTTAAATCTCTCTCCCTCTCTCCCTCTCTCCCTTCCTCCCTCCCTTTCTCACTGTGGTGGGTCCAGTAAGTCCACATGCAGTGGTAGCTTGCAGAGTGCCGACACGGCAGAGCCAGAGCTGACCGACCGGCCAGTCAGTGAGTCCATGTGCTGGTCAGGTCCCTGCAGGGGAATAAAGGGCCTTTGTCTGTGGTCTGGGATGTGTTTGTGTTGGGAAGCAGCACGCAGCAGATCCCAGGTCAGGTCCTGTGCAGGCCAGACAAAGGGGCCTTGTTGGAATGTCTGTTTGTGTTGGGCCCCTCAGCTGATCTGAGGTCAGGTGATCCGGAACATGGCTGTGTAATGTCTGATGTTTGAACTTAGCCTGGACATACCTACTGTCACTGTGAATAGTCTAATTATATGCTGTACACAGTGAGGTACATTACAACACGGGGCTGTTATATCACTGTGTGAATTTTAACAGCTGTTTGACATTGTTGACATTCCAGGTGTGGACTAATCAGAATGGTGTAAATGTTTGTGTTGACAGGCTTCTGTAGCTGCTCTGAGTAATAGTCAGTTACTTAGTTGTTCTGGTCTGTGTTGGTGTTGCTGTGAGAAGCGTTAATTGGAGGAGGTTGTGACTGTGTTTACTGGGTGTGGGGGAGATAAATTGGCCTGTGTGGAAGGCGACACCCTCCCAGCAGCGCCTAGCCTCCAGGGGAGAGGGCTATAATTAGCTCTGGCTGTTTTGATTTAATTGTTAATTGCAGATGCAGGTGGAACAGCCTAGAGGAGAGGAGGGCGTGGTGAGGGGCAGAGCAGAGGCAGTCAATTCTATGTGGAGTCACAGTGCTTTGCCCTGTACCAGCACCTCTACACCCCAGGCCTGGTATGTCCTGTTTATGGGCATCAGAGTAGGTGTGAACAGCTCCCTCCTCCTCATCCTCCTCCTATGTGGCAGTGTGGTCTCTGGTGTCTGCAGGGCTGAGATGGAACCCTGGATCTTCCACGCTGGTTAAATATGGCTGTGATTAGAACAGGCTGGTGGGTTGGAGCCCAAAACTCTGCAGGCCTCTAGGGTGACATTCTGCTGTCTCAGCAATACACAGACTATTTCTCCTCCTGCTCCCCCTGCTCCTCCTCCTCCTTGGGTTCCAGGAGAGATGACAATGGCAGATATAATTACAGGATGACAAACAGCCAGGAGGGAAAGGAGGAGAGGAGAGGAGGAGAGGTTGAGGCAGAGGACTGTGAATGAGGGAACAAGTAGCTGCTGTTTAGGGAGGGGCTGGGGAGATAGAAGTATTTAATGATAGCTGTACACATGCAGACCTCTGACTAATTATTCAGTGTTTGTGACTGTTCAAGGCCGAGTGTGAAGCAAACTCCAAATCACTGTCACCCTCTCTAGCACCCAGCACCCTGCTTCCACGTCCCAACTGATGGAGGACACTTCATCATCTCAATTGCAGGATTTGTCTCTTAGGGTGGATTTACATTAGTAAAATATGTGTAGGAAGATCTATCTCTGTTCAACAACAGATTTGTAACACTTATCCCAAAATAAATGTGTAAAGTGATCAAAACAAATTAGTTGTGCAAGACATTTATAGATAAAATGATAAGTAGCATATTGTTCTTAAATGTGTGCATGTTTTTCTCCTCTGACAAAACAAAAGCTGATTCAAAGGGGGGGGCGGATCTGCAGTAGGATACACATGAGTATCCTTGATGGAAGGTGGCTGTCGAGAAGGGGATGACACTACCGCTTGCCTACTAACGAATTGACACACTCCTCGACCACTCATGCACTTTTTTTCCTGGGTCACGGAGGAGAGAGGACGGAGGACGGTCTTTTGCCCAAACGAGAAACCCCCATGGTCTTTACACTATACCACTCAGAGGGGGGTATGTGGTGTAGATGTCTCCAACACTACCTCCGGAGGTAGGCTGGAAGACATCTCTCAAAGAGAAATTTAAATCTAGGGAGAGACTAGAGCAGTGATCAGCTAGATTCACTCGTGGGAAGATTTGTATTTTATTTTCTACAAAAGTACATTACCTGGGACTGATATGTGTTGTCAAAGTGGTGTAAGTGGATGACTGGGAGGTGAGAGGAGGGATCAGCAGACACAGTCATGGAGAGGGAGAGTGAGTGATAGAGATGGGGGAAGGAGAAAATACAGTGGGTCCTTAGGAACACCCGAAACACAATTAGTGTTGTGTGTTTGTATGAATATAGCAGAAAGTCAATGTGAGATGGAAGTTGACAGCAGAGAGGGAGTGATGCTGTGTGCCTGTTCCTGTCGTGGGATTAGTGTGGTGCTGTCGTAGGCCTGGCTGTGTCTGTTGTGCATCCCAAATGGCACCGTATTCCCCATATAGCGCACTACTTTTAATCAGACCCCTATGGGCCCTGATCAAAAGTAGTGCACTTAATGGGAAATAGGGTGCCATTGTGTGTGTGTCTGTGGGTCGACCTCAGGGTGTGGGGGACAGATTGGTGCTAAAGGCTGGAGCAGCTGATGCTAGGGAGGTAGCGCTCCTCTGATTGCAGAGGTTATAAATAGCCCCCCCCCACGCTGGTAGGGAATGAAACAGGGGATAAGTAGCTGTGTCCTGGGGCTGATGACAGCAACAGCACTCGAGCGCGCTGTGAGGACAAAGGGTCTTCTTAGTGAGCAGCACGGAAACCACATGGCACTAAGATTGATAACGACTAACAGGGAGGGTGTGTGTGTACCCTTGAATGGGTGTCGGTGGGTGTGTTTGTGTGTTCATGCATACTGCATATTTGTGTGGCATGATGATTTGCAAACTCAACATTTCTGGCTCAAAAATCCACACTCCTCCCCTCGTACTTCTCCCAACAGTGAAATGGGTCGAAGGAACCTGAACAGAATGCAAAGCTCTAATTTACTGCAAGACAAAAAGCAATATGTAAACAGTTTTTCCTGTGGGGAAAACAAGTATAGCGTTTAGTCAGTCAGTACAGTACATGGCTAGAATGCAAAATCACCACCACTTCCTGGAAGAACTCTTATCACTTCCTCAGCCTTAGTTTTCCCTCCCTCCCTCCCTCCGTGTTTGGTGAAAGGCAGTGAGAGTAATGTGGTGGTACTGTAGAGGTAACAGGTCACAGATCTCCACGTGTCAGAGACACAGGAGGGATTAATGTGCTTTGTTCTGTCCTCCCCTGCATGACACAAGTAATTTTTCCAACAATTGTTTACAGACAGATTGTTTAATTTATAATTCACTGTATCACAATTCCAGTGGGTCAGAAGTTTACATACACTAAATTGACTGTGCCTTTAAACAGCTTGGAAAATTCCAGAAAATGATGTCATGGCTTTAGAAGCTTCTGATAGGCTAATTGACATCATTTTAGTCAATTGGAGGTGTACCTGTGGATGTATTTCAAGGCCTACCTTCAAACTCAGTGCATCTTTGCTTGACATCATGGGAAAATCAAATGAAATCAGCCAAAACCTCCACAAGTCTGGTTCATCCTTGGGAGCAATTTCCAAACGTCTGAAGGTACCACGTTCATCTGTACAAACAATAGTACGCAAGTATCAACACCATGGGACCACGCAGCCGTCATACCGCTCAGGATGGAGACGCATTCTGTCTCCTAGAGATGAACGTACTTTGGTGCGAAAAGTGCAAATCAATCCCAGAACAACAGCAAAGGACCTTGTGAAGATGCTGGAGGAAACAGGTACAAAAGTATCAATATCCACAGTAAAACAAATCCTATATCGACATAATCTGAAAGGCCGCTCAGCAAGGAAGAAGACACTACTCCAAAACCCCCATAAAAAAGCCAGACTACTGTTTGCAACTGCACATGGGGACAAAGATCATACTTTGGAGGAATGTCTTCTGGTCTGATGAAACAAAAATATAACTGTTTGGCCATAATTGCCATAGTTATGTTTGGAGGAAAAAGGGGGGGACTTGCAAGCCGAAGAACACCATCCCAACCATGATGCAAGGGGGTGGCAACATCATGTTGTGGTGCTTTGCTGCAGGAGGGACTGGTGCACTTCACAAAATAGATGGCATCATGAGGGAGGAAAATGATGTGGCTAAATTGAAGCAACATCTCAAGACATCAGTCAGGAAGTTCAAGCTTGGTCGCAAATGGGTCTTCCAAATGGACAATGACCCCAAGCATACTTCCAAAGTTGTGGTAAAATGGCTTAAGGACAACAAAGTCAAGGTATTGGAGTGGTCATCACAAAGCCCTGACCTCAATCCCATAGAAAATGTGTGGGCAGAACTGAAAAAGCGTGTGTGAGCAAGGAGGCCTACAAACCTGACAGTTACACCAGCTCTGTCGGGAGGAATGGGCCAAAATTCACCCAACTTATTGTGGGAAGCTTGTGGAAGGCTAACTGAAACATTTGACCCAAGTTGAACAATTTAAAGGCAATGCTACCAAATACTAATAGAGTGTATGTACACTTCTGACCCACTGGGAATTATTCTGACATTTCACATCCTTAAAATAAAGTGGTGATCCTAACTGACCTAAGACAGGGAATTTTTACTTGGATTAAATGTCAGGAATTGGTTGGTAGGTGATCAAATACTTATGTCATGCAATAAAATGAAAATTAATTTCTTAAACATCATACAATGTGATTTTCTGGATTTTTGTTTTAGATTCCGTCTCTCACAGTTGAAGTGTACCTATGATGAAAATTACAGACCTCTACATGCTTTGTAAGTAGGGAAACCTGCAAAATCGGCAGTGTATCAAATACTTGTTCTCCCCACTGTATATATATATATATATATATATATATATATATATATAATTTTTATTAAAATAGTACATTTTCAGGGCGGTTCTCATCCGTAATCATTGGTTGCACTATTATACAATTACCGTGCCAGCCCTAATGACCCCCAAAATTTGCTATTTCGCTGCCATTACTCTGTACATATATTCCCTCTCTTTCTCTCCCACTCCCTCCTTCCTCCCACTCTCTCGCTCTCTATCCGTGACTTAATGAGGATTCCTTTATATACTTGGTGAGAAGGGAAGACAGTAATAATGATTTGAGCTCTCTTGTGGTGTTTCTAATGAAAGCCACAAAGGCTCTCAAAATGTCTGCTACAGAAACATCGCTGAACAACAACCTCTTGCTTGGTTGGTGCACACTGGAATTAAAGGGTGGCTACACCCAAAAATCTTGATTTCTAAAAATGTTTCCTGACCTCAAAAGTGGTCTCCTGATGTGGTTTAAGCATTGTTGTGGGCTTAAAACATCCTATTTAGTTGTTTTTCTATTTAAAAAGTGTGGTTTTAATAGCAACCCCCCCCCCCCCCCCAAAAAAAACTAAAAAAACTCAAACAAAACAACAACAGTGAAAACGGAAACAAAACAAAAACATCTGTAACAGGAGTGATGGGTGAGGGGACGCAGGGGTAAAAACAATACCTGTAATCACCCTTGTAGAGCAACATGTTATCACCCTTGTATCAGCTCCTGACATGCTCTCTGCAGACTGCACTGTGTGTTGCAGCTAGCTGACCTTTCAAATCAGATCAGATTTTATTCGTCACCTGCGCCGAATACAACAGGTGTTAGCCCTTAGCCAACAATGCTTTAAGAAGTTAAGAAAATATCGATAAAAATAAGTCTTATGTAAAAAAAATAGATAAGTAAAAAATAGAAAATAAAAGTAACAAATAATTAAACAGCAGCAGTAAAATAACAAGCGAGGCCACTTCTGCTAGTTGAGGTAATTGAGGTAATATGTACATGTAGGTAGAGTTAAAGTTACTCTGCATAGATTATAAACAGAGAGTAGCAGCAGCGTAAAAGGGGGGTCTGGGTAGCCCTTTGATTAGCTGTTCAGGAGTCTTATGACTTGGGGGTAGAAGCTGTTAGGAAGCCTTTTGAACCTCGACTTGGCGCTCCGGTACCGCTTGCTGTGCGGTCTGATATAGAGGTCCTGGATGGCAGGAAGCTTGGCCCCAGTGATGTACTGGGCTGTACGCACTACCCTCTGCAGTGCCTTGCGGTCAGAGGCCGAGCAGTTGCCATACCAGGCAGTGATGCAACCAGTCAGGATGCTCTCCTGTGTGGGCCTGGGCCTGCTCTTTCAGGTGGCCTGGTATAAAGCTTCCCAGTCGAAACGGGGAGCGCCAGTTCAGACATATATTAGAATTACATTTTGTTACGTTTTTGTTTGTTTTGTTGTTCAGCAGGGTTTTTTTTCAGCTGTTCGCACACACATGATTTTCTTGAGGCAAGTCGAAGTTTGGTAGCCAAAGTCTACGACTCTTCGTTTGTGATTGGTCAACAGTAGAGGGGTTAGGAACTACGGAGAAGATTCTTCAATTCATTGTTTGTTGTCATTCAACGAGAGATGACTAGTTTTCATGCAAATGTTTTGCTTGCGAAATACTGCACCAAATATCTTAGTTACATGTAAAATTGCGTGACCAAGACCTCGGCAAAAATAGATTTCTTGATTTATCTTACATTAATTCAGACTATTTTGAGGAAGTGTTACTGGCTATGTTGTTGCTACTGTGTCTCAAGAGGGAGGTCTTTTAAGGGAGTTTGGAAGCACAGACGTTGGCTTACGCCTAGCCGTGTTCTGTTAGGAGCAAACCAACCTAGTATGAAGACGCCTTAAGGCCTTGCAGTCCTTTCATTGTCTCCTATCAGAAACAGATCAATGAGCCAGTCAACCCTTGTGGGAATCAGAAACCTCTGGGACGTGTCCTTCGCTTTATTGTGACTTACAGATGACTTAAACATGTCTTATTTTTATTAACTGAATCATTTATCAGTCACCTGAGATGGTGTGCTGACTTCAGTTTCAGCATGTTGGTAAACAGAGGCACAGCTGGCAGCAGTGCTGGGTAATATTGACTATATAACCTGATATTGACTGAAAGTTGGCACGGTGGCAGCTGTAGAGGGTTGTTTTAATGGTGATTTAGAGACATGTGGTTGTGTGGGTTCATGGTCCAAGTAGAGTTGTGGTCAGTATGGGTCACCCCAATGGGTCAGTGTGAAGAGATGTATATTCTGCTTTCTGTTGTTTCTGTGGTTAAAACATTGAGGAGCAGTGTTTGTTTAGTAAATGTAATGTCCAGGGTGATGGTGGTCCATTGGAACATGTTGTTCAGAGCAGAGTATACAGACTCAGGGTTGGTTGGTGTTAACCTGCCTCTTAGTTCCCCCAGTGGAACGATAGGAGGGAGGGGTGTCTTTGTGCAGCATGGCTCAATACAGCCTCCGAAAAGAAAACCATTGCACCTGCCCCTGGCACAGAGGCTTGGCTGGCACACACCTATCTCTGCCAGGGCACACCTGGTCTACCAGACACTGTGCCAGCAGTGTCTGTGATTTTCTGGATTTTTTTTCTCATTTTGTCTGTCATAGTTGAAGTGTACCTATGATGAAAATTACAGGCCTCTCTCATTTTTTTAAGTGGGAGAACTTGCACAATTGGTGGCTGACTAAATACTTTTTTGCCCCACTGTATATTGAGGAGGAAGGAAAACAGTTTGTCCAACCTACATAGCTTTCATTTCTCCTGGAGAGGACCTAAGCTCATGCGATCGATACCAGAGTCATTGACCACAGCATTATGTGATGTCAAAGTAATGAGTCACAACTAAACACAGTTGACAATAGGCTCCCATCCCACCTGTTCTCTACTCACCCCTTCCACATGTGCTCTGTGCTGGGAAGAGTAGGAACCCTCTCCCCTCTCAGGTCCCCAGGTCCCAGCAGTGCAGGATCAGTGTGTGCCCTGCTGTTTATTACACCCAGAGATAAAGCCTTCATGATGGGGTGATTATTATTGAATGAGAGAGAGACAGAGACGAAAGGGAAAGCACAGGGGAGATAAGAGGCAGTATCCCCTTGCCGTTGACACACACCTGTCTGAGTCACAGCAGCATTACTACTGAGCTGTAGATAAGTCGCTGTCACTAAACACATGCGCGTACGAACACGCACACACACATACTCACCCACACACAGCAATAGGGGAACAGGGCACGTTTAGGCTTGTCAGTGTATTGAGAGAGTAGTGATTCATTGGAAGTCATTGGAAAGAGTCTCAGGAAAGGCCACTGCAGAGCAAGCAGGTTGCTGTCGGAGGATCACAAACAGTATCTGTGTGCAGTGGCAGGCTCCACAGCTGGGCCGCTCTCCCTCTCTCTCACGCAGTAAGTCATGGCTTGGGGCACTGACATTTCTCTGCTCTTTCTTTTTATATGCTTGGCCTGCTACAAAGTTCACACTCACTTTTACAAACACAATGCTCAGACTTTACTCTTTCTTGATAGGAGATCATGCTCTATCTGACCCATTGAATGGACTGGAGGCTGGATATCAGGGCCAATGGGAGGCTGGATATCAGGGCCAATGGGAGGCTGGATATCAGGGCCAATGGGAGGCTGGATATCAGGGCCAATGGGAGGGTGGGGCTCAGGTGTTAATGGTGCCTGTAGTGTTCTGGTGGAGCCGAGGTTTAATAGGCTGAGCCTCTCCCTGCTGTGCTGTTTGTGTCATGAAGAGGAGATCTCAGGCCTGGGGTCAATGTGTCTCTGCCTAATGGGGCACACTCTCTACATCTGGTCCTGGACTGGTTCTGTCTCTGTCTGCTGGGTGGGGGAGAAACTCTCAGATCTGCCCCTTTCTCCCCCGGCCAGTTACAGCAGCAACGGAGCAAAAGAAAGGAAAACAGAATTAAAATGGAGCCAGGCTGAGGAAGGGAGAGGAGCTCAGGGTTGTGTGTGTGTGTGTGGGGGGGGGGGGGGCATGCATGTGGTTGTGCCTGCGTGCTTTTTGTGTGATACAGCATGTGTGCCTCTGCGTGCCTGTCGACAGTGTGTGCCATGGACATGATGTCCCTGTTTAGGTAAATGCCTATTTGACCTATGAATCATGTTCATGTTTGCAGGATTATCCATGAGGATGGCTTCTCTGGTGATGATGTGAAGCAGTACAAGCCTGTGGTCTACAGCAACACAATCCAGTCTCTGGCTGCCATCGTCCGTGCCATGGACACCCTTGGCCTGGAGTACGGAGACAAGGAGAGAAAAGTGAGTCTCTCTACCACCCTGTAGAGTATAGCACTGTGGGAATGGACTACAACTGCACACACACAGGCACAGACAGGCAGACAGAAGCATGGACACACACACACACACACACACACACACACACACACACACACACACACAGTCACACACATTAGTAAGCAGAGCATTGCGTGCTCCTGCCACTCTACTGTAGCGATGGCCTCCCAAACGCATTTATTGAAAGAAATACACAAACTGTCACACCGACAGACACCCATATATTCAACCACTGAATTTTAACACAAGAACTGCTAAAGCAGTTATTTTTATTGCTCATAATTGTATTTTATTTATAACTGCCATTTTTAAAGTCATGCTCCCCTTTGTCCTTGACTTTTCCTAAATAAGTCTATATAGCACACTGCCGTTGTTAGAATCGTAATATCACAAACAGAACTGGAATAATATCCAGTTTTAGGAGGGCATGTCATTCATGCCCCTTCTCCCGACTGTAGGGCCTGCTCCACTCCTTCTCCTGACTGTAGGGCCTGCTCCACTCCTTCTCCCGACTGTAGGGCCTGCTCCACTCCTTCTCTCGACTGTAGGGCCTGCTCCACTCCTTCTCTCGACTGTAAAGCCTGCTCCACTCCTTCTCCTGACTGTAAGGCCTGCTCCACTCCTTCTCTTGACTTTAGGGCCTGCTCCACTCCTTCTCTCAACTATAGGGCCTGCTCCACTCTTTCTCTCAACTGTAGGGCCTGCTCCACTCTTTCTCTTGACTGTAGGACCTGCTCTACTCTTTCTCCCGACTGTAGGGCCTGCTCCACTCTTTCTCCTGACTGTAGGGCCTGCTCCACTCTTTCTCCCGACTTTAGGGCCTGCTCCACTCCTTCTCTCGAGTGTAGGGCCTGCTCCACTCCTTCTCTCGACTGTAGGGCCTGCTCCACTCTTTCTCCCGACTGTAGGGCCTGCTCCACTCCTTCTCCTGACTGTAGGGCCTGCTCCATTCCTTCTCTTGATTGTAGGGCCTGCTCCACTCCTTCTCTTGATTGTAGCGCCTGCTCCACTCCTCCTGACTGTAGGGCCTGCTCCACTCCTTCTCTCGACTGTAGGGCCTGCTCCACTCCTTCTCTCGACTGTAGAGCCGGCTCCACTCCTTCTCCTGACTGTAGGGCCTGCTCCACTCCGTCTCTCGACTGTAGGGCCTGCTCCACTCCTTCTCCTGACTTTAGGGCCTGCTCCACTCCTTCTCTCGACTGTAGGGCCTGCTCCACTCTTCCTCTCGACTGTAGGGCCTGCTCCATTCTTTCTCTTGACTGTAGGGCCTGCTCCACTCTTTCTCCCAACTGTAGGGCCTGCTCCACTCTTTCTCCTGACTGTAGGGCCTGCTCTACTCTTTCTCCCGACTGTAGGGCCTGCTCCACTCTTTCTCCTGACTGTAGGGCCTGCTCCACTCTTTTTCCCGACTGTAGGGCCTGCTCCACTCTTTCTCCCGACTGTATGGCCTGCTCCACTCCTTCTCTCGACTGTAGAGCCTGCTCCACTCTTTCTCTTGACTGTAGGGCCTGCTTCACTCTTTCTCCCGACTGTATGGCCTGCTCCACTCTTTCTCCCGACTGTATGGCCTGCTCCACTCCTTCTCTCGACTGTAGGGCCTGCTCCACTCCTTCTCTCGACTGTAGGGCCTGCTTCACTCTTTCTCCCGACTGTATGGCCTGCTCCACTCTTTCTCCCGACTGTATGGCCTGCTCCACTCCTTCTCTCGACTGTAGGGCCTGCTCCACTCCTTCTCTCGACTGTAGGGCCTGCTTCACTCTTTCTCCCGACTGTATGGCCTGCTCCACTTTTTCTCCCGACTGTATGGCTTGCCCCACTCCTTCTCTCGACTGTATGGCCTGCTCCACTCCTTCTCTCGACTGTATGGCCTGCTCCACTCTTTCTCCCGATTGTATGGCCTGCTCCACTCTTTCTCCCGACTGTATGGCCTGCTCCACTCTTTCTCCCGACTGTATGGCCTGCTTCACTCCTTCTCTCGACTGTAGGGCCTGCTCCACTCTTTCTCCCGACTGTATGGCCTGCTCCACTCTTTCTCCCGACTGTATGGCCTGTTCCACTCTTTCTCCCGACTGTATGGCCTGCTTCACTCTTTCTCCCGACTGTATGGCCTGCTCCACTCTTTCTCCCGACTGTAGGGCCTGCTCCACTCTTTCTCTCGACTGTAGGGCCTGCTCCACTCTTTCTCCCGACTGTAGGGCCTGCTCCACTCTTTCTCCCGACTGTATGGCCTGCTCCACTCCTTCTCCCGACTGTATGGCCTGCTCCACTCTTTCTCCCGACTGTAGGGCCAGCTCCACTCTTTTTCCCGACAGTGGAAGGTGCTGTTCCCAGTTGATAATCACCTCGATAATTGCCTCGAAACTGAACCAAAACTATACTGAAATTAATTTCACACATACAGTATATAACAGATGAAGTAAAGCATGATGGGGGAGAATGGGTGAGTTGATTGGAGAGGGGAAGCGAATGATTTATAATTATGTAATCACCAATTGTGAATGAAGAAGAAGAAGGGGTATTCTACATTCTTATCATAATCTCAAAATGGTATGTACCCTGTATCAGTCCAACACATCTTATCAGTCTACTCTGGCCTACTTGGAGTACACAGTGATAGCTGTGTAATTTTTGAGCTGGAAGCGTTCATTTCAATCCTGTATCTCCGTGGAGCATTCAGTGGAAAGAGCGTATTTCTGGTCGGTGTGAATGTTTTGGATCAGATGGCACGGCTGTACTCAGTGAAAGGAGGCACCCGCTGCTGGCCTGTTGCTGTGTTCTACAGCATGCTTGACTTGGTTGCTATCAATGCACACGTGTTGCATGAGGTATATGGCAGCAGTGCATGAGAGATATGAGGTATATGGCAGCAGTGCATGAGAGACATGAGGTATATGACAGCAGTGCATGAGAGATATGAGGTATATGGCAGCAGTGCATGAGAGATATGAGGTCCAAGGCAGCAGCAAAGATTCCACGCGAGCCTCTGTGCGAGGCAAATTGCGCACAGCTCCCGGGGAGGAGACAGTGTCAGGTGGACAGATGAGCTAAGAACAGAACCCAAGACACCTGTGTCACCTGCAAGCTACGTGTTTGTGGGAAGTGTGTCATTCGAGTGAAAGTGGCAAAGATTTGTGTCCATTGTTTGGACAAGGGATCGCTGCTAAATTAAATCCAACTGATGCCATTGCATGAAAACGTACACAATGTCAGCACGAGCTGACAATAATGTACTATTTTTGACAGCTGTCATATCGACACTTATATTCATTATAATGGCATTATTGCTTTTCTGCTAATTTTCACACTTGGCGCTTATAATTATGTTTAGGCTACTGATATTTTCATAATTTGACCTCGCTGACCATTCGTCTTTGGGGTTAGGGAATTTGTATTATTTTGTGGTTATAAAATACGTTTTTACCGTGTTCCAACACATCCCACTGGGCACAGACATCAATTCAATGTCTATTCCACGTTGGTTCAACTTAATTTGTGTTTTTTTGTTTTTACATAAAGCCTACAGTAACATAAACTAATGACATTTTTTGTATTATTCTAATGTTACCTAAGGCCTTCATAAACATAACCAAATTATCATTTTTGCAGTAGCATATATGACATTCATTAGAATGTTGCAGTCAAAATGACTGCTCATTAGCTTGAAGGCGGGACCCTCGAGCCTCAGCGGTTCTAGAGTTCTAGTGTTCACAAACATACCCATTCATCCTTATCCATCTATGAAAATCCATAACCCCAGTGTTGTAACAGGTAATTGGCCACAAGGCTCTGAAAGGATGTGGAACAGAGCACATTAGTCTCAGCTTGTTGACTGGCTTCTATAAATCACCCACTGAGAGGAGGGGAGCAGCAGGACATGTAGATCCTGTACCAAGGAGGGAATCAGACAGGTTTGGAATACTGTATTCAGACCATGATGAATGAACCCCCCTGCTCCAGTGGAGATGGTGAATGCGTTTAGTAGACATGACATTCATAGTGTTGATGATACATACATGTACCCTGTATATAACAGCATTGTTAAATGATGGTGGTGCCAACAATAATGATGATGATGAATGATGAAGATGATGGGAATAGTTTGGCATTGGTTATTGGTTCAGTCCACAATGTCAAACTGCTGACAGGCTGGATTGGAGTGTGAGTCATGCCTCTTTCAGGGGTCATGGGTCATCAGCTGTGTCAGTACATGGCCTCAGAGTGACCTTAAGAGGACAAACAGGGTGAAGGAAGGTGTACAGTAGGATATGTGAGCTGCTGTCCTAATGCCTCCTCTCATGTGTTGTGTTGGTATCCGTTCCCCTGCTGTGTTCTGTTCCCTTTCTAAAACAGGAGGCACACCACTGACTCTGACCTTTCCAGGAAGGTCTTTATATTTTAATCAAACCAATGCTATCAATACCCTGGGACAAGTCGTCTGAAACACCCAGCTGCTATTGATTGTTATATTATCTCTTTCTTCTGCTAGAACCAGAGTGCTTCTTTAGACAATAACTGTATTTCTGTCCCAATAAACTGGAGTGCTTGAGAGTTGACAGCCGCAGGGGTTGTGTACAAACTCTATGGTTGTGTCATTCTCAGATAAATAATTTAGAGTGCTTCAGTGTGTGTGCGTGTGTGCGTCTGTGCATGCGACCCAGTAATTTTGCACGCCCAATTTTTCAGTTTTTGATTTGTTAAAAAAGTTTGAAATATCCAATAAATGTCGTTCCACTTCATGATTGTGTCCCACTTGTTGTTGATTCTTCACAAAAAAATACAGTTTTATATCTTTATGTTTGAAGCCTGAAATGTGGCAAAAGGTCGCAAATTCAAGGGGGGCGAATACTTTCGCAAGGCACTGTATATAGATAGGAGCTACCAAATGTCATTTTTAGTGCGTTTGGACATTTCCAAGCAAATGTGAACGAGAGACATTGAACAAAGTGAACAAAGTTTTGACTCATGCTTGTCTGAAGTAAGAACAGTGCTGGCTCTGGAGCAGCATGTGTACATGCTGTGTCTGTGTGGAGTCTGGAGTCGCTAGGGCAACGGGCCTTCCTGCTCTGCTCTGAAAAGATGGGGGAGGAGCAGACAGGCCGAGAACAGAAAGGAGAAAGAATGCAAGGAAATCAAGATAGCAGTGGCAGCTGTACAAATAACTAACTCATCCAAAGGGCTTTGACTTCTCAAACACAGCAGAAAGCTATCACAATATGATACCCCTTAACCTTATTAATCTCGCCACTTAGTTAGATACCTAGCAAGTTAAACTTAGGGGTCGCGTTAATGCACAATTCTTCATTTTTCACACAGGAAAGAAACAAGAAATATATTGCTGCCTTTTGTAAACACGCATCTAAAATTCTTCTTATTGTAATTTCTGCTCGGCATCAGACACATTTTGTGCTTCAGTTGAACTTCTCCACTCAGATGAGAATTCACCAATGGCATTCTATCAGCAGACAACCCTCTAACTGATGTGTAGCTACTCCGGTTTTCTCAGTGTAGCCAGCCTACTTTTCTCCAGTAAAATGCAAGATTAACTTTAAGAAAAACATTAGGAAATGTAGTTGGCTACATTATTTTCTAGAAATATAGAAATATGATGGCCATGCATCCTTTCGCCAAAAATACTTACAATTACAATGCTTTTTCATTGTAAGCTTATTTACTTGTGTGGCTGCCAGCCAAAAGTGTTGCGCTTCTGTTGTCATATGATGAAAAGGAAGCTGTTTTCTGCCGAATGTGTTGCACTAATGTATATTCTGTGAAGAATAACTATAGTTGCACGTCCCTGATCACTCTATTGAAGCAAAAAAACACTGTTGACTTTCAATGTAAAGCACAACCCCTGTCAATACACAGCTGGACCCACCTGCTCCCACTTTAACTTGTTGTGCTATTTACAAACAAACACTTGACTGTTCAGGGGAACTACCATGAGCTTCACAATGTAAAATAATGTGACAGGTGAAATTGTAACGCTCGTCTGATGAAGAATAATCGGACCAAAGCGCAGCGTGGTAAGTGTTCATGCTTTTTATTTAAACTGAACACTAATAACAAAATAACAAAGAGAATGAATGAAACCGAAACAGTCCTGTAAGGTGCAGAAAACACTAAACAGAAAATAACTACCCACAAAGCATAGGTGGGGAAAAGCTACCTAAGTATGGTTCCCGATCAGAGACAACGATAGTCAGCTGTCCCTGATTGAGAACCATACCCGGCCAAAACAAAGAAATACAAAACATAGAAAAAGGAACATAGAATGCCTACCCAAATCACACCATGACCAAACCAAAATAGAGACATAAAAAGCTCTCTAAGGTCAGGGCGTGACAGAAATGAAGATGGCAATCTGTTTTTATCTCCTAACGTATCGCACAAGTTGTCTGCAGTTATTTACTAAAAAGCTACAAATATATATATTTTTTAAACTTCAAATAAGTAGTTTAAACGGTATTAACAATATTGAAAAACCTTCCTGTGGCTATTTCCAAATACCTCGGTATACGGTATACCGCCCAAGCCTAGTGTGAATGTTTCTCCAGCGTGTGGATATAGCCTGTATGTGCAGACGGGTGTGGCAGCATGGAACAGAGT
The DNA here is from genome assembly GCF_013265735.2 of Oncorhynchus mykiss. Classification (NCBI taxonomy): domain Eukaryota; kingdom Metazoa; phylum Chordata; class Actinopteri; order Salmoniformes; family Salmonidae; genus Oncorhynchus; species Oncorhynchus mykiss. Next base: position 27,726,420 of record NC_048565.1, on the reverse strand, counting down.
GCCCCTTCTTTCGCTATCTCTTTCCCTCCTTCTTTCTCTGTTTCTCTCTCTCTTTCTCACTGTTTCTCTCTCTCATTCTCTCTGTGTCTCTCTCTTCCTATCTCTCTGTGTCTCTCACTCCCTATCTCTCTGTGTCTCTCACTCCCTATCTCTCTGTGTCTCTCACTCCCTATCTCTCTGTGTCTCTCTCTCCCTATCTCTCAGTGTCTCTCTCTCCCTATCTCTCTGTGTCTCTCTCCCTATCTCTCTGCTCCTTACTGGGCTGGCCAGCTGGCTCACACCTCTTTAATCTGAAGTGTGAAGCTTTTATTGGAGCTGCTCTCTCAACAGCCAAGCAGCCACTCTCACTCCTTCTGTCTCTCTCAATTCAATTTCAATTCAATTTCAATTCAAGGGCTTTGTTGGCATAGGAAACGTATGTTTACGTTTATTTCCTTTTCTTGTGGCAACAGGTCACAGATCTTGCTGCTGTGATGGCACACTGTGGTATTTCACCCAATAGATATGGGAGTTTATCAAAATTGGATTTGTTTTCAAATTCTTTGTGGGTCTGTGTAATCTGAGGGAAATATGTGTCTCTAATATGGTCATACATTTGTCAGGAGGTTAGGAAGTGCAGCTCAGTTTCCACCTCATTTTGTGGGCAGTGTGCAGATAACCTGTCTTCTCTTAAAAGCCAGGTCTGCCTTCTTTCTCAATAGCAAGGCTATGCTCACTGAGTCTATACATAGTCAAAGATGTCCTTAATTTTGGGTCAGTCACAGTGGTAAGGTATTCTGCATTCTAGTTTGCATTCTAGTTCGCTCTGTTTTTTGGTATATTCTTTTCAATGTGTCAAGTAATTATCTTTTTTTTTCTCACAATTTGGTTGGTCTAATTGTGTTGCTGTCCTGGGGCTCTCTGGGTGTGTTTGTGTTTGTGAACAGAGCCTCAGGACCAGCTTGCTTAGGGGACTCTTCTCTAGGTTTATTTCTCTGTAGGTGATGGCTTTGTTATGGAAGGTTTTGGGAATTGTTTCCTTTTAGGTTGTTGTAGAATTTAACGGCTCTTTTCTGGATTTGGATAATTATCGAGATCTTATTATGCTCTGCATGCATTTTTTCGTGTTTTACTTTGTACATAGAGGATATTTTTTGCAGAATTCTGCATGCAGAGTCTCAATTTGGTGTTTGTCACATTTTGTGAATTCTTGGTAGGTGACCAGACCCCAGACCTCACAATCAAAAAGGCCAATGGGTTGTATAACCGATTCAAGTATTTTTTTGCCAGATCCTCATTGCTATGTTGAATTTATGTTCCTTTTGATGGCATAGAAGGCCCTTCTTGCCTTGTCTCTCAGATGGTTCACAGCTTTGTGGAAGTTACCTCTGGTGCTGATGTTTAGGCCGAGGTATGTATAGTTTCTTTGTGTGCTCTAGGGCAATGGTGTGTCTAGATGGAATGGGGACTGGACCTTTTTTGGAACACCATTATTTTGTCTTACTGACATTTACTGTCAGGACCCTGGTCTGACAGAATCTGTGCAGAAGATCTAGGTGCTGCTGTAGGCCCTCCTTGGTTGGCCTCTCTCTCTCTCACTCTCTCTCTCTGCCTTTCCTTCTCTCCTCTTTTTTCCCCTCCTGCGATCCTCATCCTTTGCCTCTCTCTCTCTCCCGTCCTCTCACTAATCATCTCTGATTGTCTCCCTCCCTCATTAGTATCTCTCAACCTATCCTTTCTCTGGGTCCAAGCCTGTTGCCATGACTACCCTGTGTTTTGCCTTCCTCTCAACACATTCTGCAAGTCCGTGTCCAAAGGCAATGTCACTCACATGAAGGGAGAAAACACTAAAAAAAATCGGGCCTGAAACTGTGGAGGCAGGCCATGCAGTCACTTCGTGCTGCTTGAACAAGCGTATCTCATCCATCTATTTTGGCATTTATGCCACACCCACCTCTATGTATGCAGCCATGCCACACCCACTCCTCTATGTATGCATTCATGCCACATCCACTCCTCTATGTATGCATTCATGCCACATCCACTCCTCAATGTATGCATTCATGCCACACCCACTCCTCTATGTATGCAGCCATGCCACATCCACTCCTCTATGTATGCATTCATGCCACACCCACTCCTCTATGTATGCAGCTATGACACACCCACTCCTCTATGTAAGCATTCATGCCACACCCACTCCTCTATGTATGCATGCATGCCACACCCACTCCTCTATGTATGCAGCTATGACACACCCACTCCTCTATGTATGCATTCATGCCACACCCACTCCTCTATGTATGCAGCTATGACACACCCACTCCTCTATGTATGCATTCATGCCACACCCACTCCTCTATGTATGCAGCCATGCCACACCCACTCCTCTATGTATGCATTCATGCCACACCCACTCCTCTATGTATGCAGCTATGACACACCCACTCCTCTATGAATGCACCCATGTCACACCCACTCCTCTATGTATGCACCCATGTCACACCCACTCCTCTATGTATGCAGCCATGACACACCCACTCCTCTATGTATGCAGCCATGACACACCCACTCCTCTATGTATGCACCCATGTCACACCCACTCCTCTATGTATGCAGCCATGACACACCCACTCCTCTATGTATGCACCCATGTCACACCCACTCCTCTATGTATGCAGCCATGACACACCCACTCCTCTATGTATGCAGCCATGTCACACCCACTCCTCTATGTATGCAGCCATGACACACCCACTCCTCTATGTATGCAGCCATACATACTTGGATGTGTTTCGATCAGCATGATGTCATGATGTTCTGACTCTTGAGCCCACTGGGCACAGACGTCAGTTCAATGTCTAATTTTGATTTACATTAATTAACATGAATTCAATGTGAAATCCACCAAAACTGTCACTGTGTCATTGGATTTAGGTTAAAAGTTGATGACTTTTTGCATATCCAATCAGTTTTCCACATAGATTCAACGTCATCACATGACATTTTTTGGTTGAAATGACGTGGAAACAACGTTGATTCAACCAGTTTTTGCCCAGTGGGCTGCCAGTTTGTCCTCTCCCTGCTCATTAGAGATTGTGGATAGCTCAAGTCCAATAGCTGGCCGAGCTCTCTCCATTGTTCTACCTTCCGGAGCGCTTCACTCTTTATGATCCATTTCCCTGTGCTCACCACACATAATAAAACCCCAATGAGCCAGCCTCCATCTATTTCCTCCTTGGCTCGCTGCCTCTGTCCAGCCAACTGACTATGTCTCACATTCATCTCATCTCTGTTCTGGCTCTGCTCACTCAAGCAGCCATACTGGAGCATTCAAGACTGCAAATCTGCCCTGGAAGGTTAAGTTAAGGAGAGGCAAACCCCTATACTTTCACTCTGTATTCCTGGAGCGTGGTCTGCCTGCGTTGGTGGTAGTGGCCTGGTGCCATGCCATGATAACCTAGTCAGAAAGCCAGTCTCTGGCACTGGTCACGACTGCTGGCCATCCGATGGCATCCATATGGCCTTTCATTTCACTGGAAACGGGGTTAACTTGACCAACACCCCCATCTGGGAAGCTCCAGACTGTGTGCTCCACATGCAAATATATGCAGAAGGGATCTGAAATAGACCTGGCAGCACTGACATTATAATAGGAACGGTTCTTGAATTGTGAGTTTGACTCAGAGAGAGTCACCATCTAAATAATTCCCCCAGTAGAGTCACTGGCTCTGACTGAAACATGCAATTGCTCATGGCACCATTTATTATCTTGTTTATACACTTTACCCTGTGGACAGGTGAACAGAGGGAGGAGAGGTGGCCTCTCCAGTGAGGAGAGGGGGTGGCAGACGTCCCCAGTGGCTCATCCAGCCAGGGAGTCTGGGTGTCTGCTGTTGTTTTGGAGACGAGTGGTGTTGTGGTCTAGGGTGGAGGTCTGGAAGGGGGAGTGGTGTGATGGTTAAATGGTATAGTAAGATAAACAATAGTTTATTAGTCCATGTGAGATGGAAATGTGTCTTCTGCTTTTATCCCCCCTGCCGATATACACAGACATACACACAAACACACATTGAAGAGATAGATTTATCTGACCATTTAAAGCACAATTCAACCACAGAAGTGGATAATGCATTTAAAGTCATCGAGGATGACACAGTAGACCTAGCCTAATAGTTATACTGGGTAACAGATCTAATAATCATTCATACCGTTTTGAACATGTATAGCACTTCCTCTGCTACCTCTGGACACGGCATGCAGTCCTTGGTGTAATACTTCCGAACAGATGAAACGAAAAGCAACATTATTTGAATCCAAAAGCTATCAAGCCAAAACTAGACTTTTCCCATCACGATCATGCAACTCTGTGTCAAGCGTATAGTGATCAAACCCTAGAGCAGCCAAACCCCCCCATATGTACAACATTTACAGAGGTCTCTGCCTAGGTTACCTTACAGCGCTATGGGGTTGGAGAATCTGGAGCAGAATCCACCCTGCTCCCCCCTGCCCCTGGATCCTGCTCCCCACTGCCCCTGGATCCTGCTCCCCACTGCCCCTGGATCCTGCTCCCCACTGCCCCTGGATCCTGCTCTCCACTGCCCCTGGATTCTTCTCCCCACTGCCCCTGGATCCTGCCCCTGGATCCTGCTTGCCCTCTTGGCTGCTGACTTTTAGCTCCTGGCCCCTCCTTGTCATTGCCCCCCCCCCCCCCCCCCCCCCCCCCCGTGTTTTAGGTGGGTGGAGGGCAGATTGGGTGCCATGCCTGGGGAGGCTGTCTATTCCCACATGTCACAGGGACACCGTGGTGCTGATAATGATCCCACTCCTCATTAGAGGAAACAACCACAGACAGAGAGACAAAGGGTGAGGTAAAAACACACACACAACTCGCTCTGTCAGAGCAACCAAACCCAGTCTTCATTTTGAGAGCAACTGCATGCTCAGCCTGAAAGATGGCCCCCATATCTTTTGTATTTTGCAAACATTTGTTTTATGTGTTATTATTTGTTATGAGAGCTTCGCTTTTCCGTTATCACCAAGGCTTTGTTTGTGCATATACTGCAAAACCTGTCAAAATATAATTCCCTGGTATAGCCAGACTTTTGTCCCTCCCCTGGGAACACAGCCAATTTGTGTTTATTGGTTCATATATCACTGTTCTGTTGACATCCTGCCTCCTACTGAAAACCCATGCTTCGTGCCAATTGCATTGTAGGAGTTGAATTATTAGTCAAGTTTTCACCTGGAAAATGTCCTCCTGGTGTGAGTGCGTGCCTGCGTGTGTGTGACAGACAGTGGAGGCTATTGATGAGTGTGTGTGGTGCTTTGAAGGCCCCCTGTGGGAGTGAAAATAGTAGGGATGTAGCTATTCACCATTACGCATCGGTCCCAGGTTCAAATGTTCATGATATGTTTAAGGAGCCCAAACCGATCCAAATTAACCTCTCTGGGATCGTCCCACCTCGCCAACAGCCAGTGAAATTGCAGGGCGCCAAATTCAAAACAACAGAATTCTCATAATTAAAATTCCTCAACCATACAAGTATTTTACACCATTTTAAAGATACACTTCTTATTAATCCAACCACCGTGTCCGATTTCAAAAAGGCTTTTCGGCGAAACCACAACATATCATTCATTATGTTAGGTCAGCAACTAGTCACAGAAAGCATTGAGCCATTTTCCAACCAAAGAGAGGTGTCACAAAAAGTAGAAATATAGATAAAATGAATCACTAACCTTTGACGATCTTCATCAGATGACACTCCCAGGACTCAATGTTACACAATACATGTATGTTTTGTTCGATCAAGTTCATATTTATATCCAAAAACCTCAGTTTACATTGGCGCCATGTGCAGAAATGCCTCCAAAACATCCAGAGAAATTGCAGAGAGCCACATCAAATAACATAAATACTCATCATAAACTTTGATGAAAGATACATGTTTTATATAGAATTAAAGATAATCTTGTTCTTAATGCAACCGCTGTGTCAGATTTCAAAAAAGCTTTAGGGCAAAAGCACAATCATCTGAGAACAGCGTTCAGCCACAAAAGTAAGCCATACAGTTACCCGCCAAATTGTGGAGTCAACAAAGGTCATAAATAGCATTATAAATCTTCACTTACCTTTGCTGATCTTCGTCGGAATGCACTCCCAGAACTCCCACTGCCACAAGAAATGTTTGTTTTGTTCGATTACGTCCATATTTATGTCCAAATACCTCCGCATTTAGTTCACTATTCCAAAGGCACAATGCACGAGCGCAGAATCCAGACGAAGAGTCAAAAGAGTTCCATTACAGTTTGTAGAAACATGTCAAATGATGTTAACAATCAATCCTTAGGGTCTTTTTATAATAAATCTTCAATAATATTCCAACCGGACAATAGCGTATTCATTACAGAGGAAAAAGAAGGAACGGCGGCTCAGCCTAGTCCACTTGTTGACACCCTTCCACAACAGAAGCCTCAAACAACTTTCTAAAGATTGTTGACATCTGTTGGAAGCCTTGGAAAGTGCAATCTGGCCCCATAGACACAGCATATTGGATAGGCAATCACTTAAATGAAACTACAAACCTCAGATTTCCCACTTCCTGGTTGGATTTGTCTCAGGTTTTCGCCTGCCATATGAGTTCTGTTATACTCACAGACATCATTCAAACAGTTTTAGAGACTTCAGAGTGTTTTCTATCCAACACTACTAATAATATGCATATATTAGCATCTGAGACAGAGTAGCGGGCAGTTTACTCTGGGCACCTTATTCATCCAAGCTACTCAATACTGCCCCCCTGTCACCAAGAAATTAAGAACGCATTGGTTAGATGTGTTACGAATTGTTGGTTCACTAATGTTTCTTACTCATATTGTTTTATTCCGGAAATACCTCTTATCTGTTGTGACTGAAATGATGCGTCCTCTCCTTCAGTTCAGTAGCCCATCAAACATTTAGGCATGTAACTGCGTATGACTGCCAGATAGCAAGTGTTCGCTCATTGCAGGAGACAGCTGCTCAGGCCAACAAGAGGTAGGCCTGTCCCTGTTCTAAGCTATTCCTGCATCTGCACGGTACCTTCAGCATTCAGATGCTTGCCAAATGGCTTTCGCAATGTCAAATCATCGGCGTTATTAGTTGAGTGGCAATCAACATAATTTGCTATGTCACTAGCTAAGTTTCCATCCAATTTGCGATAGATTTTCATGTGAATATTCAAAAATGTGTCTAAAACAATACGCACATTTTCCCACCAGATATGTGTTTCCATCAATCTGCGGTTAAATTCCAATGTACCAAGTGAAAAATACAAGTTAAATGGGTTTCCATCGTATTTTCAATGCAATTGATGGTTTTGTCACAAAAAGTGTTGCATTATATAGTAAACGACCCCACTCTGGTCTTGGCTCGTGCACTCCAGGCAACAGCTCACAGATACAGTGCGGGTAGGCTACCTACATTATGAGATTGTTATGGATTAGAGCAATATTATTTTTATTTGTCAAAAGGTAGCCAAGCATTGACCATGTCAACAGAATAAGACCCTTGATATTTAAAGAAGCATCAAGCTCATCAAGTGCACTTTCAACACCCTTTGAAGTTCATCATATTTTATTCCATCTGTAGCCTAATAAACTACATGGTTTCCCGAGTCGTAGTGGGAGGACCACACAACATACTCCAAGTTTACTTCAATATGATGGTTATTGTATCAATATTTGTGCATAAAGCCATTGCTGTTTCTTGCATAATTAATTTTACCGACACAAAAAGATCGCACCATGTCAAACGGCCAAATTGTCGGCATTTGTGAAATTGTACCGGCATATCCCTTTTCCATCAGCCTGGTCATGACATCAGCCCGGTCCTCACAAATATATACATACACACATCAAATAGGCTACATCACATGTATAAAGACCCATATTAAGGGTTACCTCAGTAGTTGGATGAGCGAAAATGTCCATTCTGTAAGTCACAATCTTTGAGTTTAGCCATAAGTGCTTCCTGATGAATGATAAAATGAAAAGTAACAAATTCGGGAATATCCTCTCCCTTTCTCATCAGGCCTATTAGTCGCTTCTCCTTCCCTCGTATGTTTGGGGCGCCGTCAGTGCAGACAGATACCAGATTTGACCAGTCAATATTATTATCAGCAAAAAATGTAACAAGGGCTTTCAGAATAGCCTCTTCTCGTGTTTGTCCTTGAAGGGGCAGTAAACATAAAAGTTCCTCTCTGAACAGCTAGTTTTGAGGGAAGAGGACACAAACACATAATTGGGCAATGTCACTTACATCACTGCTTTCGTCATGCGCAATACTAAAGCAGGCGCCACGGATATGCTTATCGACGTCCTCGCCAATGTGTTCTATGCGTTTTGTTATGGTCGAGTCTGAGAGTTGCAGTCCCTTAATTTGATTTAAAATAGCTTCCTTGTTTGTGAAATCAGCATACAATATTTCGGCTGAGGCCAAAAAATATTATTTGACCATCTCTGCGTCAGTGAAGGCCTTGTTTCTCGCGAGTATCCAAGCAATCTCATGTTTCCTCTGTTGTTTTCTCTGCAACAGTGCTAGACCTGTCATACCATCATTGGTATTTGTCCTTTCAACTGTCCTTTGAGTTGAGCTATTTAGTTGTTTCTGAGGTTGCTTTGAGCTGGATATGTTTTGTCAAAGTGGGCATGGTGTGACTGGAAATTGCTCTAAATGTTCTCGTTCTAAACAAACAAGACAGTGATCAAGTCCCATCATGCATTACAACAAAATACTTCTGTCCATTTCTCTTGGAACTTTTCTGTGTTCTTCCTGAATCGACCGTATCCTTCTCTTAGCCACTGGAGCCATGTTAGCTACGTTAGATAGCTACATTTCCCCTCCGCCATCTTCCTGATTTTTCCTGGTTCTCCGGTGGTTGTATGTTCATAGCTGTCACGTTGTTCTATTGCCAATAGATTTATGTTTATTTTTTACAATAAATCGATCCATGTCGACCAGACTGCAAAATTTGCTAGTAGCAAACTGATATGTGTCTGTCGCTTATCGTTTTCTCTGCATTGTTGAGAAGGGCCCATACAAAAGCATTTCACTGTTATTCTACACCTGTTGTTTACGAAGCATGAGACAACAAAATAATTGTATTTAAAATTAGATTTGACAGTAAGAGGGCCACTCAGTTTAGAGAAGTAATCTAAGACAGACCCAGCTCAGAGAGGCCCAGCTCCTGAACTCCAATTAGCAGCAGATATTCATTTAAAATAGAAAGTCAATGTGTTCATGCAAAATTAATGTGTGAATCGAATCGCATCAATTTGTTCCCCTATTCAGACCGAATTGCACCGAATCATTTCAAACTAAAAAACGTATCGTTCCTGTAGTGTATCGGAGCCCGTGTATCTAGATACTTATCGAATTATTCATGAAATGAGAGATGCACATCCCTAGAAAGCAGTATGGATTCTCTAACCAGGTAATGAAGGTAATTTTTTAAGAAAAAGCCCTCCACATTTTGAGGGAGCTCATGTTTGTTTTAAAATTAAGTGTGTGGTGCTACCTGCTGTAGTCCAGCAGAGGTGGGAACCATTCATCTGTCCTTTCCCTCCCATCCTTCCCTTCTTCCCTCCCCTCTTCTCCCTTTCGCTCCTCTGCCTTCCTATTTCCTCCTCTCCTCCCCTCTACTCTTCCGCAGCTATCTGCCAGAGAAGGTTCCAGATGTCCACAGTAGCACACAGTCCCTACATTCATCCAATAGTATTTTAAACAATCAGTCAATTATCAATCCATCACCTCTGGTGTTTAGAGCAGGTTCCTGCCTTCCACTGCTTCTAGATGTTTTATTTCGAATCAAATCGTCACACACAGTTTACAGCAGGTATTAAAGGTGCAGTGGAATGCTTGTGCCATCTCCCTCAACAATGTTGTAAAATAATAATAGCTATAATAGCTATGAAAAGAGGGTTGAGAGGGAAATCCACAGATCCTCTAATTATCAGAATAGTTTCATCCAATGTATGGAGCTCAGCTAGCGAAGCCGGTGCTGCACAGACCCTCGTAATATTCCTCCAGGGGATGACTGGTGTTGAGTTCAATTCCTACCAATGTATGGAGCTCAGCTAGCTAAGCCGGTGCTGCACAGACCCTCGTAATATTCCTCCAGGGGATGACTGGTGTTGAGTTTCTGTATGGTCATCTGTTCCCTGGTGCTCCGACTATATCGAGTCGCTGTCAGTCGATACTAAAATCTTCAATTCCTACCATGTACCTATTTGTCCTGTGTAAAGCCGGGCCGGTCTTTATTTGCTGAAATCATTGCTTGAAAAAAAAAGTTACATTTTGCATACACATTTGACATACTTTTATAAAAAGCAATTACAAAAAAAAAATTAATTACCAAACATAAGCTCTTTAACCCCACCCCTCAGCCACCCCACCTATCACCATAGACCACCCTCGTTTGGTTACCATGTGCAATATATTTTTCAATTGTGCTATAATGTTTTACATAAATGTTGAACCTTTCTAATCGTATAGTATACACAGATTGTGAGCTAAAGAGGAAAACCTTTCCTACGAGTATTATTATTATATTATTTATTGACTGACTCTGGCTATCCAAATGGCCAAACACTGCTCAGTAAATGTTGTGATTTTTTAACCATTCCTGTACCTGTGACCAGAAGCAAGCTACAAAGGGGCAATACCAGAATATCTCTTGATTCTGTCTCTTCGCAGCAGAATCTACAGAGCTGAGATTGTTGTATGCCCCATATATATAGCATTCTGTTGGTGGCAAGAATTTTGTATAATAATTTAAATGGAAAAACTCTAAATGTTGAATCAAGTGGTGTGTTTTTATACCAGTTCATAAACAATGTGCCATAGAATCTGAACATCGAAAATTTCCTCCCATTTATTTTGCTGCCAGCATTTTTGTCCTCAAATGAAACTGGTATATTTGTCTATTTATGCTAATTCCTTTCAGCCAATTTGTATCTTTAATATATGGCAGGCAAACAAGTTCCCTACCTTCTTCCTTTTCCACTTGTGGTAATGCTGTAATCAGTTGGTTGTAAGTTTGAATTGAGCAGACATTCCCATATATTTTCTATAGCTGCATATGTGACATAACTCCACCGTATCTATTCATAATATAATTCAGAAATATAATACAATAAATTTAAAAAAATCATTAATAATGTTTTTTTATTAGTCAGTATATTTGAGCTTAACCATAACATTTGTTGTAATATTTGTTCTATCTTTTCTGGAGGATAAAACTGACATTTTAACCAGCTTTGTACAGGTTGGCTTGTTTAATTAAGAAAGGGCGATACTTTAAACAAAATGTCATTTTCAATTAGTCGGAAATTGTCATTTGTAATCTGTATGAAGGCAAAAAGGCCATTTATTTACTTAATAAGAATCTCTACAGATCGGTGTCCCATCCATGGGACGGTTGAGCTAACGTAGGCTAATGCGATTAGCATAAGGTTGTAAGTAACAAGAAAATTCCCCAGGACATAGACATATCAGATATTGGCAGAATGCTTAAATTCTTGTTAATCTAACTGCACTGTCCAATTTACAGTAGCTATTACAGTGAAATAATACCATGCTATTGTTTGAGGGGAGTGCACAGTTATGAACTTGAAAAGTTATTAATAAACCAATTAGGCACATTTGGGCAGTCTTGATACAACATTTTGAACAGAAATGCAATGGTTCATTGGATCAGTCTATAACTTTGCACATACACTGTTGCCATCTAGTGGCCATAATCTAAATTGCACCTGGGCTGGAATAATACATTATGGCCTTTCTCTTGCATTTCAAAGATGATGGTACAAAAAAATAAAAGAACGGTTATTTTTTCCTTTGTATTATCTTTTACCAGATCTAATGTGTTATATTCTCCTACATTCCTTTCACATTTCCACAAACTTCAAAGTGTTTCCTTTCAAAATGGTATCAAGAATATGCATATCCTTGCTTCAGGGCCTGAGCTACAATGAAAGAAATGAGTGGATCCTTAAGGATGAGCCTTTCTTAATAATCTACTAAAGAAACATTTTGGGTTTAAGTATAACTTATGTATGAGTGAGCCACCAAACTCGTTTTCATTATATAAATAGGCACGTTTAATTTTGTCTGGCTAAGCATTCCAAATAAAATGAAATACTTTTTGCTCATATGATTTAAAATATGAGTTGTCTGGAGTAGGCAGTGCCATTAGTAAGTAAGTAAACTGTGATAGGAACAAAGAGTTAATCAATGTGATTTTTCCATAAATAGACAAGTATTTACCTCTCCATGGTTGCAGAATCTTATCTATCTTAACTTTCTACTGAAATGGATTGTGGTAAGTTCATTTATATTTTTTGAGATGTGAATACCAAGTATGTCTTCACCATCCGCCTATTTTACTGGTAAACTACAAGGTAGTGTAAACACTGTGTCTTTTTACGATCCAATACCTAATATGTTATTGTCATAATTAGAGATAATAAGAGTGTACAAAGCTGTCATCAAGGCAAAGGGTGGCTACTTTGAAGAATCTCAAATATAAAATGTATTTTGATTTGTTTAACACTTTGTCTACTACATGATTCCATATGTGTTATTTCATAGTTTTGATCTCTTCACTATTATCCTACAATGTTGGAAATAGTCCAAATAAAGAAAAACCCTTGAATGAGTAGGTGTGTCCCAACATTTGACTGGTACTGTATATCGCAAGACCAGTTCTTTATGTCCATTACATGCAAGACATATTTCATGTAGTCCTCATTATATCCTGTTTTATTCCGACAAAAAAGGTAGAAGGAAAAAGGAACATAGATTCTCCCGGCCGCTAATGACTACCAGTAAAAATGTGTCTTAGGCATCACACTACCCATAAAGGAATACCTAAGTTGAACTTACAATCGACTCTGACACAGCTATGGCACGATAGCCAAGAATACATGCAGTACTGACAATCCAGAGCGAGTAAATCTGTAAAAACCAACCCTCTCTCCACCCACACACATCTTGTTTATATTCCAGGGTCGTTGCTCTATCACCTGGGTTGTTTTACACCTGGGTCTATATCATTAGGATCGATCATTTAGAAAGGTAGTGTTAAATAGCTTGTATAGAAATATATAATATACCTCTCGCTTAGAGAAGTGCTTCCATAAGCCAGTTATTGTGTTGGTTCTACCGTTAACTTTAATCAGTTTATCCCAGTGTTAACCAGCCAGTTAACCAGTTAAACACACTTATAGAGACAATAACCCCGTTGACAATACCTAACCATTTGCCATTGTGTATCGGAATAATAATATTTCCTTGACATTTTTATTATTTAGATGTATTTTTTTAAATGTAAAAGGATAATGACACAAATTATTTTAGGATCGTATAGGCCTACACCAATTGAGAGCCTAGGCAGGTTTTTAATTCTAGAATCCTTTATCCTAACCCTACATTAGATCTATTCATATTTATTAAGTAATCAATGCTTTTTAACAAAACGTTCATCAAATACAACCACCGACCGTTACCTAGTTTCTGTTGCTCTAAAATGTCTCTAAAATGTAGAGTAATCAGATTCTACGTAATCAGATTCAATTAGCACATGCACATTCAGGCTGAGTTGACATTTTACAACAGAAACAAGAAAACATTTGTGGTTGATTTGATGAAAGTTTTATTAAAAATAATACAGTTCGGCAAACAAAGACAGGCCCGACTTTACACATTGTATTTTTTTATTTAACTACGCAAGTCAGTTAAGAAAAAATTATTATTTTCAATGACGGCCTAGGAACAGTGGGTGAACTGCCTGTTCAGGGGCAGAACGACAGATTAACCTTCAGTGATTTTCTCAGCTAGGTATCAGGCACCTTCAGTGATTTTCTCAGCTAGGTATCAGGCACCTTCAGTGATTTTCTCAGCTAGGTATCAGGCACCTTCAGTGATTTTCTCAGCTAGGTATCAGGCACCTTCAGTGATTTTCTCAGCTAGGTATCAGGCACCTTCAGTGATTTTCTCAGCTAGGTATCAGGCACCTTCAGTGATTTTCTCAGCTAGGTATCAGGCACCTTCAGTGATTTTCTCAGCTAGGTATCAGGCACCTTCAGTGATTTTCTCAGCTAGGTATCAGGCACCTTCAGTGATTTTCTCAGCTAGGTATCAGGCACCTTCAGTGATTTTCTCAGCTAGGTATCAGGCACCTTCAGTGATTTTCTCAGCTAGGTATCAGGCACCTTCAGTGATTTTCTCAGCTAGGTATCAGGCACCTTCAGTGATTTTCTCAGCTAGGTATCAGGCACCTTCAGTGATTTTCTCAGCTAGGTATCAGGCACCTTCAGTGATTTTCATGGGACTCTGCCAGTGATGATGCTGCTGCCATGGGGATTTTAATTGGAGGGACAAAAATAAAGCGGTCAGAGCAACAAACGGTACCTCGTCCAGATGGTCTTCTGAGTGCTGACGAGTGTGTGTGTGTGTGTGTGTGTGTGTGTGTGTGTGTGTGTGTTTGTCATGGTACCACTGTAGCAACCACTCTATGAAATGGAGGGTGCGGTTTTGCTTCATTTAGGAAGAGTTTTCTCTCTCTCAGATGTCTGAGCAAGAGAGAGAGATAGAGGAAGGGAGCGAGGGAGAAGCACACAGGTAGCTTTAAAGAAAGAAATACCTTATTTCTGCAGCTGTTTGATATCTCCAGTAGACTCTGTAGAATATTTCCTGTTGGCCTCCCTTCTTCACAGAGACTAGCGCTATCACCAGGCAACCACCATCCCAGGCTTAGGTCTACATCTAACCGTTTCAACCAATCAGAGGGCAGGTGCTTATTCACCTCTGTGGTATGGGGTTAATGTAAAGCAGAGGTGGGCAAACTTTTTGGCTTCAGGATTCAACGGTGGGTCGCACAGATGTATATTTTTTACCGATTTGTTAGTCAAAAACAATTTGCGGGCCAGAAAAAAGGCAGTTATTTGAAAATATATAGGTCAATTATCATTTTACATACTTTCTATCTAGTTTTAAACGTTCAAGTGTGGCCGTGTTCAATCCGCTTGCGGGTCGGATGTGGCCGTAGTTTGCCCACCTCTGATGTAGAGCCTTTGTGATGGGAATTATGGAGCAGGAATTACTGTAAAGGTTACTCTGCATTCATTCAACATTGGATTGCTTCCATTATTGGAGGCCTTTTGAATCTCTTCATTTTGTTTGGCCTTTCGAAATTGTATCAATACTTTGACTTCAAGTCTCTGTCCCGAAGCAAGCACCAGTTAGCCTGGAGCTAGCCTCAAGCTAGGCCCATCTCCCGGCTAGCCAAAGAAATCAAATCAGACATTTCCTTGGCTTCAATACCTCTTTTGCCAATTGGCCTGGATCCTTTGCTGCCGACACGGAGCCCCACCGATCCCTCACGACTGGTCTGCCGACATAACCGTTTGAGGGGTTTTCAACAGCCTCTCCCGTTGCGACGTCCCCCTGAAGCCCATCTGCTAGCCTGCTCTCCCCGGCCTGCTAGCTGTCTGAATCGCTGTGTCTCCAGCTCGCCTAGCTACTCACTGGACCCTATGATCACTCGGCTACACATGCCCTCCCTAATGTCATTATGCCTTGTCTATTGCGGTTTTGGTTAGTGATTATTGTCTTATTTCACTGTATAGCCTCCAGCCCTGCTCAATATGCCTTTTGTTCCACCCCCCCGCTCATACAGTGATTTCACCTGGCTTAAATGGTGCCTCTCTTCGTCACTCAATGTCTAGGTTTACCTCCAATGTACTCTCTTCCTACCATACCTTTGTCTGTACATTATGCCTTGAAACTATTCTTCCGTGCCCAGAAATCTGCTCCTTTTACTCTCTGTTTCGAACGCACTAGACGACCAGTTCTTATAGCCTTTAGACGTACCTTTATCCTACTCCTCCTCTGTTCCTCTGGTGATGTAGAGGTTTAACCCAGGACCTTTGCCCCCAGCATCATTCCCATTGCCCAGGCGCTCTCATTTGTTGACTTCTGTAACCGTAAAAGCCTTGGTTTCATGCATGTTAACATTAGAAGCCTCCTCCCTATAAGTTTGTTTTATTCACTGCTTTAGCACACTCTCCCAACCCGGATGTCCTAGCCGTGTCTGAATCCTGGCTTAGGAAGGCCACCAAAAATCCTGAAATTTCCATTCCTAACTATAACATTTTCCGACAATATATAACTCCCAAAGGGGGCGGAGTTGCAATCTACTGCAGAGATAGCCTGCAGAGTTCTGTCATTACTATCCAGGTCTGTGCCCAAACAATTCGAGCTTCTACTTTTAAAAATCAACCTTTCCAGAAACAAGTCTCTCACTGTTGCTGCTTGCTTATAGACCCCCCTCAGCCCCCAGCTGTTCCCTGGACACCATATGTGAATTGATCGCCCCCCATCTATCTTCAGAGTTCATACTGTTAGGTGACCTAAACTGGTACATGCTTAACACCCTGGCCGTCCTACAATCTAAGCTAGATGCCCTCAATCTCACACAAATTATCAAGGAACCTACCAGGTACAACCCTAAATCCGTAACCATGGGCATCATCTTAGATATCATCCTGACCAACTTACCCTCTAAATACACCTCTGCTGTCTTCAACCAGGGTCTCAGCGATCAATGCCTTATTGCCTGCATGCGTAATGGGTCCGCGGTCAAACCACCCCTCATCACTGTCAAACGCTCCTTAAAACACTTCAGCAGCAGGCCTTTCTAATCGACCTGGCCCATGTATCCTGGAAGGATATTGACCTTATCCCGTCAGTAGAGGATGCCTGGTTGCTCTTCAAAAGTGCTTTCCTCACCATCTTAAATAAGGATGCCCCATTCAGAAAATGTAGAACTAAGAACAGATATAGCCCTTGGTTCACCCCAGACTTGACCTCCCTTGACCAGCACAAAAACATCCTGTGGCGTTCTGCATTAGCATCAAATAGCCCCCGCGATATACAACTTTTCAGGGAAGTCAGGAACCAATATACACAGTCAGTTAGGAAAGCAAAGGCTAGCTTTTTCAAACAGAAATTTGTTTCCTGTAGCACGAATTCCAAAATGTTTTGGGACACTGTAAAGTCCATGGAGAATAAGAGCACCTCCTCCCAGCTGCCCACTGCACTGAGGATAGGAAACACTTTCACCACCGATAAATCTACGATAATCGATAATTTCAATAAACATTTTTCTACGGCTGGCCATGCTTTCCACCTGGCTACCCCTACCCCTCGCTTCTCCACCCAAATCCAGAAAGCTGATGTTCTGAAAGAGCTGCAAAATCTGGATCCCTACAAATCAGCTGGGCTACAATCTGGACCCTCTCTTTCTAAAATGATCTGCCAAAATTGTTGCAACCCCTATTACTAGCCTTTTCAACTCTCTTTCGTATCGTCTGAGATCCCCAAGGATTGGAAAGCTGCCATGGTCATCCCCCTCTTCAAAGGGGAAGACACTCTACACCCAAACTGTTATAGACCTATATCCATCCGGCCCTGCCTTTCTAAAATCTTCGAAAGCCAAGTTAACAAAACAGATCACCAACCATTTAGAATCCCACCGTACCTTTTCCACTATGCAATCTGGTTTCCGGGCTGGTCATGGGTGCACCTCAGCCACGCTCAAGGTCCTAATCATAACCTAGTCCTAATCATAACCGACATCGATAAAAGACAGTACTGTGCAGCCGCCTTCATCAACATGTCCAAGGCTTTCGACTCTGTCAATCACCGCATTCTTATCGGCAGACTCAATAGCCTTGGCTTCTCAAATGACTGCCTCACCTGGTTCACCAACTACTTCTCAGATAGAGTTCAGGGTGTCAAATTGGAGGGCCTGTTGTCCGGACCTCTGGCAGTCTCTATGGGGGTGCCACAGGGTTCAATTCTCAGGCCGACTCTTTTCTCTGTATAGATCAATGATGTCGCTCTTGCTGCTGGTGATTCTCTGATCCACCTCTACGCAGACGACACCATTCTGTATACATCTGGACCTTCTATGAAAACTGTGCTAATAAACTTCCAAACGAGTTTCAACGCAATACAACTCCTTCCGTGGCCTCCAACTGCTCTTAAATGCTCTGGACGGTTCTGACCTAGAATATGTGGACAACTACAAATACCAAGGTGTCTGTTTAGACTGTAAACTCTCCTTCCAGACTCACATCAAGCATCTCCATTCCAAAATTAAACCTAGAATCGGCTTCCTATATCGCAACAAAGCTTCCTTCACTCATGCTGCAAAACATACCCTCGTAACACTGACTATCCATCCTTGACTTTGGCGATGTCATTTACGAAAAAGCCTCCATCACTCTAATCAGCAAATTGGATGTAGTCTATCACAGTGCCATCCGTTTTGTCACCAAAGCCCCATATACTACCCACCACTGTGACCTGTATGCTCTCGTTGGCTGGCCCTTACTACATATTCGTCGCCAAACCCACTGTCTCCAGATCATCAATAAGTCTCTGCTAGGTAAAGCCCCGCTCTCAGCTCACTGGTCACCATTGTGCTCCAGCAGGTATATTTCACTGATCATCCCCAAAGCCAACAATTCCTTTGGCCGCCTTCCTTCCAGTTCTCTGCTGCCAATGACTGGAACGAATTGCAAAAAATCACTGAAGCTGGAGTCTTATATCTCCCTCTCTAACTTTAAGCATCAGCTGTCAGAGCATCTTACCGATCACTGTACCTGTACACAGCCAATCTGTAAATAGCACACCCAACTTCCTCATCCCCATACTACTTCCGGCGGCGACAGAGATGGCCGCCTCGCTTCGCGTTCCTAGGAAACTATGCAGTATTTAGTTTTTTTAACGTATTATATCTTACATTGGTACCCCAGGTAATCTTAGGTTTTATTACATACAGTCGGGAGGAGCTATTGGATATAAGGGATAGTATGATTAACGAGACGTGGTGTGATCATAACAACATACAGGAAGTCAAGTCCTTCTGTTCACCTGACTTAGAATTCCTCACTATCAAATGTCGACCGCATTATCTACCAAGAGAATTCTCTTCGATTATAATCACAGCCGCATATATTCCCCCCCAAGCAGACACATTGATGGCCCTGAACGAACTTCATTTGACTCTATGTAAACTGGAAACCACATATCCCGAGGCTGCATTCATTGTAGCTGGGGATTTTAACAAGGATAATCTGAAAACAAGACTCCCTAAATTCTATCAGCATATCGATTGTGCAACCAGGGCTGGTAAAACCCTGGATCATTGTTATTCTTTTTAAAAAATATATATTTTTACCCCTTTTTCTCCCCAATTTCGTGGTATCCAATCCAAGCAACTATCTTGTCTCATCGCTACAACTCACTGAACTTCTGGAGAGAGTTTGCTGCACTGAAAGTAAAGGGGCTGAATAATTTTGCACGCCCAATTTTTCAGTTTTTGATTTGTTAAAAAAGTTTGAAATATCCAATAAATGTCGTTCCACTTCATGATTGTGTCCCACTTGTTGTTGATTCTTCACAAAAAAATACAGTTTTATATCTTTATGTTTGAAGCCTGAAATGTGGCAAAAGGTCGCAAAGTTCAAGGGGGCCGAATACTTTCGCAAGGCACTGTATATACTGTACTCTATACCATCTACTGCATATTGCCTATGCCGTTCTGTACCATCACTCATTCATATATTTTTATGTACATGTTCTTCATTCCTTTACACTTGTGTGTATAAGGTAGTAGTTGTGGAATTGTTAGGTTAGATTACTCGTTGGTTATTACTGCATTGTCGGAACTAGAAGCACAAGCATTTCGCTACACTCGCATCAGCATCTGCTAACCATGTGTATGTGACAAATAAAATTTGATTTGATTTGATATTATTACCTACCCTTTTGCTCTTTTGCACCCCAGTATCTCCACTTGCAGATTATCATCTGCACATCTCTCACTCCAGTGTTAATGCTAAATTCTAATTATTTCGCCTCCATGGCCTATTTATTGCCTACCTCCCTACTCCTCTATATTTGCACACACTGTACATAGATTTTTCTATTGTGTTACTGACTGTACGTTTGTTTATGTGTAACTCTGTGTTGTTCTTTTTGTCGCACTACTTTGTTTTGTCTTGGCCAGGTCGCAGTTGTAAATGAGAACTTGTTCTCAACTGTCCTACCTGGTTAAATAAAGGTGAAATAATTTGTTTTAAAAAACGTGTAAGAACTTTGCAATGTGGCGTTAGCTTGCGCTTGTTGTCTGTACCTGCGCCAAAATGCCAGAATTTTTCGTCCTATAGATTGTTCTCCAACTTTAAAAAAGAAGTGAGCCAACATGTTTTCAGGACTTTTATTTCCATGACTGATCAAAACAAATGTTCTCATGCTCTCTCGTCTCTCTGCATCAGACATGCAGTGAACAATATGTTTGGAACATCAAATCGCAATAAAATCGCAGTATCAAATCGTAATACATAGAATCTTGAGAATCGTGAGATTTGCAATTCATAGCTTATCGGGACCTAAGTATCGTGATAATATCGTATCGTGAGGTCCCTGGAAATTCTCAGCCCTAGTGGTAGACGAGGGCCAGGGTCTTTCTTCCATCCTTCCCCAGGCTAACCAACGTTCTGCATTAAATACATCTGTCATGGAGAGTGGGCAAGAGCTGGCCCAGCTTCAAAAGCAGAATGACACAAATGAGAAAAAATTGCTGGTAATAAGAAGTCGATAGATGTAGGCGTGAGCTCGCCATTTTAGTGCTCCAAGGACATGACAGGAGAGAATTTCTCTTGTTTTTACAAGACCTTCTTCACTGGTCGTGTCAACATCCACTAGAGTCTTGTCAGTCGCTGAAGAGGCTGTGGGAAAGGCAGACAGACAGGGTAGGATGGAAGCATCTTGGACATGGTAGTTTATACTGCCTAACTCTACACCTACAAGATTGCAGGATTCAGTACCTTGTATCCACAGGTGCAGTGGTGTAAAGTACAAGTAAAAATATGACTTCATTTTTTTTGTATCTGTACTTTACTTTACTATTGATATTTTTGACAGCTTTTACTTCACTGGATTCCTAAAGAAAATGATGTACTTTTTACTCCATATATTCACCCAAAAGTACTCGCTACATTTTAAATGCTTAGCAGGACAGTAAAAGGGTCCAATTCACACACTTATCAAGAGAACATCCCTACTGCCTCTGATCTGGCAGACTCACTAAACAGAGAACATCCCTGGTCATCCCTAGTGCCTCTGATCTGGCAGACTCACTAAACAGAGAACATCCCTGGTCATCCCTACTGTCTCTGATCTGGCAGACTCACTAAACAGAGAACATCCCTGGTCATCCCTACTGTCTCTGATCTGGCAGACTCACTAAACAGAGAACATCCCTGGTCATCCCTACTGTCTCTGATCTGGCAGACTCACTAAACAGAGAACATCCCTGGTCATCCCTAGTGCCTCTGATCTGGCAGACTCACTAAACAGAGAACATCCCTGGTCATCCCTAGTGCCTCTGATCTGGCAGACTCACTAAACAGAGAACATCCCTGGTCATCCCTACTGTCTCTGATCTGGCAGACTCACTAAACAGAGAACATCCCTGGTCATCCCTAGTGCCTCTGATCTGGCAGACTCACTAAACAGAGAACATCCCTGGTCATCCCTAGTGCCTCTGATCTGGCAGACTCACTAAACAGAGAACATCCCTGGTCATCCCTAGTGCCTCTGATCTGGCAGACTCACTAAACAGAGAACATCCCTGGTCATCCCTAGTGCCTCTGATCTGGCAGACTCACTAAACACAAATGCTTAATTTGTAAATTATGTTTAAGTGTTTGAGTGTTCCCCTGGCAATCTGTAAAAAAAAATTAAAAAATGGTGACGTCTGGTTTGCTTAATATAAGGAATTTGAAAATATTTATACTTTTACTTTTGATACTTAAGTATATTTTAGCAATTTCATGTACTTTTGATACTTAAGTATATTTAAAAATCAAATATATTTAGACTTTTACTGAAGTAATATTTTACTGGGTGACTTTTTTTTACTTGAGTCATTTTCTATTAAGGTTTCTTACTTTTACTCAAGTATGACAGTTGGGTACTTTTTCCACCACTGCACAGATACCATGCAAATAAGAAAAAACAGTGATTTGTTACCTTCATCAGTCAGCAGCACCTTGGTTGTGGTTGTGGTGTTATTAACTCAGGTGTAGCTGAAGTCATGGACAGTCTGGGTCATAGATCTGCTCCTGTGTGTCTGCTGAGTGTCAGTATCGTGACAGGTTTTGAGTGTTGGGTTGTGGTGGGTTCAGCCCTCATTCAGAAATCAATGTACACTTATCCTGTAAGAACAATCCCTCCGGCTGGAGGCCAGGTTGAGTTGAATCAACTCTGACTTATTTTTTAGGATTATTCTTTGGAGCTGCCTGAGAGACATCTTTGTTTTTGTTGCCAGGAACGACCGCTCACATCATATGATCTACTCATGAAAAGTACATCCCAAGCCAATGTGGACATTCCTGCTAAAAACAGACCCCTGATGCTTTTCTCCTGTCTCTCCTTGTTTGCCAGACACAATCACAAGGTGGTGAAATTAGCTGGAGTTCACAGAGGAGAAACAGGAGGTGTTTTTTTGGAGAGGAGATGAGAGGAAGGGAAGTTTTGGAGATGGGTTAGTGCCGCAGATGGTGGATGTTCTGCTCTACATCACTCTACATGTTTATGTGAGCCACAGTCACTCTCCACACCTTATAAGGAGGGGTATGCAAAGCTCCAAACCCTCTCAGTACTGTACCTCAGCCCACTGTAAATCAAGCCCCTTTTCACCACTGCTTTGTTGTGACTGTGTTAGTTTTTAGTTAATCTAGGCACGTTTCCCTTAAGGCACGTTTCCCTTAAGGCACGTTTTCCTTAAGGCACGTTTCCCTTAAGGCACTTTTTCCTTATTGGGTTAAATGTGGAAGACACATTTCAGTTGAATGCGTTTAGTTGTACAACTGACTAGGTATCCCCCTTTCCCTTTCCTCCTTTGACGGCTTATCCCCCAGGTGATGGATTCCATTCATTAGCCACCTTGGCCTTCATGTCCATGTGATTGGTTCCCTGTGTTCAGGGTCTCTGAGCCTCTCCTGTGTTTATTGCATGCCATCTATCAGTCATGTGGCCTGAGTGAGCTGAAGAGCTGCATCCTAATGGACAGCAGAGCGATGGGATGAGGGAGGAGAGGAGGTAGACTGTGGGAGGGGGCGGCAGAGTAGAGCGGGGGTGTGGACTAACTGTCAGATACCGCCTGTTTTCCTTCTTATCCCAGTTGGTTCTTTTTTATTTCCTTGTTTACTCTGTGGCGGTGGGTTTGTTGGAGGCAGTGCTGTGGCTCAGTCTCTGAAGAGCTCTCCCATGGCTCAGTGGGCTCACAGCTCAGTCAAACCATTAGACAAGATTCATCATCACCTTTAGAGGACCCAATCAGAGAGGATCTGGCTGTGGAAGTGTGACTGCCCAGCAAGCAGGGGACGTCCTAAGGATATCCAGGGGACAACCTCTTGACATTCCAGGGACGTCCTAATGACACATTTTTGTTTCCAGGATGTACACCTCAGCTCCTTTCCTCAACAGATTGATGGGCCCGTATCCACTAAGTATCTCAGAGTATGAGTGCTGATCTGGGATTTTGTCATTATGATCTAAAAAGTAAAACTGATCCTAGATCAGCACTCCTACTCTGAGACGCTTTGTGGATCAAGGCCCAGTTCTGCCCGCTGCGTGCTGGGGCCTCTCTGTCACCACATCACTACTGCTGGGACCTCTGGGAGATCAGGAGGAGGAGAAGTAGGAGGAGACACTGCCTGGCACTCCTTCCTTCACCCTGTCACTCATTAGACTGGAAATTTGAAGGACTTTCCAAATGATCCACATTATCATGAGTTATTAAAGTGCCGCAGGCGCCAACCCACTATGGAGTTGTAGTGTATAGTAGTGGCCAAGCTTTTAAGGTTGGTCCAGATCTATACAGAACATGATACCCTCATTATTTATTCAATGTCTCTGGCTCTGAACAGTCGATGTAGCAAGTCAGACGTGGTCAGTTCTAGTATTCTGGTCATTCATAGAAGGCATGCACACAGCATCTCCGGTTTGTATCCCATGTCTGTTTCATATGTGTGGTGGGGTCTTGACGTCAGTGTGTGTTAGTGTATGTCAGGTAAGATACCTATGGGGAATAACATGCCATCAGGGATGGTCGTAGTTGACGACAGTCAGGGAAAGATGAACATTGCTCTCTCCCATGAGACATGGAGCTCAGAACCCAATTGGCCATTCCTCTGAAGAGTAAGGCCTTTGGTTGGGCTGCGGCAGGTGTCCCAGAATTAAGTGCGCCCGGCGAACAGTTCCTCATCACACAACTCTGCTCCGCACAACGCTGCTGACTGGCTCTGTCATATCAAGGAGGTCAGGGGGAAACAGAGCTGTCTGCTGAACTGGATTAATCCCCCTAAAAAACAGCTGAGCCTCCATGGCTCCCACTGTTAACCAGAGCTGTCAGGACAAGGGGGCCACAGTGCTTTCTCAATGGATCTACACGCTCGGCTCCACACACCGGGGACTACAGGGCCCCGCTTCTGTCTCCCTCAGCCTCAGCCATGAGAAGCCATGAGACACACAGAGAGGAGAGTTACAGAGAGGGACAGAGGAGGGGGGGGGGGGGGGGGGGGGGGTGAGAGAAGATGAGAGCAAGCAGAGGAAGATAGTGAAGGGAGAGAGAGGGAAAGAGATGATGGATGAGAGAAAAACGAGAGAGAAAAATACAGTACAGAAGACTAGAGAACAAAACAGAGATGGATCATTGTGATCTCTTAAGTGCCTAACTGTGTTTGTTGTGTGTGTGTGTGTGTGTGTGTGTGGGGGGGGGGGGGGGGGGGGAGAACAGAAAAGAGTGGATTTTCCAGAATCCGGCAACAGAGAAATGTATTTTTAATAATGCATTAGCCCTCAACCAGCCAGCAGCCGATCTAAATATAAAACCAGTGTGTCGTTAATGAATCTGAATGCCTGCCGTTAATTAAAGAGCCTAAAGATAACTCTAACTGGAATATAATTAAGATATGAAACCTCTCTAACTGAATTCCTGCTAAATATTAAGATTTTAAACAGTGTGGTGTTGTGGAAGCTGAGGAGAGGGGTGAAGGGGGTAGTGGGGCGAGGCAGGGATGGGGTGTTGTGGAAGCTGAGGAGAAGGGTGAAGGGGGTAGTGGGGCGAGGCAGGGATGGGGTGTTGTGGAAGCTGAGGAGAGGGGGGAAGGGGGTAGTGGGGCGAGGCAGGGATGGGGTGTTTAGGAAGCTGAGGAGAGGGGTGAAGGGGGTAGTGGGGCGAGGCAGGGATGGGGTGTTTAGGAAGCTGAGGAGAGGGGTGAAGGGGGTAGTGGGGCGAGGCAGGGATGGGGTGTTGTGGAAGCTGAGGAGAGGGGGGAAGGGGGTAGTGGGGCGAGGCAGGGATGGGGTGTTTAGGAAGCTGAGGAGAGGGGTGAAGGGGGTAGTGGGGCGAGGCAGGGATGGGGTGTTTAGGAACCTGAGGAGAGGGGTGAAGGGGGTAGTGGGGCGAGGCAGGGATGGGGTGTTGTGGAAGCTGAGGAGAGGGGTGAAGGGGGTAGTGGGGCGAGGCAGGGATGGGGTGTTGTGGAAGCTGAGGACAGGGGTGAAGGGGGTAGCGGGGCGAGGCAGGGATGGGGTGTTTAGGAAGCTGAGGAGAGGGGTGAAGGGGGTAGTGGGGCGAGGCAGGGATGGGGTGTTGTGGAAGCTGAGGAGAGGGGTGAAGGGGTAGTGGGGCGAGGCAGGGATGGAGTGTTTAGGAAGCTGAGGAGAGGGGTGAAGGGTGTAGTGGGGAGAGGCAGGGATGGGGTGTTGTGGAAGCTGAGGAGAGGGGTGAAGGGGGTAGTGGGGCGAGGCAGGGATGGGGTGTTGTGGAAGCTGAGGAGAGGGGTGAAGGGTGTAGTGGGGCGAGGCAGGGATGGGGTGTTGTGGAAGCTGAGGAGAGGGGTGAAGGGGGTAGTGGGGCGAGGCAGGGATGGGGTGTTGTGGAAGCTGAGGAGAGGGGGGAAGGGGGTAGTGGGGCGAGGCAGGGATGGGGTGTTTAGGAAGCTGAGGAGAGGGGTGAAGGGGGTAGTGGGGCGAGGCAGGGATGGGGTGTTTAGGAACCTGAGGAGAGGGGTGAAGGGGGTAGTGGGGCGAGGCAGGGATGGGGTGTTGTGGAAGCTGAGGAGAGGGGTGAAGGGAGTAGTGGGGCGAGGCAGGGATGGGGTGTTGTGGAAGCTGAGGAGAGGGGTGAAGGGGGTAGTGGGGCGAGGCAGGGATGGGGTGTTGTGGAAGCTGAGGAGAGGGGTGAAGGGGGTAGTGGGGCGAGGCAGGGATGGGGTGTTGTGGAAGCTGAGGAGAGGGGTGAAGGGGGTAGTGGGGCGAGGCAGGGATGGGGTGTTTAGGAACCTGAGGAGAGGGGTGAAGGGGGTAGTGGAGCGAGGCAGGGATGGGGTGTTGTGGAAGCTGAGGAGAGGGGTGAAGAGGTAGTGGGGCGAGGCAGGGATGGGGTGTTGTGGAAGCTGAGGAGAGGGGTGAAGGGGGTAGTGGGGCGAGGCAGGGATGGGGTGTTGTGGAAGCTGAGGAGAGGGGTGAAGGGGGTAGTGGGGCGAGGCAGGGATGGGGTGTTGTGGAAGCTGAGGACAGGGGTGAAGGGGGTAGCGGGGCGAGGCAGGGATGGGGTGTTTAGGAAGCTGAGGAGAGGGGTGAAGGGGGTAGTGGGGCGAGGCAGGGATGGGGTGTTGTGGAAGCTGAGGAGAGGGGTGAAGGGGTAGTGGGGCGAGGCAGGGATGGAGTGTTTAGGAAGCTGAGGAGAGGGGTGAAGGGTGTAGTGGGGAGAGGCAGGGATGGGGTGTTGTGGAAGCTGAGGAGAGGGGTGAAGGGGGTAGTGGGGCGAGGCAGGGATGGGGTGTTGTGGAAGCTGAGAAGAGGGGTGAAGGGGGTAGTGGGGCGAGGCAGGGATGGGGTGTTGTGGAAGCTGAGGAGAGGGGAAGGGGGTAGTGGGGCGAGGCAGGGATGGGGTGTTGTGGAAGCTGAGGAGAGGGGTGAAGGGGGTAGTGGGGCGAGGCAGGGATGGGGTGTTTAGGAAGCTGAGGAGAGGGGTGAAGGGGGTAGTGGGGCGAGGCAGGGATGGGGTGTTGTGGAAGCTGAGGAGAGGGGTGAAGGGGGTAGTGGGGCGAGGCAGGGATGGGGTGTTTAGGAAGCTGAGGAGAGGGGTGAAGGGTGTAGTGGGGCGAGGCAGGGATGGGGTGTTGTGGAAGCTGAGGAGAGGGGTGAAGGGGGTAGTGGGGCGAGGCAGGTATGGGGTGTTGTGGAAGCTGAGGAGAGGGGGGAAGGGGGTAGTGGGGCGAGGCAGGGATGGGGTGTTTAGGAAGCTGAGGAGAGGGGTGAAGGGGGTAGTGGGGCGAGGCAGGGATGGGGTGTTTAGGAACCTGAGGAGAGGGGTGAAGGGGGTAGTGGGGCGAGGCAGGGATGGGGTGTTGTGGAAGCTGAGGAGAGGGGTGA
Organism: Oncorhynchus mykiss; assembly: GCF_013265735.2. Lineage (NCBI taxonomy): Eukaryota > Metazoa > Chordata > Actinopteri > Salmoniformes > Salmonidae > Oncorhynchus > Oncorhynchus mykiss. The sequence goes on along the minus strand of NC_048565.1, from coordinate 27,698,876 downwards.
AGGGGTAGTGGGGCGAGGCAGGGATGGGGTGTTGTGGAAGCTGAGGAGAGGGGTGAAGGGGGTAGTGGGGCGAGGCAGGGATGGGGTGTTGTGGAAGCTGAGGAGAGGGGTGAAGGGGGTAGTGGGGCGAGGCAGGGATGGGGTGTTGTGGAAGCTGAGGAGAGGGGTGAAGGGGGTAGCGGGGCGAGGCAGGGATGGGGTGTTTAGGAAGCTGAGGAGAGGGGTGAAGGGGGTAGTGGGGCGAGGCAGGGATGGGGTTTTGTGGAAGCTGAGGAGAGGGGTGAAGGGGGTAGTGGGGCGAGGCAGGGATGGAGTGTTTAGGAAGCTGAGGAGAGGGGTGAAGGGTGTAGTGGGGCGAGGCAGGGATGGGGTGTTGTGGAAGCTGAGGAGAGGGGTGAAGGGGGTAGTGGGGCGAGGCAGGGATGGGGTGTTGTGGAAGCTGAGGAGAGGGGTGAAGGGGGTAGTGGGGCGAGGCAGGGATGGGGTGTTGTGGAAGCTGAGGAGAGGGGAAGGGGGTAGTGGGGCGAGGCAGGGATGGGGTGTTGTGGAAGCTGAGGAGAGGGGTGAAGGGGGTAGTGGGGCGAGGCAGGGATGGGGTGTTTAGGAAGCTGAGGAGAGGGGTGAAGGGGGTAGTGGGGCGAGGCAGGGATGGGGTGTTGTGGAAGCTGAGGAGAGGGGTGAAGGGGGTAGTGGGGCGAGGCAGGGATGGGGTGTTGTGGAAGCTGAGGAGAGGGGTGAAGGGGGTAGTGGGGCGAGGCAGGGATGGGGTTTTGTGGAAGCTGAGGAGAGGGGTGAAGGGGGTAGCGGGGCGAGGCAGGGATGGGGTGTTGTGGAAGCTGAGGAGAGGGGTGAAGGGGGTAGCGGGGCGAGGCAGGGATGGGGTGTTTAGGAAGCTGAGGAGAGGGGTGAAGGGGGTAGTGGGGCGAGGCAGGGATGGGGTGTTGTGGAAGCTGAGGAGAGGGGTGAAGGGGGTAGTGGGGCGAGGCAGGGATGGGGTGTTGTGGAAGCTGAGGAGAGGGGTGAAGGGGGTAGCGGGGCGAGGCAGGGATGGGGTGTTTAGGAAGCTGAGGAGAGGGGTGAAGGGGGTAGCGGGGCGAGGCAGGGATGGGGTGTTGGCCGGAGCTCTGAGGAGTCTGAGACGGCCGACACATCACAGAGAGGAAGTGAAGGCAACTCCCAGCAGGTGGGGAGGAATGATAAAAGACGAGTGGAGAGAGCCGCTCTCCTCCATTACTGAGACTGAGGCAAGGATTGGGGGGTGGAAGGAGGGGTTTAGAGAGGCGAGTAATCTCCCCCGTCCCTCTGACTGGGCCTAGTAAACCCAGAGTTGGAATGGGGAAAATGGGGACCAGGAGATAGCACGCTGAGCGAAGGAGCTTTTTGGCAATGCTTGTCCCGTTACCCTAGTTTCCTACTTCATGACGCTCGTATCCCCCGCCTCCATCCCACCTAAACTCCTCCTTTCCCCCTGTCTCCAATTTGTGTCCCGACTGAGCTGCCTATGGAAGAGGATTGTTCTTGTAGCACTAAATAATACAGAATTCTATAATGATTTCATCTTATTTATAACTGGCTGATACATTTGGATCTGAATAGGAGGATGAGAGGAGACAAGGTTAAAGTCATGTGCGTCTGTGCCTAGTCAGTTACTGTTTCTGCTCTGAAGGTTGGCTCCCTGTCACGGTGGCAGACTGAGTGTTCTGTCAGTCAGTTACTGTTTCTGCTCTGAAGGTTGGCTCCCTGTCACGGTGGCAGACTGAGTGTTCTGTCAGTCAGGTACTGTTTCTGCTCTGAAGGTTGGCTCCCTGTCACGGTGGCAGACTGAGTGTTCTGTCAGTCAGTTACTGTTTCTGCTCTGAAGGTTGGCTCCCTGTCACGGTGGCAGACTGAGTGTTCTGTCAGTCAGGTACTGTTTCTGCTCTGAAGGTTGGCTCCCTGTCACGGTGGCAGACTGAGTGTTCTGTCAGTCAGTTACTGTTTCTGCTCTGAAGGTTGGCTCCCTGTCACGGTGGCAGACTGAGTGTTCTGTCAGTCAGGTACTGTTTCTGCTCTGAAGGTTGGCTCCCTGTCACGGTGGCAGACTGAGTGTTCTGTCAGTCAGGTACTGTTTCTGCTCTGAAGGTTGGCTCCCTGTCACGGTGGCAGACTGAGTGTTCTGTCAGTCAGGTACTGTTTCTGCTCTGAAGGTTGGCTCCCTGTCACGGTGGCAGACTGAGTGTTCTGTCAGTCAGGTACTGTTTCTGCTCTGAAGGTTGGCTCCCTGTCACGGTGGCAGACTGAGTGTTCTGTCAGTCAGGTACTGTTTCTGCTCTGAAGGTTGGCTCCCTGTCACGGTGGCAGACTGAGTGTTCTGTCAGTCAGTTACTGTTTCTGCTCTGAAGGTTGGCTCCCTGTCACGGTGGCAGACTGAGTGTTCTGTCAGTCAGGTACTGTTTCTGCTCTGAAGGTTGGCTCCCTGTCACGGTGGCAGACTGAGTGTTCTGTCAGTCAGTTACTGTTTCTGCTCTGAAGGTTGGCTCCCTGTCACGGTGGCAGACTGAGTGTTCTGTCAGTCAGGTACTGTTTCTGCTCTGAAGGTTGGCTCCCTGTCACGGTGGCAGACTGAGTGTTCTGTCAGTCAGTTACTGTTTCTGCTCTGAAGGTTGGCTCCCTGTCACGGTGGCAGACTGAGTGTTCTGTCAGTCAGGTACTGTTTCTGCTCTGAAGGTTGGCTCCCTGTCACGGTGGCAGACTGAGTGTTCTGTCAGTCAGTTACTGTTTCTGCTCTGAAGGTTGGCTCCCTGTCACGGTGGCAGACTGAGTGTTCTGTCAGTCAGGTACTGTTTCTGCTCTGAAGGTTGGCTCCCTGTCACGGTGGCAGACTGAGTGTTCTGTCAGTCAGTTACTGTTTCTGCTCTGAAGGTTGGCTCCCTGTCACGGTGGCAGACTGAGTGTTCTGTCAGTCAGGTACTGTTTCTGCTCTGAAGGTTGGCTCCCTGTCACGGTGGCAGACTGAGTGTTCTGTCAGTCAGTTACTGTTTCTGCTCTGAAGGTTGGCTCCCTGTCACGGTGGCAGACTGAGTGTTCTGTCAGTCAGGTACTGTTTCTGCTCTGAAGGTTGGCTCCCTGTCACGGTGGCAGACTGAGTGTTCTGTCAGTCAGGTACTGTTTCTGCTCTGAAGGTTGGCTCCCTGTCACGGTGGCAGACTGAGTGTTCTGTCAGTCAGTTACTGTTTCTGCTCTGAAGGTTGGCTCCCTGTCACGGTGGCAGACTGAGTGTTCTGTCAGTCAGGTACTGTTTCTGCTCTGAAGGTTGGCTCCCTGTCACGGTGGCAGACTGAGTGTTCTGTCAGTCAGTTACTGTTTCTGCTCTGAAGGTTGGCTCCCTGTCACGGTGGCAGACTGAGTGTTCTGTCAGTCAGGTACTGTTTCTGCTCTGAAGGTTGGCTCCCTGTCACGGTGGCAGACTGAGTGTTCTGTCAGTCAGGTACTGTTTCTGCTCTGAAGGTTGGCTCCCTGTCACGGTGGCAGACTGAGTGTTCTGTCAGTCAGGTACTGTTTCTGCTCTGAAGGTTGGCTCCCTGTCACGGTGGCAGACTGAGTGTTCTGTCAGTCAGGTACTGTTTCTGCTCTGAAGGTTGGCTCCCTGTCACGGTGGCAGACTGAGTGTTCTGTCAGTCAGGTACTGTTTCTGCTCTGAAGGTTGGCTCCCTGTCACGGTGGCAGACTGAGTGTTCTGTCAGTCAGTATGTTGTGTGTTCTTGTGGGGGCTAAGATTAATTTGTTACGGGCACAAAATGCACTACACAGTAAGGACTTTGGGCAATGTGGTTTTGTGCATGTGTAAACAATTGTGTACAGTGCATGTGTATGTGATGTATTGTAGCTCTCCCCTCCAGCCTATTCCAGAGAGCCTCAGACTAGAGGTCTGCGTGGGACTGATTTCTGCAACCGAGGGACTGACGATTTTTACATACTACGCGCTTCAGCACTTGGCGGTCCCGTTCTGTGAGCGTGTGTGGCCTACCACTTCGCGGCTGAGCCATTGTTGATCCTAGATGTTTCCACTTCCCAATAACAGCACTTACAGTTGACCAGAGGGAGATTTAGCAGGGCAGAGATGACTAGTTGGAAAGGTGGCATCCTATGACTGTGCCACGTTGAAAGTCACTGAGCTCTTCAGTAAGGCCATTCTACTGCCCATGTTTGTCTATGGAGATTGCATGGCTGTGTGCTCGATTTTATATACCTGTCAGCAACGGGTGTGGCTGAAATAGCCGAATCCACAAATTTGAAGGGGTGTCACATACATTTGGACATATAGTGTAGGTTAAACTACCAAAGATTCTCACGCAGACCATTATATTAGGCTATCTGTATTACTGAACTATATCAGCCAATAGGCTAGACCTAGTTTGAAGAGAGCACAGTTGGAGAGACTTGCACTTTCTCTTGAGCTACGTTTTATATCCAACCTTTTAGGAGTGGGACGATTTTCAGGAGACAAATATGGATGATCAATATTTATTTCTAGGCAATGTAGTAAACTATAGCCTAATCATATTAAGGAAGTACATTTCTTTGGAAAGATAACTGCCCCGTGCTTCTCTGCCCATGCTATAACCTACTATATTTAATTGAGACCACACGCACAGCTGATGTGGCATGTTAAGGCTAGTGAACTTGAAGCAGCAAGAATGATGAGAGCGAACACTTGCACTTTCTCTTTAGCTACGTTTTGCATGTAGGATATAGCTTGCCTACCTTTTATGGGGAGGATTTGCAGGCAGAGACAAACAAATGGGTAGCCAATCAATATTTATTGAAATTGAGAAGGCCTTTTCCTTTTCAGTGATGATCCAAATGTTGAGCGCTCCTTTCCATTATCAGTATTTATTTACAGACACTGTAGTAAACTATAGTCTAATCATATTTAAGTTCATTTCCTTGGAATGATAAATGCCATGTGATTCTCCACCCATATAGGCAGCCTATACTCTATTTCATTGAGACCACACATATATTAGGAGCTCTTGATCTGGCGCGCCCAACGAGGAGGGAAGGTAGGATACCAAACTTGAAGCAGCAAATTCTGAGTGTGTGAAGAATGCGACAGAAGATGTGCATTTAATACAATAGGTAGGCTAACGCGTACAAAGCAGAAGGACAACCGTTTCCAAATCATCTGCGGGACAACAAAAGTATTTTCATCCTGTCTGACTCTGACCACCTGCTCCCAACCTCAGCATAAAATGCAGACAGCGCTGCAATGATCTCTGTCGGACCCACAGATTAGACTGCCTTTCTACCTAACAACAACCAGTGTATGAAGTGTCTTTCCCAAATGATGCTTAGCTGTCACCTCTCGTGCCATGACATGTCTGTAGAATTATTAGTGTGTAGAGGGTATGCAGTACAGGGGATGACAGTAGGAGGATTGTTACTCACAGGAGCTGAATATATTAAATACTAAGTAGCTGTTCCAATATTGCATAAAAAATGTAAATTATGATGATGGAAGATGATTTACCGTAACCTACAATTTCCAAGAAATGCCCTCAACCATACAGGATGTAGACACTTGCACGAGTGTTAATGTGTACGTGTATCTGTGTACAATAGGGGTGTGACCATTTAAACAAAATTGGGATCCTTAACATTAAGAAAAATCCCTCTGCTCACCTGCTCGTTCTCTATGCTAATGATGCGAGTATGTGTTAAGTCTTCGGTGTGTTGCGTGTAAAATATCCTAGCCTATTCATTGATGATAGACTCTGCTTCACTGACATTGCAAGCCAAGAAATGACAAAATACAGCATTTGATTGCCGATAGATTTGCGGTTCTGACTCGGTGGCCGACCTGTCTGTACTGTGCCCCTCCCCTCTCTCTCCGTCCCTCGTTAGTTCTCTATGACAGATGTGAGTGTCTGTGTTCTCGGAAGTAAAAAATAAACCACAATTAATTCATAATACTGTGAATATATAGTTTCACAGAAATATTGTTGCATTTTTTTCTGGTTTGTGCAAAATGGTTAAGAATAATATAAAACCAGTCTACACACCACCAAGGTGAATTGGTTTAGTCTTGACTCTTGGTTGACTGTGTTGGGGGATGGGTAATGTAGTCTTGACTCTTGGTTGACTGTGTTGGGGGATGGGTAATGTAGTCTTGACTCTTGGTTGACAGTGTTGGGGGATGGGTAATGTAGTCTTGACTCTTGGTTGACAGTGTTGGAGGATGGGTAATGTAGTCTTGACTCTTGGTTGACTGTGTTGGGGGATGGGTAATGTAGTCTTGACTCTTGGTTGACAGTGTTGGAGGATGGGTAATGTAGTCTTGACTCTTGGTTGACTGTGTTGGGGGATGGGTAATGTAGTCTTGACTCTTGGTTGACAGTGTTGGAGGATGGGTAATGTAGTCTTGACTCTTGGTTGACAGTGTTGGGGGATGGGTAATGTAGTCTTGACTCTTGGTTGACAGTGTTGGGGGATGGGTAATGTAGTCTTGACTCTTGGTTGACAGTGTTGGGGGATGGGTAATGTAGTCTTGACTCTTGGTTGACAGTGTTGGGGGATGGGTAATGTAGTCTTGACTCTTGGTTGACAGTGTTGGAGGATGGGTAATGTAGTCTTGACTCTTGGTTGACTGTGTTGGAGGATGGGTAATGTAGTATTGACTCTTGGTTGACAGTGTTGGAGGATGGGTAATGTAGTCTTGACTCTTGGTTGACTGTGTTGGGGGATGGGTAATGTAGTCTTGACTCTTGGTTGACAGTGTTGGAGGATGGGTAATGTAGTCTTGACTCTTGGTTGACAGTGTTGGGGGATGGGTAATGTAGTCTTGACTCTTGGTTGACAGTGTTGGGGGATGGGTAATGTAGTCTTGACTCTTGGTTGACAGTGTTGGGGGATGGGTAATGTAGTCTTGACTCTTGGTTGACTGTGTTGGAGGATGGGTAATGTAGTCTTGACTCTTGGTTGACAGTGTTGGAGGATGGGTAATGTAGTCTTGACTCTTGGTGGACAGTGTTGGGGGATGGGTAATGTAGTCTTGACTCTTGGTTGACAGTGTTGGGGGATGGGTAATGTAGTCTTGACTCTTGGTTGACAGTGTTGGAGGATGGGTAATGTAGTCTTGACTCTTGGTTGACAGTGTTGGGGGATGGGTAATGTAGTCTTGACTCTTGGTTGACTGTGTTGGGGGATGGGTAATGTAGTCTTGACTCTTGGTTGACAGTGTTGGAGGATGGGTAATGTAGTCTTGACTCTTGGTTGACAGTGTTGGAGGATGGGTAATGTAGTCTTGACTCTTGGTTGACAGTGTTGGAGGATGGGTAATGTAGTATTGACTCTTGGTTGACAGTGTTGGGGGATGGGTAATGTAGTCTTGACTCTTGGTTGACAGTGTTGGGGGATGGGTAATGTAGTCTTGACTCTTGGTTGACAGTGTTGGAGGATGGGTAATGTAGTCTTGACTCTTGGTTGACTGTGTTGGAGGATGGGTAATGTAGTCTTGACTCTTGGTTGACTGTGTTGGGGGATGGGTAATGTAGTCTTGACTCTTGGTTGACAGTGTTGGAGGATGGGTAATGTAGTCTTGACTCTTGGTTGACAGTGTTGGGGGATGGGTAATGTAGTCTTGACTCTTGGTTGACAGTGTTGGGGGATGGGTAATGTAGTCTTGACTCTTGGTTGACAGTGTTGGGGGATGGGTAATGTAGGCTTGACTCTTGGTTGACTGTGTTGGAGGATGGGTAATGTAGTATTGACTCTTGGTTGACAGTGTTGGAGGATGGGTAATGTAGTCTTGACTCTTGGTGGACAGTGTTGGGGGATGGGTAATGTAGTCTTGACTCTTGGTTGACAGTGTTGGGGGATGGGTAATGTAGTCTTGACTCTTGGTTGACAGTGTTGGAGGATGGGTAATGTAGTCTTGACTCTTGGTTGACAGTGTTGGGGGATGGGTAATGTAGTCTTGACTCTTGGTTGACTGTGTTGGGGGATGGGTAATGTAGTCTTGACTCTTGGTTGACAGTGTTGGAGGATGGGTAATGTAGTCTTGACTCTTGGTTGACAGTGTTGGAGGATGGGTAATGTAGTCTTGACTCTTGGTTGACAGTGTTGGAGGATGGGTAATGTAGTCTTGACTCTTGGTTGACAGTGTTGGGGGATGGGTAATGTAGTCTTGACTCTTGGTTGACTGTGTTGGGGGATGGGTAATGTAGTATTGACTCTTGGTTGACAGTGTTGGGGGATGGGTAATGTAGTATTGACTCTTGGTTGACAGTGTTGGAGGATGGGTAATGTATTGATGCTCCAGTGCCAAATCAACACACATTTGTTTCTATTTGTCTTTGTTATTTCTTTTTGATATTAATGAGTCTTATTTTTGTATATATTTATGTAGTTTTAAATGTTGTGATTATTTATTTGTGTTGTTCCAAATGTCTGAATAAAAATGACAATTAGTGCAGAATGGGGGGGGTCACCCAGGGAGCCATACAAGCTAGAACCGCCTCTGCCACTCCCACACTGATTGATAGATCAGCGTCCTTGACAAAGACAAACAAATGCATCTTGCCAGGATCACTTTCAGACCCTGACTGTTATTGAACCGCAGTACAGTGGATAAGTCATTGTGTACCACTTCTCCACACTCTTTGCGCTTAGCTCTTTCTTTTGTCTTTGCTTTGGATTCTAAGCCATTCCAAGTCTCCTGAGAACTACTCACACACACACACACACACACACACACACACACACACACACACACACACACACACACACACACACACACACACACACACACACACACACACACACACACACACACACACACACACACACACACACACACCTCAGCAGCAATATGCATATTGAACAGTCTGACTGCACTGGGTAGGAGGTAGGCAAGTAAGGGACACTATCCTGTCTTTGTAGATTGGACCGGTAGAAACATCTGCGTCTGGTTTTTTGACTAAATTGAGGGGTCTTTACCATCTTCTGTGGGGAAAAGAGAACTGAACATGTGACCATTTGTTAAACTTCCTTCATGGTAAGAAAACACGTTCATTTTCCCAGCTTTCCACAGGGCAGAGATTAGAGCTCTTCCTCTGAACAGATCAGCCTGCCTTGACTTACACTTCAGCTTTATTAATACGACCTTCCACTGGATTTCTCCAATGTCAGAATCATTCATTTCTAGGATGCCTTCAGTGAATCTAAACACAGGTTCTGTAGTCTTTGGGCCTGTCTTATGAGGCATATTCTGTTGTACTTATTGTTATCAAGATGTTTGTAGAGTTTCCCCGATGATACCATTAGTATGTATTGTTTCTGTTTTGTGTGTGTGTGTGTGTTCGTCCCTGCATTTGTGAGACCATGTGTGTGTAAAGTTGATTCAGCACATTCAGTTTAATGATCCTTGGCCTTGTGCTTCTGCAGGTAATGAACAAACTGACTCAGTGCTTTCCAAGGCCCGCTGCTCACGTCCAGAATGAGATGCAGTACATCCCCAGAGTTAGCTATCTATCCGCCTCACACATCATTATAGAAGCACATTTGATGGTTCTAAAGTAAGGGAGAAAGAAACAAGAATCTTCTAGCCAGCAGGAATAGGTGGGATGGGCTGAGGGAAACCGAGGGTTGGAATTTGGAACCGTAGATGAGTGGGAGTGAAGTTGCTGAGTGAAGGGTAAAATGACAGTAAAAAATAAACCAAAAAATAATAAATGTAAAAAGGAAGGTTCTTACATCCATTGCCTGTTTGCCTGAGGCTAATGCCACGCAAGCACTCGCATTCAAGCCAGCTTGTTTGTGTGATTCATGTATTGTGATTGACAGTGCAAGTGATTTTTTTGTGTTATGTTCAAAGATGTGAATGTGATATGATGTGTTGATGAGCATGTTAGTATTGGTATTGTTGTTTGCTATTGTGTGTGTGTGCGTTCGTGCCTCTGCTCTCCTCGCTGGCGCTGCAATTAGTGGCTGCTCTTTAATAATGCATGGCCTGTGTGGCTGAGTGTAGAGCTGGTGTGCGGGTGCGCGCTGGCATTTAGCACCTAATCATTCCCCAGCGCTGCCTGGCGCTGCTAATGGAAGGTTAAGATATAACAGCAGCATGAGCCGGTGCTCACTGTGGAACAGAGCAGAACACTGCCAACCACAGCCTCTCCCTCACACACTCATATCCATGACATGTTTCCTTCTCTTTGAAATCAATACATATACTGAGTGTATAAAACATTAACGACACCTGCTGTTTCTATAACACAGACTGACCAGGTGAAGCCAGGTGAAAGTTATGATCCCTTATTGATGTCACTTGTTAACTCCACTTCAATCAGTGTAGATGAAGGGGAGGAGACAGGTTAAAGAAGGATTTTTAAGCCTCAATTGAGACATGGATTGTGTATGTGTGCCATTCAGAGGGTGAGTGGTCAGGACAAAAGACGGGGTATGGTAGTAGGTGCCTGGCACACCGGTTTGTGTCAAGAACTGCAACGCTGCTGGGTTTTTGACACTCAACTGTTTCCCGTGTGTTTCAAGAATGGTCCACCACCCAAAGGACATCTAACCAACTTGACACAACTGTGGGAAACATTGGAGTCAACATGGGCCAGCATCCCTGTGGAACGCTTTGAGGCTTTTCTGAGGGCAAAAAGGGCGGTGCAACTCAATATTAGGACGGTGTCCTCTATGTTTTGTACACTCAGTGTAGGCTACATAGCCATTTATTTCTGGGCTACTTCACCACTGCTGGTCACGTGATCCAGGGGTTTACAAATGAATTTGAGCTGTCAATTCTCTGCTGACGGAATGGGCAGAACACAGAGAATAAGGATTGCTGGCTGTGATAGGACTGTTATGCTGCACGGTGTCAGCAGCAGCACAGAAACGGATAAAAAAAACCCTGCTGCAGGTGACTGATGATTCATTCTGATGGCTGGTGGTTTCCATGGCAACCGTACCACCTGGGAGCATTCTCTCTCTCGCCCTCCGCTTCTAGAGGGGGTCTCAGATTGGAGGGAATGAGAGAGAAGAGGAATAGACAAAATGTAGATAGAGACATAGGGTGAGATGTTAAGACAAATGAACGGACCTGACTGGCCTTGTCTTTGTGTGACTAAGAGTTATGGCACAATATGTCTAACTGTGTGAGGTTAATCTGACAACCTATTGTCAGCATGCTGTCATTTCGATTCCAGGTCAGTGGTGCTTAAGAATAAATAACTGTATATCTCTCATTATTTTATCCAACCAACTACAGTGAGAATCTAGTCAACACTCCCTCCCTCTCCCACTCACAAACTGTCAGTCAACACTCCTTCACTCTCCCACTCACAAACTGTCAGTCCCTCACTCTCCCACTCACAAACTGTCAGTCAACACTTCCTCCCTCACTCTCCCACACATACTGTCAGTCAACACGCCCTCACTCCTTCACTCACACATTATCAGAGTCAACACTCCCTCACTTTCCCACTCACACACTCTCATACTGTCAGAATAAACACTCCATCACTCCTTCACTCACACACTTTCAGAGTCAACACTCCCTCACTCACACACTGTCAGAATAAACACTCCTTCACTCACACACTCCCACATTGAAAAAGAGAGACAGTGCATAATTGCATGGAAATGGCAGTTGTGAATTGGACCATTACAGTGTTGTATAATTGGATTTGGTTAATGACTGCAGTTGCTCTTGAGATTTGGTTTCATGCATAGCTTTCAGTGTGTGATACCCCCATCCATCTGACTAGCTTGTCAGCAATAGACACAATAGACACATCCCAGAATCATGGCTGGGAAATGCACACACTTGTACAGTGTTGTATTATGTGAAAAAAATGCAGGTGCTCACCATGACTTAACCAAGATGGGTGCATTATGCTTGTTGTGTATCTGTGTGTTTATGCATGCATTTGTGTGTGTGTGTGTGTGTGTGTGTGTGTGTGTGTGTGTGTGTGTGTGTGTGTGTGTGTGTGTGTGTGTGTGTGTGTGTGTGTGTGTGTGCCTGTGCCTGTGCCTGTGTGTGTGTGTTTTCTGGTCCGATAACAAGCCACAGATGTATTTGCATAAGCTAGTAAATGAGGGGAAACACAGAGTAACAAAGAAGTGGAGGAGCCTCTCGTTCATTACGTGCAGCAAGTGAAGTTAAAAGGGGAAATGAAACAGCAGCCAGGGAGGGGCACCATTATGAGTTGTGAGTTCTGAGGCACAATAGGCCTGCATTCCCTCTCTCACTGAGCAGGCCCCACCAGGGAGAGACTAGGATAGGGGGCTGCTGCCGAGGCTCAGGCAGTACAGATCTACATTGGTGGGAGTGGCTTTGAATTATTAACTCAACAAAAAGCAACATCTGTCTGCAGATGAATTATTTACTCTTAAAATGTGTTTCACTGGGGAGGAGTGGCAGGAAGAAAAGAGCAGGGTGTACCAGGGGGATCAGCCAGCCACATACAGGGCATTCAGAAAGTATTCAGACCCTTTGACTTCTTCCACATTTTGTTACATTACAGCATTATTCTAAAATGGATAATCTTGTTTTTTCCCTCCTCAATCTACACACAATACACCATAATGACAAAGCAACAACAGTTTTTTTCAGATTTATAAAAAAATAATGAAATATTACATTTACATAAGTATCTAGTCCCTTTACTCAGTACTTTGTTGAAGCATCTTTGGCAGTGATTACAGCCTTTAGTCTTCTTGGGTATGACGCTACAAGTTTGGCACACCTGTATTTGGTGAGTTTCTCCCATTCTTCTATGCAGATCCTCTCAAGCTCTGTCAGGTTGGATTAGGGCCATCGCTGCACAGCTATTTTCAGGTCTCCAGAGATTTTTAGATTGGGTTGAAGTCTGGGCTTTGGCTGGGCCACTCAAGGACATTCAGAGACTTGTCCCGAAGCCACTCCCGTGTTGTTTTGACTGTGTGCTTAGGGTCGTTGTCCTGTTGGAAGGGGAACCTTTGCCCCAGTCTGAGGTCCTGAGCTCTGAAGTAGGTTTTCATCGAGGATCTGCTGTACTTTGCTCCATTCATCTTTGCCTCGATCCTGACTAGTCTCCCAGTCCCTGCCGCTGAAAACATCCCCACAGCATGATGCTTCCACCACAGTAGGGATGGTGCCAGGTTTCCTGCACACGTGACACTTGGCAATCAGGCCAAAGAGTTCAATCTTGGTTTCATCAAACCAGAGATTCTTGTTTCTCATGGTCAGACTCCTTTAGGTGCCTTTTGGGAAACTCCAAGCGGGCTGTCGTGTGCTTTTTACTGAGGAGTGGCTTCCGTCTGGTCTGATTGGTGGAGTCCTGCAGAGATGGTTGTACTTCTGGAAGGTTCTCCCATCTCCACAGAGGAACTCTGGAGCTCTGTCAGAGTGACCACCAGGTTCTTGGTCACCTCCCTGACCAAGGCCGTTCTCCCCCGATTGCTCAGTTTGGCCAAGGGCGGCCAGCTCTAGGAAGAGTCTTGGTGGTTCCAAACTTCTTCCATTTAAGAATGATGGAGGCTACTGTGTTCTTGGGGATGTTCAATGCGGCAGAAATGTTTTGGTACGCATCCTGAGATCTGTGCCTTGACACAATCCTGTCTTGTAGCTCCACGGACAATCCCGTTGACCTCATGGTTTGGTTTTTGCTTTGACATGCACTGTTAACTGTGGGACCTTATATAGACAGGTGTGTGCCTTTCCAAATCATGTCCAATCAATATAATTTACCACAGGTGGACTCCAATCAAGTTGTAGAAACATCTCAAGGACAATCTATGGAAACAGGATGCACGTGAGCTCAATTTCTAGTCTCTTTGTAAAGAGTCTGAATACTTATGTAAATAAGGTATTTCTTTCCAAAATTTGTCAAAATCTTGTCATTGTGTGTAGATTGATGAGACAAATTAATCATTTTATAAATTTTAGAATAAGGCTGTAACATAACAAAATGTGGAAAAAGTCAAGGGGTCTGAATACTTTCTGAATATACTGTATACTGGATCTCCATCCATCCTTCCACCCAGCAGACAGGGAGATCTAGCGGTAGTGGTGGTCGGATCAGAGCCGACAGGGCTGGAGAAACACGTGTGAATGTTGCAGCCTTTCGTTACTGAGCCCAGTAATATTCTTCTTAGATAGGTGCTCTACTGTTCTGCTCTCACCACCAGTCCACAGCTCCACACCAAGAGAGATCTGTGCTCTAAGTCTGACTCATTTTCCAGAATAATTCAAAGGCAGATATTTGGCTAATTTGAGTACCCTACTGTTTGAGATAAATGACCTTGCTTGCTTATCTAAACCAGTGAACCCAGTAGAATGCCTATTAGCCGATATTGCCCTTGGAACAGAATAATAAATGGTAGGCTATTGATTGTTGTGGTTTGAGATAATATCAATGCTGTGTAACTGTGGAGCTGTTCACAATTAGAAAACCTGCTGGCTGCTGATTCACACACTACCACTGAATATAGTCAGTAGAATTTCTCAGCATAGACAGTATACAACAACACAAACATGCTCCAATATAATCATGATGCTTCAGCAGCATTTACACTATCGTAGGCAATATTTGTATCCCTCCGGATCATCATGGACCTTTCAGTAGTGGTAATAATAATTTTTAATAGCTGTGGGAGCGTCATTCAGGATGGTGTGTGGACTCCACCTCCATACTCCATCTTCAGAGCTATCCCTCCCTTCCAAACCTCTTACATTATGAGCAAAATGAGCAGTTAGGCCTTTCCCTGGCTGCTTTTTCTGTTGCTATTGGTTAAATGGTAGAGTACTGTGCTGCTGGAGGAAGGCTGGAGGAAGGGAAGGGGTGTGTAAGGGGAGGAGAAGAGGCTGAAGGGGGAATGAAGGGGAGTGTAAGATGACATAAGAAGAAGATGGCCCCAACATGTCTGGACTCTTAATGGAGTGCTTTTCTAGAAGTATCTTTCTCTCTACTTCGCCTCCCTTTTACTTTCTCACCCTCTTCCTCTCTCTCTCACTTTCTCTCCAATTTTTCTTTCTCTGTTTCTCATTGTGCTTTTTTTAGTACACACACACACACTCTCTCTCTCTTCTCTCTCTCTCTCTCTCTCTCTCTCTCTCTCTCTTCTCTCTCTCTCTCTCTCTCTCTCTCTCTCTCTCTCTCTCTCTCTGTCTCTCTCTCTCTCTCTCTCTCTCTCTCTCTCTCTCTCTCTCTCTCTCTCTCTCTCTCTCTCTCTCTCTCTCTCTCTGTCTCTCTCTCTCTCTCTCTCTCTGTCTCTCTCTCTCTCTCTCTCTCTGTCTCTCTCTCTCTCTCTCTCTCTCTCTCTCTCTCTCTCACACACACACACACACACACACACACACACACACACACACACACACACACACACACACACACACACACACACACACACACACACACACACACACACACACACACACACACACACACACACACACCCTGGTATTAGGCTCTGGACAGTGTTGATGACAGGCAGCTAGACCAGGCAGTGACCTGCTCCTAACCTTCAGGCCTACATTGACCTGTTTGCACTCCTATCTGAACATCCATGCCACCATTCACAGATTTCTGATGCTAGACCCCACTTGTTTACTTATTTAGATGCTGTTTGAATTATGGAAGAGCAAACAATCAAATAGCAGTCTCCTTGAAACGGTTTACGGAGTTTGCCCAGTCTGAAAAGGATCGTGAAAATATGCAACTGAAAAGAATCTGACTCGTGTTGCCACCCATGGGTACCATTTAAAACACATGGAAATAATTGGTCAACCATACGAGCCATCCATCAGCATAGTGATAGATATACAGATCTAGTTGTGGTTCAGTGGGCCATCAATACTGCCGGCCATGGTTGAATTGTCCACTGCTCGCCAAAAGACAACAATATTTATGTAAGTATGTATCCCCTCTGCCAGCTTTTTGACTATAGATCAGGATAAGTGCAGTTTATGCTGATGTAGAAGCTGTATTTAAAACTTCTAGAGGAGCAGAGCAGTTCTAACACCACATCAACTCAGCCATACCCATCATTTTAAAACCAGACCCTAGGCCCTGGTGAAAAACTCAGGCACTCTGCAGTATGATCTCTCTGCATTATTCAACGAATATTTTAACATTATCTTTGTCAGTTGTTCGTGCTCACATCCAGTGAATTGAACAATAGCACTGCTCTGCAAATGTGTGCATTTGTGTGTGTGTGTGTGTGTGTGTGTGTGGTGTGTGTGTGTGTGTGTGTGTGTGTGTGTGTGTGTGTGTGTGTGTGTGTGTGTGTGTGTGTGTGTGTGTGTGTGTGTGTGTGTGTGTGTGTGTGTGTGTGTGTGTGTGTGTGAAAACAGTTCCTGCCAGTAGCTATGGGTTAATGTATGACTCTTTTATCTTCTCCATCTAGCCCCGGACAGCAGTGCTCCATGCAGAGCCCAGCTGAGAGCAGACTGGATAGAGAGTGTGGGTAGCTAGTGTGAGGCCCAGGCTGAATAGAGCTGGAGTGAATGGGTTGGCTGAGGAATGGAGCGGGGGATGGGGAGGAGAGGAAAGGAAGCAAAAGGACAGAAAAGGATGGAAGATGTGAAATTTGTTTGGGAGGGGTGGGGCTAGATGTAGTCTCAAAGTGCCCAGCTAGCCGGCCAGCTGGTGCTTTCTAACCATTTGCTGCAGAGAGCTGAGCCCCTGGGCTGTCTTCCAGGAGTTCTACACACACATACACTCTCTCACACTCACACACGGCCACAGACATGCACGCACACACACACAACCACATGCATGGGCGCAAACCACACATACACACATACTGTAAACACACACAGAGACAGACACACTCAATAGTTTTTGTTGGAGGGTTTTTGACCAAGCCAAATTGTGCCACTATTTCAATTAATTACATTGTGTTTGGCAGCCACAGTAGATGTTATTCAGCCCACTTAACTTATTCAGTTTAAGTCATTTTCTGTCAGTATTCCAAATAAAGTCATGTTTAGTAATGTTCAATATGGAAAATGCAATGGAAACATTAGAAAAGCAGCAGATTCAATATCTAAATTCTTACCAGGGTCAGCTCTACTGCACCATAACTCTCAATGGGCAGATGAGAAAAGAAGCCATCATCAGCAATCAATGACAATCACTCCAAATGAAAAAGCAATTGCTAAACCTAAACAGTTAAATACCATCGCCGAACCATGCTTTCATCCAGATTAAATCGAAATTGTCATCACAAAAAATCTGGCCTCTGTGTAATCAAAATGGTTTGCAGATTAAAATAAGCATAAGGGAACAATGAATTCAATGAAATGTGGATGGGATTGCCCATGATCAAGGGACAGCTCGGCTTACCATTAGACACTTAGGATCAGACAGTAGTAGTAGTATTTGTAGTAGTAGTAGTAGAGTATTAGTAGTAGCAGTAGGCTAGTAGTAGTAGTAGTAGTATGCTATTAGTAGTAGTAGTAGTAGTAGTAAGCTATTAGTAGTAGACATAGTAGTAGTAGGCTAGTAGTAGTAGTAGTGTTAGTAGTAGTAGTATGCTAGTAGTAGTAGTAGTAGTAGGCTAGTAGTAGTAGTATTCGTAGTAGTAGTATGCTATTAGTAGTAGTAGTAGGCTAGTAGTAGTAGTAGTAGTAGTGTTAGTAGTAGTAGTGTTAGTAGTAGTAGTATGCTATTAGTAGTAGACGTAGTAGTAGTAGTAGGCTAGTAGTAGTAGTAGTAGTAGTAGTAGTAATAGTAGTGTTAGTAGTAGTAGTATGCTATTAGTAGTAGACGTAGGAGTATGCTAGTAGTAGTAGTAGTAGTATGCTATTAGTAGTAGTAGTAGTAGTAGGCTAGTAGTAGTAGTAGTAGTAGTAGTGTTAGTAGTAGTAGTAGTATGCTATTAGTAGTAATAGTAGGCTAGTAGTAGTATGCTATTAGTAGTAGAAGTAGTAGTAGTAGGCTAGCAGTAGTAGTAGTAGTAGTAGTAGTAGTATGCTATTAGTAGTAGAAGTAGTAGTAGTAGTAGTAGTAGTATGCTATTAGTAGTACAAATAGCAGTAGTAGGCTAGTAGTAGTAGTAGTGTTAGTAGTAGTAGTATGCTATTAGTAGTAGTAGTAGTAGTAGTAGTAGTAGTATGCTATTAGTAGTAGAAGTAGTAGTAGTAGTATGCTATTAGTAGTAGAAATAGCAGTAGTAGGCTAGTAGTAGTAGTAGTGTTAGTAGTAGTAGTATGCTATTAGTAGTAGTAGTAGGCTAGTAGTAGTTGGTGTTGTAGTTGTAGGCTATTAGTATTAGTAAGCTTAATAGTAGTAGTAGTAGTATGCTGTTAGTAATAGAAGTAGTAGTAGTAGGCTAGTAGTAGTAGTAGTAGTAGTAGTAGTAATAGTAGTAGTAGTATGCTATTAGTAGTAGTAGTAGTAGTAGTAGTATTCGTAGTAGTAGTATGCTATTAGTAGTAGTAGTAGGGTAGTAGTAGTAGTAGTAGTAGTAGTGTTAGTAGTAGTAGTAGTAGTAGTGTCAGTAGTAGTAGTATGCTATTAGTAGTAGTAGTAGTAGGCTAGTAGTAGTAGTAGTAGTAGTAGTAGTAGTGTTAGTAGTAGTAGTATGCAATTAGTAGTAGTAGGCTAGTAGTAGTAGTAGTAGTAGTAGTGTTAGTAGTAGTATGCTATTAGTAGTAGACGTAGTAGTAGTAGGCTAGTAGTAGTAGTATGCTATTAGTAGTAGACGTAGTAGTAGTATGCTATTAGTAGTAATAGTAGGCTAGTAGTAGTAGTAGTAGTAGTAATATGCTATTAGTAGTAGAAGTAGTAGTAGTAGGCTAGTAGTAGTAGTATGCTATTAGTAGTAGAAGTAGTAGTAGTGGTAGTAGTAGTAGTATGCTATTAGTAGTAGAAGTAGCAGTAGTAGGCTAGTAGTAGTAGTAGTAGTAGTAGTAGCAGTAGTAGTATGCTATTAGTAGTAGAAGTAGTAGTAGTAGGCTAGTAGTAGTAGTAGTAGTGTTAGTAGTAGTAGTAGTAGTAGTAGTAGTAGTAGTAGTGTTAGTAGTAGTATGCTATTAGTAGTAGCAGTAGGCTAGTAGTAGTTGTTGTTGTAGTTGTAGGATATTAGTATTAGTAAGCAAATAGTAGTAGTCATAGTAGTAGTAGTAGTATGCTATTAGTAGTTGGCTAGTAGTAGTAGTAATAGTAGTAGTAGTAAATAGTTGTATGCTATTAGCAGTAGTAATAGTAGTAGGTTATTATTATTAGTAGTAGTAGTAAACTCAGCAAAAAAAGAAAAGTCCCTTTTTCAGGACCCTGTCTTTCAAAGATCATTTGTAAAAATCCCAATAACTTCACAGATCTTCATTGTAAAGGGTTTAAACACCGTTTCCCATGCTTGTTCAATGAACCATAAACAATTCATGAACATGCACCTGTGGAACAGTCGTTAAGACACTAACAGCTTACAGACGGTAGGCAATTAAGGTCACAGTTATGAAAACTTAGGACACCTAAGAGGCCTTTCTACTGACTCTGGAAAAACACCAAAAGAAAGATGCCCAGGGTCCCTGCTCATCTGCGTGAACGTGCCTTAGGCATGCTGCAAGGAGGCATGAGGACTGCAGATGTGGCCAGGGCAAGAAATTGCAATGTTCATACTGTGAGACGCCTAAGACAGCGCTACAGGGAGTAAGGCAGGTCCTCACCAGACATCACCGGCAACAATGCTGCCTATGGGCACAAACCCACTGTCGCTGGACCAGACAGGACTGGCAAAAGTGCTCTTCACTGACGAGTCGTGGTTTTGTCTCCAGGGGTGATGGTCGGATTTGTGTTTATCGTCAAAGGAATGAGCGTTACACAAGGCCTGTACTCTGGAGCGGGATCAATTTGGAGGTGGAGGGTCCATCATGGTCTGGGGTGGTGTGTCACAGCATCATCGGACTGAGCTTGTTGTCATTGCAGGCAATCTCAATGCTGTGCGTTATAGGGAAGACATCGTCCTCCCTCATGTGGTACCCTTCCTGCCTAACAACAAACCTACTATGACTACAACTATGATTACTAATACTATAGTAGTAGTAGTAGTAGAAATAAGTTATAAGCAGTAGTAATAGTAATAGTAGAATATTAGTGGTAGTGGTAGTAGGATATTAGCAGTAGTAGTTAGTAGTAGTCGTAGTAGTCATAGTTATAGTCATAGTTGTAGTAGGCTATTAGCAGGAGTAGTTAGTTGTAGTCATAGTAGTAGTAGTAGTAGTAGTAGTTGTAGGATATTAGCAGTAGTAGTAGTAGTAGGGTATTAGCACCTCGAGTAGTTAGTGGTAGTAGTAGTAGTAAAAGTGGTAGGCTAGTAGTAGTAGTAGTAAAAGTAGTAGGCTATTAGTAGCACTATTAGTCATGGTAGTAGTAGTAGTAATAGTAGTAGTAGTAGCAATAGTAGTAATCATAGTTGTAGTAGGCTATTAGCAGTAGTCAAAGTAATAGTAGTACTAGTAGTAGGCTATTAGTAGGCTATTAGTAGTAGTAGTAATAGCAGTTGTGGTAGTAGTAATCGTCTATTAGCAGTAGTAGTAGTATTAATACTAGTAATAGTAGTAATAGTAGCTGGTGAAGGGACAGAGACAGGGATAAGTTAACCAAGGTATTTATTGCAAGTGGGGGGAGGCAGGGGGAGCTCAGGCAGGTAACAGAGAACCAGGAACTGAGTCTGCGGCCGGGGCGAGGGGAGTAGGGGCAGGGTAAGCAGGTCCAGAGCGGAATCCAAGGAAGCAGTAAAGCGGAGTTCCAGGGCTAGGAAGCAGGACTGACGAGACGAGGGACTGGAGACAGGGACCAGAGTCAGAGTGGACGAAACTGTAGTGGAGAGAAAAGCAGCGTCAGGCTAGGGAAAACAGGCACCACAGGATAACAAGATCTATGCAGGAACAAACGACTTGAAATGCAGACTGACTGAGCAGAGGCTACGATCTGGCAGCGTGGAAGTGGCAGGGCTGAGTATTTGTA
This sequence comes from Oncorhynchus mykiss, assembly GCF_013265735.2. NCBI lineage: Eukaryota > Metazoa > Chordata > Actinopteri > Salmoniformes > Salmonidae > Oncorhynchus > Oncorhynchus mykiss. The sequence goes on along the minus strand of NC_048565.1, from coordinate 27,677,943 downwards.
GAGGTCTTGATTATGGAACATGTTGCAGCTGGTGGTGATCTGCTCTGACTCCAGTACACCTGTTTCCACTCACACAATCAGATACACCCACACAGAGAGGGAGAGAGCACTGGGGGAGTGGGGGCAGATTAGGGAGACACAGGATGAGAAGTAGAGGGCGTGGCAAGGGCAGATGTAACAGTAGCAGTAGGCTATTAGCAGTAGTAGCTAAAAGTAGTAGATGGATGATGTCCACTGGAGACGTCCTATCCTGTCCTGTTTCCCCTGGTCCCAACAGTATGTTCCAGTTCAACTGGTGATTGACTGCCACAGTGTGGCTAATGCTACTTCCAGAAAAGGCAGCTGTAGCCTAGGCTAGGCTTGGTGTGGGAGATGGGTGGTTGTGGCAATAACCGCTTATACTGTATTTAATTGTCTGCCTGAGAGCTTCGCAAAGACAGCAGGAATACACTGCTTGCACAAACAAACACACACACACACACACACACACACACACACACACACACACACACACACACACACACACACACACACACACACACACACAAATACACACAGGTATGCATACAAACTTTGATTTGATTTGAGATATGCATGTGTGTTTTAGTGTGTTTGTGTGTGGGTTACAGACAGAGCACTTGGGACAATGGTGGTTTGAGTGACTACTTTTCTCAGTGTTTTATAGACGCATTAGCATTCTTACTGTAAAGGTACTGTGTGTACTTTTTCATCTAACAAACTGAGAAAATAAGAATCTAATTCAACAGTTCTTATCTTACAGCTATCAAACTAATGCATTCAGAGCTGAGATGTATATTTAGCTGATGAGCAGCAATCGTCCCTGCTGTCTGTGTGTGTATGTGTGTGTGTGTGCCAGTTTAAGTGTGCTGTGTGTCCAGTCCTCTCTTCCACACCACTGGCTACTGGTGGTTTGTTAGTCTTGGGCGTGATTATGTTCCTCTCGCCACACAGAGGGAGCACCAGCTTGTTTTTCCTGGTTTGTCGGTAACACTGTGGACATCTCGTTTTCTGGCCTTCCTGCTCTCTTCCCTTCCCTCTCTCTCAGGGTGGATTTTCATTCATTTTTCCATAAGCTGTGCTGTACTGCTAGGAAACAGGCGGTTGCCACAGAGACACAGCTCATCGGACACTTGAAGAGGAACAGGAACAGTACATCTATGTGATCTCAGCCTTTCATTGGCCGGGATGGCTCTGAATAGGGCCCGGACTTTCTTTCTTTTTACATTTTCTCTGCTTTTTTTTATTTTTCCTTCTCCCTATAAAACACCATATCTCTCAGAGGCTTAAGTGGGGGGATACTATGGCTTCCTGTTGGTGCTATTTGAAGTGGTTTAAGGGGTGGAATTGCATTGGATTCATTTTAAATCCAAGGTTTATCCTCTGTGATCGGTACCTCAATACTTACATACTGTACATAGAGAGAATATGGGAGGGAACACATCCCTTCTCCATTGTTGCACTCGTCTCTCACCCATTCTTTACTAATGGACCACCACTACTACTACAACCTGAGTATGAAATGAAAAGTTATAGGTCAGGATGATGACAAAGCAGTAACGTTAAGACAGGAGAAGATATGGATCCTGTTGCACTCTGTCTAATTACCCCTCCCTGTGTGGTGTCCCGGGGGTCCTGCCAGGCGGGCGCCACTGTGGGCCAACTCCACCCCCACCTGTGGGCACGTCATTTCCACCTGGCTGGGTACACAGGCCTGTCTAATTACTGGCCAGCCTGCCATAGCAATGAGCCAACGCCCATGTTGTTTGTTATTCGCAGGCTTAATTTGATTTCCCCCTTCAAATTTATCTGGGACACCTGAGATGGGTGGGGTTAAGGGTTGGAGATAGCTCCGTATGGGGGTGCAACAGAAAGGATGTTGTGTTTTTCCTGCATGCTGTACCTACTCTGGCCATGCGCCTAGACAGAGAGTGAGGAGTGAGATAGCTGAGATCCTCTGGTAATGTTCATGGTGCATCCAGCAACCCTACTGAAGCCATGTAGCTACCTGCCTACTAGTAGGTGTAATATTAACCACATAGCCTATTGCCTGTGCAGAATGGTGAGAAAGATTGACACCTAAAAGGCCGGAGTCTCACTGAGGTGTGTTTCAGAGGGGTGAAGGTGGCAGCTTGTGTGAAGTCTATGAAGTCTCTGAGACAGAGAGGAGCTGAAATGAAAACTGAGCAGAGAGAAGTGGGGAGGAGCGGGCCGGGCTGATGTTGTTGGAGACAGCAGTGGAGTGGAGAGACTCAGACAAGCAGAGCAGAGTGGAGCGCTCTTTAACTCTAAAAGTCCAGAGTTCCACAAGTTTCTCTGTGGCATCTCATAGGTCAGGGAGCTAGCAGCAGAGCAGGCAACAGAGCGGGCAGCAGAGCAGGCAGCAGAGCAGGCAGCAGAGCGGGCAGCAGAGCAGGCAGCAGAGCGGGCAGCAGAGCAGGCAGCAGAGTGGGCAGCAGAGCAGGCAGCATGGCAGTGTGACCCAGATCCAGATCTAGTTTCCAGCCACTCAGTGGTGTGCATGTACTGTAGGTCTCTGACAATGAGGATAATGTCCCTGATTCTATTATTACAGAGAGAAAGAGACATAGATCTGACAGTAGAGGTTCAAACTCTTGGTACATACAGTAAGTGAAACAAGACATGACATGCATGGTGGAATGAACGTTTGGTTAACGTTAGTATGGAAACAGAAAACCAAACAGCACAAAAACAGCACATCACCTGGCCTTGTGACGTTTCATTGAGGATGTTTCTAGTTTTGTTCTGGTCTGTTTGAATATGAACTTAATGTTTCTTTGATATGTTTCACTAAAACAGTCTGCAGTCATATTGGCTTCTGGATTGCTCTGATTGTGAACATCTGGCATATGGAAGACTAATTTGGCTCATGTGTTTCTCTCCACCATTTAGCTTCTGTGTCTCATTTTACTAACCCTACATCATCTGGTGCCTGAATTAGCTAGAGACACTCTTTGATATATATACCTGTTATCATAGGCATGCACAGGCATTTCTCACTACGCAGACAGGTATCATCACCACATGTCCTTTTGAACATTGTGTGGGGAGTGTGTGTATTCCCTGTGCTGGGTGACGTAGCAGCGGGAGGCAGGAGAAGGAGCCACCCCTGGCTGGTTAATGGTGAGGCAATGTGGGGGTCGGGGATGGCAGTGGCTCTGGCGCTCTGTAGCTCAGCTCTGTGTATGTGAGATGAGTGGCGTCCATGGTGGGCATGATCAATGGGCTCCACTTAGTGTGGCAACAGAGGCTGAGCCACAACGCCAAGTACCCTACCACACGGCAGGGCCTTTAAGGCCTGGCTGGCAGCCATTAGGCCACAACTGGACCATTCAGCAAGAAAGCAGAATAACAGTTAAATATTCTATCAGATCAATAATTCAGAGAGGGAGGGAGAGAAAGACAAGAGAGACAGAGAGAGGAAGGGCCTGGTAACCATGGCAACTGTAGCTGACTGTCACATGATGCGGAGGAGTGAAGAGGAAGGCATGGAGGGTGGAACCTGTGAGCCAGTGACAGAGAAAGAGAGACACGATAATGAAGTGAAGAGGAGGGCTGGCAGCAGCGAGGGGGGGTAGTAAATATCTGAGTTTCAATTCAGTGTCCGTTTAGAAAAGACGCCTATCTGTGAATCAGAAGTGCCCCGTGGAGTGTGATGACATAACAATCTATCCAAAGATGATGAGAGAGGTGAGAGGTAAATGGAAAAAAACACACATGGAAAGGGAGGGGTGAAGAAAGAAAGCAGAAGGGACAGGTGAAGAAGGACATGAGGGATAGAGATGAAGAGAGAGAGAGCGATAGAGGGAGAAAGGTGAAGAAATGGGGAATGAAGGAGGCCACTTGGTATTGTTTCAGAATTCCAGTCATGTCTCAGTGGACACAGCCTACTGTGATGTCATTATCGCCATACATACATACACTACATGACCAAAAGTATGTGGACACCTGCTCGTCGAACATCTCATTCCAAAGTCATGGGCATTAATATGGAGTTGGTCCACCCTTTGCTGCTATAACACTACTCTTCTATGAAGGTTTTCCACTAGATGTTGGAACATTGCTGCGGGGACTTGCTTCCATTCAGCCACAAGAGCATTAGTGAGGTCGGGCACTGATGTTGGGAGATTAAGCCTGGCTCGCAGTCGGCGTTCCAATTCATCCCAAAGGTGTTTGATGGGGTTGAGGTCATGGCTCTGTGCAGGTCAGTCAAGTTCTTCCATACCGATCTCGACAAACCATTTCTGTATGGACCTCTCTTTGTGCACGGGGGCATTGCTGAAACAGGAACGGGCCTTCTCCAAACTGTTGCCACAAAGTTGGAAGCAGAGAATCTTCTAGAATGTCATTGTATGCTGTTAATCCATTCTTCTCTAATTAAAAATCTCTCTCCCTAATTTCTGAATGATGTTTGTAATGTCAGTAGGCGACAGTAATCTATGCGTCAGAGCGGGAGGAGCAGGTAGCCTACACATGCACACACACTGGTAAAGATTTCCAACTGGCAGGCAGACACTGGAATAAGTTTCTGAGTGACAGAGTGAGGGCTTTAAATAGACCTTCTCGCTTTTTGGGGGCTGGAAAAAAATGCCCGGAGCCTAAAAGAACGGTTCCCATGATTTTAAATAACTGTTCTGTTCTGGAACAGTATAGATCACTTTCGTTCCCGGTTCTGATTTAAAAAAATATTTGTTATTTTTCTGGTTTGAATAATATCACAGGAGTGCTAATCTTATGTTTCCAAAAACAGAAACAATTTCAAAACAATCTGAGATGGTGGGTGTAGAAATCCTTTTTCTTGTGTTTTTTGAGGTGGAATGACCTATACAGTATCTACAGTTATTCTCAAAGCACACAATACTGTACCATCCATGTTGAAGAAGAGGTTTGTCCTTGTCTCTATATGAACACTATATATTCAGAGGTATGTGGACACCCCTTCAAAACAGTGGATTCAGCTATTTCAGCCACACCTGTTGCTGACAGGTGTATAAAATCAAACACACAGCCGTGCAATCTCCATAGACAAGCTCAGTGACCATCATAGGATGCCACCTTTACAACAAGTCAGTTCGTCAACTTTCGGCCCTGCTAGAGCTGCCCCAGTCAACTGTAAGAGCTGTGAAGTGAAGTGGAAACGTCTAGGAGTAACAAAGGCTCAGCCGCAAGCTCACAGAATGGGACCGCCGAGTGCTGAAGCACGTAGCGTGCAAAAATCGTCTGTCCTTGGTTGCAACACTCAGTACCAAGATCCAAACTGCACCTGGAAGCAACATCAGCACTAGAGTCAGCACTAGAACTGTTCGTCGGGAGCTTCCTGAAATTTGTTTCCATGGCTGCACAATGACAAGCTTCGCCTGGAGTGGTGTAAAGCTCGCCGCCATTGGACTCTGGAGCAGTGGAAACTCATTCTCTGGAGTGATGAATCAAGCTTCACCATCTGGCACTCTGACAGACGAATCTGGGTTTGGCGGTAGCCTGAAGAACGCTACCTGCAAGAATGCATAGTGCCAAATGTAAAGTTTGGTAGAGGAAGAATAATGGCCTGGGGCTGTTATCCATGGTTTGGGCTACGCCCCTTCGTTCCAGTGAAGGAAAACCTTAACTAGTTAAGGATACTATGGTTATCACTTTTCACATTGGATTTATTAACTACAAAAAGGTAAGACGTGTTTATATTACATTTCTGGTGCCACTCTGCACACACAAGCTTGTTAGCTAGCTAGCAAGTTAGCTCTGGTCCAACGTTAAGTCAACTCTCCGAAGTTCAAAGACATTCAAAGTTCCTTCATAGAAGCCACTCCTCCTTAGGTATAATTGTGTGGTTTTAATTCAGATAATGCTTGTCATAACAAGATGCCCGGCGCTTCAAGAAAAGCCTCCTCCACCACTTTCTCTCACTCTCTCCCCACCCACACAATTTTAGTCGCATCTTGCACCCTACACTTCTGTTTGTCCAATGCATGTAAACAACTATAGCTTGCCCGCTCCATAGAAAGCTGCTCTATCTGCACTGATTGGTGATGTCATTTAATGTCATGCAAAATGTACTTTTTGGGGGGATCGAACCGGTTCAGAACTTTATTTGGCTGGTCGGAACTGTGGAACGGAACAAAAACATTGATGGTTCTGTTCCGAAAAAAACGATTTCATTTAGAAAATCATTTAGGATCCCATGTTTCATGAGCTGAAATAAAAGATCCCAGAAATGTTCCATATGCACGAAAAGCGTATTTCTCTACATTTCTTTGTGCAAATCTGTTTACCTCCCTGTTAGTGAGCATTTATATTTTCCAATATAATCCATCCACCTGACAGGTGTGGCATATCAAGAAACTGATTAAACAGCATGATCATTACACAAGTGCACCTTGTGCTAGGGACAATAGAAGGCCACTCTAAAATGTGCAATTTGGTCACACAACACAATGCCACATGTCTCAAGTTTTGTGGGAGCGTGCAATTGACATGCTGATTGCGTGTATGGCGTCATGTGTGGGTGTGTGGTTGGCTGACGTCAGCATTGTGAACAGAGTGCTCCATGGTGGCAGTGGGGTTATGGTATGGGCAGGCATAAACTACGAACAACGAACACAATTGCATTTTATCGATGGCAGTTTGAATGCACAGAGATACCGTGATGAGATCCTGAGGCCCATTGTCGTGCCATTCATCCACCACCATCACCTCATGTTTCAGCATGATAAATGGTGGTCACACCAGATACTGACTGGTTTTCTGATACCGACTGGTCTTCCATGCCCCTACTGTGACCAACATATGCTTATCTGTATATGGGTTCATCAGTCCATGGGGGACTTTTGACCATTTCTTTGGATTCCTCGTCTTACTCATTGTTAGAAAAAACCTTTGGTCCAAATCAAAAGTTAGGGAATATATTTATTGAATATTATATGAATCCTATAAATTAAAAATGCCAATTTGTGTGCAATCAATTAGCTTAATTTCTCAGAGATCCAATTATATTTCAACAAAATAATGTTGCAGGAATACTAATCTTATCTGTTTCTAACTACAGAAACGATTTCAGAACAATCTGAGATGGTGGGTGTCATGGCTTGCTGAAATGACATGGAATGACCCGTATTCTAATGTACTGTGTTCTTTTCTATTGAATATGCTGGCAGGGTGGCCTTTCTCTGGCTTCATGCTGGTTTACCTTCAGCTACGTTCTTCTCTGCTGGATTATGCTCTACAGTTATGTGTGGCCAGGTGATTATCATAGATGTTGATACCGAATGCAGTTTTGTTTTCATATGGAGCTTCCTGAAGAATGCCCATTTTGGGGCCCATTTTGTGCCCCAGGACAGCTAATGCTATTGAGCATTGATCTTTGACCTTTTCCTCCAAGGCTAATTCAACTGTGCTGCTCACAGAAAGACATCCATTCATTGGCCTCACACTCCAGCTGTGGGGCCAAATTCACAAGCACAGAGAGGGGAATAAAGGGAAAAGACAGAGAAAGGAGAGGTTTATGTAAATAACAGTAGTATCAGAGCTTGGTCTCAGGAAATTGAATCAGGCCACTGGTCTCTCCTGGGAGAGGCAGGGGAAGCAGCCATTTGACCTGCCAAGCGTATGTGTCTGTCTGTCTGTTTCCTGCATGTTCTAGGTTTAGAGGCTCCCAGCCCATCTATGGCCCATAGCTGACCCCTCTATCTCTCTGGCTCTGATTAGCCCACTGTCTAATTGTAATGTGTCATGAAGGTTTGTCCACAGACCAATCATATGTTTGTATAGTTACTGTACAGTACAGGACACAACATGTGGTAAAGAGAGAGACGTAAACTGAAGTGATCAATGTTTTCCTTATCTGTTACAGGCCAATAATGGAGGCTCCAGGGGTTTTAACAGCCTCTGCTGTGGTTGTGCTGTAATCAGAGTAGCATCTCTCCTCTGAGGAGCTCAGTGCAGGCGGCTGCCACAGTATCTCCCTATATTGTACCTTGTTTAGGGCCATGAGGCCCAGTGATCCATGTCCAAGCACAAATACACACACACACACACAGTCATCACAGCATCACATCCATAATTACTGTACAACCTCTCAGGATCATCAATGGAATGGAGTGCTGTTCAGCTCACCCACCACACATACTGTTACAGTGGAACAGGAAGTTATGTAACCCAGGGGTAAAGTACTAGCCTACTAGCCTGATCACAGATCTCTTTGTGCTGTATAGCCAAGTCATACAGTATGGTCCTTGTTATGCCAAACATAACAGATCTGGGACCAGGCTAGTATAGTATTGCATGTAGCCTAAACATATCCTAAACTATGTTTAACCTGCACCCCTTTATCCCCATCCCTATTCTAATCCTCTGTTTTTAGCTGTGGTCAAAAGGTTTATTCTTGAAGATAACAAGGTAGCAGTAGCTTAGAATGGGAGTACAGTAGGACACGAGGCATCGTAATGACACAGTCTGAGAAGGGATTATCATCATACCAATAAACAGGCACTTTGCGGCCTTGTTTTAATCCTAATCTGTGCTGGTGCTGGGGTGTAGTGGTGCTGGGTGAGAAGGGTAAGCAGGGAGGCACCTGTTTGATGTGGGCCCACACAAGACCAGGAGGCAGGCAGGGTGCAGGTAGCAGCCAGGCTCAGGAAGGGACCAGGGACCATATATACAGTATCTCAGCAGTAAGTAGATCGTCTCTGATGGCCCTGCCCTAGTTAGGAAGGAAAGGTTGCCTCTGTCGCTGCCTCAACACCAGTGGAGGCTGCTGAGGAAAGGACAGCTCATAATAATGGCTAGAATGGAGTCAATGGAATGGCATCAACCACATGGAAACCACCTGTTTGTGTTTGATACCACTCCATTCCAGCTTTATTATGAGCCGTTCTCCCCTCAGCAGCCTCCACTGCTTAACACTAAATCAATGGAGGCTATCTTGACTAGACTGGGCCCATGGAGTTTATAATGCGCCACATTTCACAGTCCAGAATTTTACATTTCACAGTCCCTAGGTTTCCATGCTGCAAAGGTGGGATGAGGTTTATGCTTGAAGGTGCTATCAGCCTTTCCCTGTATTGGGCTATTCACGTTTCTTCTCTTCACTTTGGAAAACATCCATTTAGGATTGGGGTAAGGAATGTGGATAAATGCCCACTCAGGCTGATATCAGTCAGGGGTCAGTGCAGTTGGTTCCTCTCAGGCCATGCGTGGGTTTGTTTTTGTTTTGACTGTTGAAACCGTCTATAGTGGAAGAGGTGCGACCTACAGAGTTCACAGGTCCTGTACTTAAAGGTTAGGATTACTAGGAAGGAGGAGAGAGAGTCTCCCCTGTCCAATCAAAAACATTTTACCCAACTCTGTCATCAATCACCATGTTGATCTGTCGAAAGACTGGGCGCTTTCGACATTGCAGTCAACTTTAAAGGTGAGTCAAATCACCTTGCATCATAAATAACTCATCAATATTATTTGTTTGTCAGTCAGTCACAATTTACCCATGATACATCACAGTTTTGATGCTCTCAGACACGTCCTGAATGTCTATTGGCAAGCTTTATTTGAGCAGCCATCTTGGAACAGGTAATATGGTAATACAGGTGGTATAATCATTTAAGCTACAACAGCAGCTTCTTGGTTTCCTAGTCTCAGTTCATCTCACAGTGAGAGGTATTTTAGTGTCAGACTTTAATTGGTGATAGCAGTTCCTGTCACTTCTCCTGTGCTGGGCTCCAGATGTCTCCAGTGCTCTCATGCCGATGTGAACAATGCAGTCTCACTCTCCCACCAGGTATAACACTGTATAGCGTAGAGAATCTACGGAGATCACAGATTCCAACCTGATTCTCAGTTCTCTCTCTGCTATCAACACTCTATCTTCCATTTCTCACACTTGTTTTTGTGCTGATTTGGGTTGAAGTGTTCCTCCCTATCCCTGCTCAGTTGGCTGGCCTAGCCTCTCTCCCCCAGGTTAGGACTGCTGAGGGAGTCTGACCCTAAAATGCTGGGCTTTGTCAAAGCTAAGCTGCCTGGCTCTCCTGCTTAAAGGAACAAAACCCTCTTTTCAGTGCCTTGGCTGCAGACACTGCATGGCTTTGTGTTTGAGTGTAACTTTGGATCGATGCTACATAAAGAGGACTGAAGGACATTGGTGAAATGACGTAAGGAGGGGAAGTGTTAAGCAAGTGAGGAGATTAGAGGAAGTGAAAAAGAGAGAAAGAGCCATTTCTCCTGCCATCTTTTTTTTCTGTAACATCCTCTTGCCTCATCCTCTCTACCATTATAGAGGAGATTGCAGCTAGAAGGTGGGTGTGTGTGTGCACACAACATGTGTATCCAGTGTGTAGATCATTATCAATGACTGGGTATTGATCAGCTTCAGAGCAGGAGCAGGTGGTGAAACAGAAGCTGAGGAGGGTTTTCTTTTTTTCTTAGTGATGCCCCATGACCTTTGCTCTGTTGGTAACTACGCTCCTGATTGGTGCTGTGAGTGGCAGACAGGCTGGAGAGCATGTCACAGGACAGACTAGAGCCTGTTAGTCAAGTACTATGGTTGGTGTCAACTAGAGGTCGACCGACTATGATTTTTCAACGCCAGATACCGGTTATTGGAGGACCAAAAAAGCCGATACCGATTAATCGGACGATTATTTTTTTTTTATTTGTAATAATGACAATTACAACAATACTGAATGAACACTTATTTTAACTTCATATAATACATCAATAAAATCAATTTAGCATCAAATAAATAATGAAACATGTTCAATTTGGTTTAAATAATGCAAAAACTAAGTGTTGGAGAAGAAAGTAATATGTGCCAATATGCAATATGTGCCATGCATGTGCCATGTAAAAATGTGTGCCATGTAAAAATGTGTGCCATGTAAAATATGTTTGTTTGTTATGAAAACTTGAAACCGGCCCTAATTAATCGGCCATTCCGATTAATCGGTCGACCTCTAGTGTCAACTGCACATGGTCACTCAGAGAGGGCATACAGGTCAATGACTCCCTACACTCCCATGTTATCACACCCCAATACTCACTACAGAGAAACCACTGGGTTCTGATCTCAAGCCTTTGAGAAACAAGTGTCTGCCCTCCTCCAGCCTTCTCTCACTCTGTCCTCGGAGAGGAACAGAGATTACAGCTGCACTCTATTGTCGTGGTGACCCTCTCACTGTATATATTGTTTATGCTGTTTAGCAGACACTTTTTAAGTATGGACGGTCCCAGGAATCGACCTCACTATCCTGGTATAGCAAACGCCATGCGCTACCAACTAAGCTACAGAGGACCACTGTCTCAGTGTCTCTATTTTTTATTTTTATTTCATGTGTCCTTTATATCTGTGTATCGTGTGTGTGTGTGTGTGTGTGTGTGTGTGTGTGTGTGTGTGTCAGGTTTTAGTGTGGAATAGGGGTCCGAGTCCACAGGAAGCGGGTGGGATTAGCAGCTGCAGAGGAGAGAGGCAGAGTAGTGGGGCACACACACACACACACACACACACACACACACACACACACACACACACACACACACACACACACACACACACACACACATGATGCCCAGCCTGTAACTGAGTTACTGTTGCAGGCCTCTCTGGCCAGGCAGTGGAGAGTCGGCAGTAAGGGCTAACACACTCTCAGCTTTCCCGGAACCCGTGTGTAGTTCGGGGCATCGTGACTACTGTTTGGTCACTCCTTCCAGGATGATCCTCTACTGTGACCCTTGCATTTGTTGACACTAATGGAATGAAAACAGTTATTTAATTTCAGCGCCTAGATTGGATGTACAGTTGAAGTCGGAAGTTTGTATACACTTAGGTTGTAGTCATCAAAACTTGTTTTTCAACTACTCCACTTGACAAACTATAGTTTTAGCAAGTTGGTTAGCACATGTACTTTGTGCATGACACAAGTGATTCCAACAATTGTTTACAGACAGATTATTTCACTTCACTTTTCACTGTATCACAATTCCAGTGGGTCAGAAATTTACATACGCTAAGTTGACTGTGCCTTTAAACAGCTTGGAACATTCCAGAAAATTATGTCATGGCTTTAGATTCTCCTGATAGGCTAATTGACATTATTTAGGTCAATTGGAGGTGTACCTGTGGATGTATTTCAAGGCCTACCTTCAAACTCAGTGCCTCTTTGCTTGACATCATGGGAAAATCAAAATAAATCAGCCAAGAGCTCTTGCTCCCAAGTCTGGTTCATCCTTAGGAGCAATTTCCAAACACCTGAAGGTGCTACCTTCATCTGTGCAAACAATATTATGCAAGTATAAACACCATGGGACCACGCAGCGTGTCATACTACTCAGGAAGGAGACGTGTTCTGTCTCCTAGAGATGAACATACTTTGGTGCGAAAAGTGCAAATAAATCCCAGAACAACAGCAAATGACCTTGTGAAGGTGCTGGAGGAATCAGTTACAAAAGTATCTATGTCCACAGTAAAACAGTCCTATATTGACATGACCTGAAAGGCTGCTCAGCAAGGAAAAAGCCACTGCTCCAAAACCGACATAAAAAAGATAGACTACGGTTTGCAACTGCACATGGGGACAAAGATTGTACTTTTCTGAGAAATATCCTCTGGTCTGATGAAACAAACATAGAACTGTTTGGCCATAATGACAATCGTTATGTTTGGAAGAAAAAGGAGGAGGCTTGCAAGCCGAAGAACACCCAACCATGAAGCACAGGGGTGGCAGCATCATGTTGTGGCGGTGCTTTGCTGCAGGAGGGACTGGTGCACTTCACAAAATAGATTGCATCATGAGGGAGGAAAATTATGTGGATATATTGAAGCAACATCTCAAAACATCAGTCAGGAAGTTAAAGCTTGGTTGCAAATGGGTCTTCCAAATGTACAATGACCCCAAGCATACTTCCAAAGTTGTGGCAAAATGGCTTAAGGACAACAAAGTCAACGTATTGGAGTGGCCATCACAAAGCCCTGACCTCAATCCTATAGAAAATGTGTGGGTAGAACTGAAAAAGCTTGTGTGAGCAAGGAGACCTACAAACCTGACTCAGTTACACCAGCTCTGTCAGGAATGGGCCAAAATTCACCCAACTTATTGTGGGAAGCTTGTGGAAGGCTACCCGAAACGTTTGACCCAAGTTAAACAATTTAAAGGCAATGCTACGAAATAATAATTGAGTGTATGTAAACTTCTGATCCACCGTGAATGTGATGAAAGAAATAAAAGCTGAAATAAATAATTCTCTCTACTATTATTCTGACATTTCACATTCTTAAAATAAAGTGGTGATCCTACCTGACCTAAGACGGTGAATTTTTACTAGGATTAAATGTCAAGAATTGTGAAAAACTGAGTTTAAATGTATTTGGCTAAGGTGTATGTAAACTTCCGACTTCCGACTTCCGACAACTGTATCTATTTTCTATTTACACTGTAATTTTAGGAGTATTTTTTATCTCTGCACAAATACCTCTATGGTTTTATTCTGTGGTATGAATACTTAATGTGAGTGCTTTGCCTTTTCCTCTCTACAGGCTAGTGTTTATAGGTTGTGCTGTAATGTACCTGTTGTTCCTCTCCCTCCTCAGGCTGATGCTAAGCTGGTGTGTGACGTGGTGAGTCGTATGGAGGACACCGAGCCATACTCTCCTGAGCTCCTGGGGGCTATGATCCACCTGTGGTCCGACTCCGGCATCCAGGAGTGCTTCAGCCGCGCCCGAGAATACCAGCTCAATGACTCCGCCCAATAGTGAGTACTGCTCTACCTCTACCGCCCCTTACAGGAGGGCCGGGTGCTACAGGATCAATACAACTCTCATTACTCTGTTCAAATGATGCTCCTGTTTGTGGATCACACATACATAAACATCATCCACTCACTCCATTAATTTATGTCCATGTGACTGTAGTCATATTCAACAAATATGAATTTGTATCAAACACTTATTTTGTATTTATATGTGCACATACACACAATCATGTAGGTTTTGGAGGGAGATCTTGAGTGCTTGAATTTGGGATTTTCTTAAACAGTGTGTGTTTGTGTGTCAGTCAGAGAGATATTATCCGTCTCATGACACTTCATTGAACTCTCAAAATGAGAGAGAGAGGGAGAGAAAGAAAGAGAGAGAGAGAAAGACCTAGAGAGAATTTAGCATCAGCTATCAGCTATTATGTAGTTTATTTAGGAGCCTGTGGTGCTCTCTCTCATGACACTTTAGTGAACTCTCAAAATGAGAGAGAGAGAACAACCACCAGGTGTGTCCATCGTCTCATCCACCCTATCCTGGGGCGGCAGGTAGCCTGGTGGGTAGGAGCATTGGGTTGGGCCAGTAACCGAAAGGTTGCTGTATTGAATCCCCAAGCTGACAAGGTAAAAATCTGTTCTACCCCTGAGCAAGGCAGTGCTATCTGTGAGTCACTGTACCCCGGGCGCCGATGACGTGGATGTTGATTAAGGCAGCCCCCCACACCTCTCTGATTCAGAGGGTTAAATGCGGAAGACACATTTCAGTTGAATGTTTTCAGTTGTACAACTGACTAGGTATCCCCCTTTCCCATCCCAGCTAACCCAATCTGAATCATCAATGAATGCTGCATTGATTAAGTGCAAAACATCAGACATTTAAAGGCAGCTGTCTTTGTGAGTGTGGTGGTTCAGTAAGTCATCATGAGGACTAGTATGGAGAGCTCCAGCGATACACCGTGACACCGGAGCAGGAGAGAGAGACAATGATTGTGGCGAGTGGCTCAGCTTCTCAAAGGAGGTGGGTAGCTTAAGCCCATAGTATCGCATTCCATTTTCTTTCAATCAACAATATGTTTATGAAACACATTTATTTCACATTTACATGAAACTCAAGACACACCATGTAGACTTTGATATGCCAATGTCTGGCATGATTATGTTATCGTACAGATTAGATTGGGTTGTTTTATCCCAGTCTGCTTTATGAAAACGTTGTATAACTCATTGAGTTGTATATGTCTGAAGGTAGCCCACATGACAGTTGTCTCTTCTCTGTCTCTCTCTCTGAATGTCTCTGGATATGTCCTCAGACATGTACGGGCACGTGGATGCCCTTCATTTGTGACCCATTTATTCACAATGTGCATATTCATTAGAAATAACCCATTTGAAGATTCCCAGTTAATAATACAGTGTTCATCTTATCAACTAAAACAATCAGCTGATACTGAAAGAACAAGCATATCATAGCTCCCAACAAAATCATGCATGGCAGCCATTTTGTGCTACAGAGCTCACCACCCATCAGCTTCACTGAAGCAGAGCTGTGTTTTACCACATCAACTTTCAACTTTACCAGAGGTACCCATCAGATAAGTTGTAACCATGTGTGGCCCACCCCCACCTCCAGCCCTACCATGCCACTGTGGTGTACCACAGGACACTTAATGATCTCTTTTCTCTCTGTTCTTCTCTTAAAGTCCTCTACTTTCTGATCTTCCTCGTTTCTACCCGCTGTCTGTGAGTCACGTCAAATTGATGTCAAAAGTTGCATTTTTGGGCATTTTAGCTAACCATAACCCTTTCCCTAACCTTAACCTAATTATCCTAACCTGCAACATTAATGATCTGCTATGTAAGGGAAGCAGCCGACAGCAGGCTTGTTGCTGAGAAGTGTTGCCAGGCAGAGCACTCAAACTGGATTATGAAGAGGAGGGGTAGGAGAGGAGGGAGGAGAGTGAGGGAAGAGGGGGGATGGTGTGTGGGAGGGGGAGGATGTTACTGGCAGGGAGCCAAAGTAGTGAGGGACAGATATGAGTTCCCCATACCAAAGAGAGAGCCCCCTTCCCTCTGCACTCCACCTCTACACCACTTGAACAGACCCCAGATGACCCAGCCTAATCCTAACAGCACAGAACCTCATTTCTATAGAACACCACTGGGTTGCAGAGCCACAGAGCAACTACATTTTTGTGACATAAAATACCAGACCTCAAATCCCCAAGACTTCCCTTGGGATTTTATTCATCATATTAGTTACTGGTGGAAAATATGGATGTTGGTTTCATGAACTCCAGTAGATATTTCAAGGGAGGTTTGGCTGGAAGACACTGGAGAGATAGTATTTCATTGAAGAGCACACTGATATCCAGTTGGATAGAACATGTCAATTGTGTCATGGCAGAGGAATAAACACACTTTCTGCTGCTTACTCCTCACTGGATTGTGCCCTTTCTGTTCCAAAGTAAACAGAGATTCACACTTAATTTCATAGAGCACTTGCTGTAGCTGGAACTGAGACTATGACACTGTATGAGACTAGACTGCAACAGACCACTCACAGTCCTTTATGGAAATCCCCCTCTTACAGCCGGCTGTAATTTGCATTGGCAGCTCCTATTTGAGGTTAAACAATACATCCCAATGGGGGAGAAAGGCAAATACAGATAAGAGGAATGGTCAACTGGGAGAGGAAAACAGAAAAGGAGAGAACATATCAGTGATGGACAGAAAGGAGAGATACAGAGAGGTTGGAGAGGAAAGTGTGCTACCTTGGAATAATGAAACAGTAAATTCAAGGAGGCACAGGAGGCTGTAACCTATATTCTCATCATGTTTATTGGATTTGGGGTTACAAGTTGAACTTCCAGAGGGGAAATTGCTGTGTGAATATGATGTGGATGTAGGGCTGGGCGGTATACTGTATTTTACGATATGCCGGTATTGATGCACGGAACGGTTTGGGTTTTTACTTTACCTTCTATACCGGTATTTGAATGTTTAGTTTGTTAAATGTGATACGCCGTGGGTAACGTCCATTTTTATAGTTTACTTTGCTACTTGGGTCATCTCTCTCCGCTCTCAATTCAATTAAGGGGCTTTATTAACATGGGAAACACACTACTGTTCAAAAGTTTGGGGTCACTTAGAAGTCCTTCTTTTTGAAAGAAAAGCCTTTTTTTTGGTACATTAAAATAACATCAAATTGATCAGAAATACAGTGTAGACATTGTTAATGTTGTAAATTACTATTGTAGCTGGATTTTTTTATGGAATATCTACATAGGCGTACAGAGGCCCATTATCAGCAACCATCACTCCTGTGTTCCAATGGCACGTTGTGTAAAAGGCTAATTTTAAAAGGCTAATTGATCATTAGAAACCCTTTTGCAATTATGTTAGCACAGCTGAGAACTGTTGTCCTGATTAAAGAGGCAATACAACTGGCCTTCTTTAGACTGCAATAGCATCGAATAGTCCCCGCGATATGCAACTGTTCAGGGAAGTCAGGAACCAATACACGCAGTCAGCTTTTTCAAGCAGAAATTTGCATCCTGTAGCTCTAACTCCAAATGGTTCTGGGACACTGTAAAGTCCATGGAGAACAAGAGCACCTCCTCCCAGCTGCCCACTGCACTGAGGCTAGGTAACATGGTCACCACCGATAAATCTGTGATAATCGAAAACTTCAACAAGCATTTCTCAACGGCTGGCCATTCCTCCTGGCTACTCCAACCTCGGCCAACAGCTCCCCCGCAGCTACTCGCCCAAGCCTCCCCAGCTTCTCCTTTACCCAAATCCAGATAGCAGATGTTCTGAAAGAGCTGCAAAACCTGGACCCATACAAATCAGCTGGGCTTGACAATCTGGACCCTCTATTTCTGAAACTGTCCGCCGCCAATGTCGCAACCCCTATTACCAGCCTGGGTGACACTCTAGACCCAAACTGTTACAGACCTATATCCATCCTGCCCTGCCTATCTAAGGTCTTCGAAAGCCAAGTCAACAAACAGATCACTGACCATCTCGAATCCCACCGTACCTTCTCCGCTGTGCAATCCGGTTTCCGAGCCGGTCACGGGTGCACCTCAGCTACGCTCAAGGTACTAAACGATATCATAACCGCCATCGATAAAAGACAGTACTGTGCAGCCGTCTTCATCGACCTGGCCAAGGCTTTCGACTCTGTCAATCACCTTATTCTTATCGGCAGACTCAGTAGTCTCGGTTTTTCTAATGACTGCCTTGCCTGGTTCACCAACTACTTTGCAGACAGAGTTCAGTGTGTCAAATCGGAGGGCATGTTGTCCGGTCCTCTGGCAGTCTCTATGGGGGTACCACAGGGTTCAATTCTTGGGCCGACTCTTTTATCTGTATATATCAATGATGTTGCTCTTGCTGTGGGCGATTCCCTGATCCACCTCTACGCAGATGACACCATTCTGTATACTTCTGGCTCTTCCTTGGACACTGTACTATCTGACCTCCAAACAAGCTTCAATGCCATACAACACTCCTTCCGTGGCCTCCAACTGCTCTTAAACGCTAGTAAAAACCAAATGCATGCTTTTCAACCGTTCGCTGCCTGCACCCGCACGCCCGACTAGCATCGCCACCCTGGATGGTTCCGACCTAGAATATGTGGACATCTATAAGTACCTAGTTGTCTAGCTAGACTGCAAACTCTCCTTCCAGACTCATATCAAACATCTCCAATCCAAAATCAAATCTAGAGTCGGCTTTCTATTTCGCAACAAATCCTCCTTCACTCACGCCGCCAAACTTACCCTAGTAAAACTGATTATCCCACCGATCCTCGACTTCGGCGATGTCATCTACAAAATAGCTTCCAATACTCTACTCAGTAAACTGGATGCAGTTTATCACAGTGTCATCCGTTTTGTTACTAAAGCACCTTATACCACCCACCACTGCGACCTGTATGCTCTCGTCGGCTGGCCCTCGCTACATGTTCGTCGCCAGACCCACTGGCTCCAGGTCATCTACAAGTCTATGCTAGGTAAAGCTCCGCCTTATCTCAGTTCACTGGTCACGATGGCAACACCCACCCGTAGCACGCGCTCCAGCAGGTGTATCTCACTGATCATCCCTAAAGCCAAAACCTAATTTGGCCGCCTTTCCTTCCAGTGCTGCTTGCGACTGGAACAAATTGCAAAAATCTCTGAAGTTGAAGACTTTTATCTCCCTCAACAACTTTAAACATCTGCTATCTGAGCAGCTAACCGATCGCTGCAGCTGTACATAGTCCATCGGTATATAGCCCACCCAATTTACTTACCTCATCCCCATACTGTTTTTATTTTATTTACGTTTCTGCTCTTTTGCACACCAGTATCTCTACCTGCACATGTTCATCTGATCAGTTATCACTCCAGTGTTAATCTACTACATTGTAATTATTCACTCCTATGGCCTATTTATTGCCTACCTCCTCATGCCTTTTGTACACAATGTATATAGATTATTTTTTTTCTACTATGTTATTTGACTTGTTTATTGTTTATCGTTTACTCCATGTGTAACTCTGTGTTGTTGTCTGTTCACACTGCTATGCTTTATCTTGGCCAGGTCGCAGTTGCAAATGAGAACTTGTTCTCAACTAGCCTACCTGGTTAAATAAAGGTGAAATAAAAAAAGAAATAAAAAATCTGCATTTGTGGGTTCGATTACATGCTCCAAATGGCCAGAAACAAGTAACTTTCTTCTGAAACTTTTCAGTCTATTCTTGTTCTGAGAAATGAAAGCTATCCCACATGAGAAATTGCCAGGAAACTGAAGATCTCGTACAACGCTGTGTACTACTCCCTTCACAGAACAGCGCAAACTGGCCCTAACCATAATAGAAAGAGGAGTGGGAGGCCCCGGTGCACAATTGAGCAAGAGGACAAGTACATTAGAGTGTCTAGCTTGAGAAACAGACACCTCAGATGTCCTCAACCTGCAGTTTCATTAAATAGTACCCGCAAAACACCAGTTTCAACGTCAACAGTGAAGAGGCAACTCCGGGATGCTGGCCTTCTAGGCAGAGCTCTGTCTAGTGTCTGTGTTATTTTGCCCATCTTAATCTTTTATTTTTATTGGCCAGTCTGAGATATGGCTTTTTCTTTGCAACTCTGCCTAGAAGGCTAGCATCCCGGAGTCGCCTCTTCACTGTTGACGTTGAGACTGGTGTTTTGTGGGTACTATTTAATGACGCTGCCAGTTGAGGACTTGTGAAGCATCTGTTTTTCAAATAACTATCAGGGGATATGTGTCAATAGCAACCTTGGGAAAATCCTCTGCATTATCATTAACAGTAGACTCGTACATTTCCTCAGCCAAAACAATGTACTGAGCAAATGTCAAATTGGCTTTTTACCAAATTACTGTACGACAGACCACATATTCACCCTGCACAACCTAATTGACAAAGAAACAAACCAAAATAAAGGCAAAGTCTTCTCATACTGTATTGATTTCAAAAAAGCTTTCGATTCAATTTGGCTTGAGGGTCTGCTATACAAATTTCTTTCCACAGGGCCGGGAGGTGAAACAGGGATGCAGCTTAAGCCCCACCCTCTTCAACATATCAACGAATTTGCGATGGCACTAGAACAGTCTGCAGCACCCGGTCTCACCCAACTAGAATCTAAAGTCAAATGTCTACTGATGATCTGGTGCTTCTGTCCCCAACCAAGGAGGAGCTACAGCAGCACCTAGACATTCTATACAGATTCTGTCAGACCTGGAACCTGACAGTAAATCTCAGAAAGACAAAAATAATGGTGTTCCAAAAAAGGTCCAGTTGCCAGGACCACGAAAACAAATTCCATCTAGACACCGTTGCCCTATAGCACACAAAAAACGATACATACCTCGGCCTAAACATCAGCGCCACAGGTGACTTCCACAAAGCTGTGAACGATCTGAGAGACAAGGCAAGATTCGCCTTCTATGCCATCAAAAGGAACGTAACATTCAACATACCAACTAGGTCAAATTTGTCTCCACTTTTGTGGATTGGGGTGATCAGTCCTTGGTTCCAAATATTGGGGAAGATGCAAGAGCTGAGGATGATGTTAAAGAGTTTAAGTATAGCCAATTGGAATTTGTGTTCTGTATATTTTACCATTTAATTTGGGATACTATCAACCCCCCAGACCTTTATGGGTTGGAGGGTTTGTATTTTGTCTTGTAGTTCATTCAATGTAATTGGAGAATCCAGTGTGTTCTGGTAGTTTAATAGTTGATTCTAAGATTTGTATTTGATCATGTACAGTGGGGCAAAAAAAGTATTTAGTCAGCCACCAATTGTGCAAGTTCTCCCACTTAAAAAGATGAGAGAGGCCTGTAATTTTCATCATAGGTACACTTCAACTATGAAAGACAAAATAAGAAAAGAAAATCCAGAAAATCACATTGTAGGATTTTTAATTAATTTATTTACAAATTATGGTGGAAAATAAGTATTTGGTCACCTACAAACAAGCAAGATTTCTGGCTCTCACAGACCTGTAACTCCTCTGTCCTCCACTCGTTACCTCTATTAATGGCACCTGTTTGAACTTGTTATCAATATAAAGGACACCTGTCCACAACCTCAAACAGGCACACTCCAAACTCCACTATGGCCAAGACCAAAGAGCTGTCAAAGGACACCAGAAACAAAATTGTAGACCTGCAACAGGCTGGGAAGACTGAATCTGCAATAGGTAAGCAGCTTGGTTTGAAGAAATCAACTGTGGGAACAATTATTAGGAAATGGAAGACATACAAGACCACTGATAATCTCCCTCGATCTGGGGCTCCACGCA
The DNA here is from genome assembly GCF_013265735.2 of Oncorhynchus mykiss. Lineage (NCBI taxonomy): Eukaryota > Metazoa > Chordata > Actinopteri > Salmoniformes > Salmonidae > Oncorhynchus > Oncorhynchus mykiss. The sequence goes on along the minus strand of NC_048565.1, from coordinate 27,656,362 downwards.
AGATCTCACCCTGTGGGGTCAAAATGATCACAATAACGGTGAGCAAAAATCCCAGAACCACACAGGGGGACCCTAGTGAATGACCTGCAGAGAGCGGGGACCAAAGTAACAAAGCCTACCATCAGTAACACACTACGCCGCCAGGGAGTCAAATCCTGCAGTGCCAGACGTGTCCCCCTGCTTAAGCCAGTACATGTCCAGGCGCGTCTGAAGTTTGCTAGAGAGCATTTGGATGATCTAGAAGAAGATTGGGAGAATGTCATATGGTCAGATGAAACCAAAATATAACTTTTTGGTAAAAACTCAACTTGTCGTGTTTGGAGGACAAAGAATGCTGAGTTGCATCAAGGAACACCATACCTACTGTGAAGCATGGGGGTGGAAACATCATGCTTTGCGGCTGTTTTTCTGCAAAGAGACCAGGACGACTGATCCGTGTAAAGGAAAGAATGAATGGGGCCATGTATCGTGAGATTTTGAGTGAAAACCTCCTTCCATCAGCAAGGGCATTGAAGATGAAACGTGGCTGGGTCTTTCAGCATGATAATGATCCCAAACACACTGCCCAGGCAACGAAGGAGTGGCTTCGTAAGAAGCATTTCAAGGTCCTGGAGTGGCCTAGCCAGTCTCCAGATCTCAACCCCATAGAAAATCTTTGGAGGGAGTTGAAAGTCCGTGTTGCCCAGCAACAGCCCCAAAACATCACTGCTCTAGAGGAGATCTGCATGGACGAATGGGCCAAAATACCAGCAACAGTGTGTGAAAACCTCGTGAAGACTTACAGAAAACGTTTGACCTCTGTCATTGCCAACAAAGGGTATATAACAAAGTATTGAGATAAACTTTTGTCATTGACCCAATACTTATTTTCAATTTTTTTTCTCTTTTGGTCTGTCAGAGTTGAAGTGTACCTATGATGAAAATTACAGGCCTCTCTCATCTTTTTAAGTGGGAGAACTTTCACAATTGGTGGCTGACTAAATACTTTTTTGCCCCACTGTATATGTTTTTACTATTTGTTCTTTGTTATTGAGCCAAAAAGATTAGATAAGTGGTTTATCCATACATCTCCGTTTTTGATAACTGTTTGTGTTGTTGTTTGTTTCGAGTTTTCCAATTTGACCAGAAGTGAACTGATTTGAACTGATCTTTTTCCGTAATGTATTTCTGTATTGTTTTAGTGATTCACCATAGTGAAGGTGTAGGCTCAGGTTTTCTGGGTCTCTATGTTTTTGGTAGGATAGGTTTCTCAATTTCTTTCTTAGGTTTATGCATTCTTCATCAAACAATTTGTCATTGTTGTTCATTGTCATAGGTTGTCTGCTTGATTTTTTTGATTTGATAGGGAAGCTGAGAGGTCAAATACTGTTTAGGTTTTCTACTGCCAAGTTTACACCTTCACTATTACAGTGAAACCTTTTGTCTAGGAAATTGTCTAGAAGGAATTTAATTTGTTGTTGCCTAATTGTTTTTTGGTAGATTTCCACCCTATTTTCCTTCCATCTATCGCATTTCTTAATATTATTCAGTTCCTTTGGCTTTGATCCCTCGTGATTGAGCGTGGCTCTGTTTAAGTAGAGTGTGATTTTGCTGTAATCTGATAGGGTGTTAGTGGACTGACTGTGAACGCTCTAAGAGACTCTGGGTTGAGGTCAGTGATAAATTAGTCTACAGTACTACTGCCAAGAGATGCGCTATAGGTGTACCTACCATAAGAGTCCCCTCGAAGCCTACCATTGACTATGTACATACCCAGCGTCTGACAGATCTGCAGAAGTTGTGACCCGTTTTTGTTGGTTATGTTGTCGTAGTTATGTCTAGAGGGGCATATGCGGGAGGGAATGCTCTCACCTCCAGGTAGGTGTTTGTCCCACTGTGTGCTGAGGGTGTCGGGTTCTTGTCCAGTTCTGGCATTTAGTTCGCCACAGACTAGTACATGTCCCTGAGCTTGGACATTTTTGCTCTCCCCCTCTAGGAGGGAGAAGCTGTCATTGTTAAAGTATGGGGATTCTATTGGGGGGATATAGGTAGCATACATGAGGACATTGTTCTCTGTTGAGAAATAATTTCCTTAATCAATTCTAGCCAGATGTAAAATGTTCCTAATCTCTCACCATGCCACTTTTCACACAGACCTAGCCCCGCCCCCTCAAGAAGCACATTTGTTGTTCTTCGACCACAAAACAATTGAGTTCAATCTGCATGGTCAATGCAGCACATGCAACAATGTTGATGACAACGATGCTGTTTTTACTTTGCTTCTTAATATAAATTGACTATTTGTTTGTGTTTCTTAGCAACATCTGCAAACAGCTAGTTTATATTTTCTTAGCAAGGTGGGCCGACATCCTGTTAGCCCCTAATGCTAATCGCTAATGCTATTCGCTAGCTAGCTAATAAATGTCAGAGCAAACGTAATTAGCTATACAGCCTGATGATACCAGTGGTACATGGTGTAGGCTTAAATCAGCATGTTGTTTGTGCAACAGTATCTTCTAAATCAAAGAGGAATACACAAAGCAAGAACATGTTAGCTACATGAAGTAGCTAAGAGTAAACATTCAATGTAGCCAAAGATTATAGGATCCCCTAGGAAACACTTATCAACACTTTGGTTCCTACTCTGTCACAATAACTCCTCCCTGGCATTTTAATTTGTTGTCATGTCAAACAATACTGTATTCAAAGTGCTCACTATTATAGTCTAACTATATAATTAAAATAATCATTATATTTCCATGATTCCAACAGTTCACCCAAGAGTTTTGCTCTAAATCGCAAGTCAACATTTGGTTAAAAATAAGGCCTAGATTGTTTGCAGATATAGTGCAACCCCACGTGGCAGAGTGGAAATTATCTCAAATGAGTGCAGGAAATGCAGGAATTGAAAATGCTGAAATATTTGTGGGGTTGAAATGAACACTATATAACAATCAGAATGGAGAAAGACCCATTGAAATCACTTAGAATGTATGTGTTGACACCCTAGGGTCACGCAATACTCATGAAGCACATTTAGAACTTTTATTATTAAAAAACGTCAAATACAGTGATGTGATATTTTGACCATATCGTCCAGCCCTATGTGGATGATTTGGCCAGAATTAAACATTCATCGGCAGTAATGACTATAACCCCAGTTGTCTTATTGTCGCCTCCTGTAAGACATTGAGGTTTACTACATCTCTCTGAGCAGATTGGCTGGCCTGTAATGGCAGGGCAGGGTGAATCCACTCTCTGGAGTGGTTTCATCTGGGTTAAAATGACCATGTCAGTGTGAGTTATGGACACACTTTGTACAGATGTCATATCTCATTCTAGCTCCAGCAGTTACATCACAGGTCTCCCCCACTGATCTTCCTCTATCTCCCCGACCTCGGCCTCTTCCTATTTTTCTCTCTGCGTCATCCTCTCTGCCCCCCTCCCTATATCATGGACAGACAGGCAGACAGTGTGGACACAGCCCAGGTATTTAGGCACTACTGTTAATGAGCTGCATTAGTGCTTGGCACCCTGCCACCCGAACTGAGAGCTTGGCAACGGATGCAGCACATCTACCGCTGGACATCGACTTGTTAATCATTTATCACTCATTTATCACTCATTTCACGTGTACATACATTCAAAACCATTCAGCAACATACTGCACTGTGGTTCCATGCAGCTTATGGTTGCGTTATGCAGTGTAAATGCCCCCCTCGGTTGGTTGTGTCACCAGGCTGTGGCCAGGTTGGAATGTTCACACACTGCTGCTGAATACTGAAGCTGCCAAGCGAAGCCCCACAGCTCTCAACTGGACTCAGATCAGTGAATGACACCATTACACATAAACACAGATGGCGGTAGAGAATATGTTTCTATTTGAGTGAATGAGTGAGTGAGTGAGTGAGTGAGTGAGTGAGTGAGTGAGTGAGTGAGTGAGTGAGTGTGTGGTTGCGAGAGAAACGACGTGAGGCACTCTGTGAATTGTTATTGTTATTGTTTTGTTATTATCCCTATGTGATTAGAAAATGAAAATAGAAAATGTTTGTAAAAAATGTGTCTCCGTGTGTGTGTGTGCGTTTGTGTGAGAAACATCATGAGGTACTTACTGTAATGTTTTGTTGACCCCTAGCAAGATGGATGTCATCATTGTCTATTTTCCCTCTCTTGATTGTTACCTCTCCTGCATGTGGAGCAGCAGGTTTGCACACAGTCCTAAGCAAACCCAGCTACTCTAGCTGATGTGGGCCCATAGCTCAGATGTGGGCCCATAGCTCAAATGTAGCATAGTCTTCGACATTTCCTATCCAAAATGTCCACGATGGCCCTCGTAACTGTAGTGCACTGCTCCAGCTCTTCTGATTCCAATGCCAGGTTGTCATTAGGCTATAAGCTTTTTGTCTGTCCCTCATCCAGGCTCAGGGGAGCAGAGCAGACTACTCCTTCTCCAATCGATGATTTAAGTAAATTCATTAAATTCTGTGGTGAATGAAACCATTGTGCACTTGCGGCCCCAGAAGAACAGAGTTCAGACCCCCTGTCTCAGTCCACAGAGCTTAGGGTTGAAAACAGAGTCCAATGCATTGATCCTAACTGGCATCTCTATCTCTCTCCCCAGCTACCTAGACAGTTTAGACCGGATTGGTGCTCCTGACTACCAGCCCACAGAGCAGGACATTCTCAGAACCCGAGTCAAGACCACTGGCATCGTAGAAACTCACTTTGTCTTCAAGAACCTGCACTTCAGGTGAGACACTAGCTCAGTGCTCCTCTTCCTTCTCAAATATTCTTATTCTGCAGGTTTCCCCAACTGGTGGCCCATGGGGGATTTTATTTGGCCACCCATGTTTTCTTAGCAAAGAAAAAAATATATACACAACCGTTCAAAAGTTTGGGTCACTTAGAAATTTCCTTTTTTTAAAAGAAAAGCATTTTTTTTTTTTTTGTCCATTAAAATAACATAAAATTGAAAAGAAATACAGTGTAGACATGGTTTATGTTGTAAATGACTATTGTAGCTAGGCGTACAGAGGCCCATTATCAGCAACCATCACTCCTGTGTTCCAATGGCACGTTGTGTTAGCTAATCCAAGTTTATAGTTTTAAAAGGCCAATTGATCATTAGAAAATAATTTTGCAATTATGTTAGCACAGCTGAAACTGTTGTCCTGATTAAAGAAGCAATAAAACTGGCGTTCTTTAGACTAGCTGAGTATCTGGAGCATCAGCACTTGTGGGTTTGATTACAGGCTCAAAATGGCTAGAACACAAAGAACTTTCTTCTGAAACTCATCAGTCTATTCTTGTTCTGAGAAATGAAGGCTATTCCATGCGAGAAATTTCCAAGAAACTGAAGATCTCGTACAACGCTTTGTACTACTCCCTTCACAGAACAGCGCAAACTGGATCTAACCATAATAGAAAGAGGAGTGAGAGGCCCCGGTGCCCAACTGAGCAAGAGGACAAGTACATTAGAGTGTCTAGTTTGAGAAACAGATGCCTCACAAGTCCTCAACTGGCAGCTTCATTAAATAGTACCCATAAAACACCAGCCTCTGGTCGACAGGTTCTCAAGCTTCGGTTGGCTCGTCAGGCTTCCATTGCCGAAGCTACCGGGGATGCCTCAGCTAGCTCGTCAGGATTCCATTCCTCAGCTGGCTCGACAGGTTCTCAAGCCTTGGTTGGCTCGTCAGGCTCCGACGTCTCAGCCGCCTCGTCAGGCTCCCGCGCCTCAGCCGGCTCGACTGGTTCCCGCGCCTCAGCCGGCTCGACTGGTTCCTGCGCCTCAGCCGGCTCGACTGGTTCCCGCGCCTCACCCGGCTCGACTGGTTCCCGCGCCTCACCCGGCTCGACTGGTTCCCGCGCCTCACCCGGCTCGACTAGTTCCCGGGCCTCAGCCGGCTCGACTGGTTCCCGCGCCTCAGCCGACTCAACTGGTTCCCGCGCCTCAGCCGGCTCAACTGGTTTCCGCGCCCCAGCCGGGTCGACTGGTTCCAGTGCCTCAGCCGGGTCGACTGGTTCCTGCGCCTCAGCTGGGTTGACTGGTTCCCGCACCTCAGCAGAAGCGACCGGTCCGCTCCTGGTCCTTCTGGACCGTCCCTTTGGCCAGCGTCCTGTGGCTGGAGCCACTCCCCCTCTCTGGCATTCGTTGTTTACTCATTATTACACACCACCATCGTTATGTGCACCTGCACCTCATGAGACTCACCTGGACTCGATCACCTTCCTGATTACCTCCCCTATATCTGTCACTCCCTTTGATTCTTTCCCCGGGCATTATTGATTCTGTTTGTGTTTCATGTCTATACGCTACTCGTGTTTGTTATATTGTCCGATGTTCCAGTTGTTATTAAACTCACCACCTGCGCTTGCTTTCCGACTCCCAGCATATACAAATACAATACAAATTGTTGTTTTAGTCAAACATATCTGTTTGGGGTGCTTGCGGTCAATCTGCAGTCTACAAATGATTTGTAATTATGTTCTGACAATCTGCTCAAGAAGAAATCTGCCCTCGACTGAATCTAGTTGATGATCCCTACTCCAACTCCTTTCAGTATTTAGAAAATAGATGCATTGGTTATGCTGCATTTACATTGATCTTTCCATGAAACCATGTAAAGGGAATACTTGGTAAATACAGTATGTGTGCTTAAATGGAGATTGCCATACAGTTGAAGTCGGAGGTTTACATACACTTAGGTTGGAAACATTAAAACTTGTTTTTCAACCACTCCACAAATGTCTTGTCAACAAACTTTATTTTTATGCAAGTCAGTTTAGGACATCTACTTTGTGCATAACACAAGTCATTTTTCCAACAATTGCTTACAGACAGATTATTTCACTTATAATGCACTGTATCAAAATTCCAGTGGGTCAGAATATTACATACACTAAGTTGACTGTGCCTTTAAACAGCTTGGAAAATTCCATAAAATTATATCATGGCTTTAGAAGCTTCTGATAGGCTAATTGACATAATTTGAGTCAATTGGAGGTGTACCTGTGGATGTATTTCAAGGCCTACCTTCAAACTCAGTGCCTCTTTGCTTGATATCATGGGAAAATCAAAATACAGTGGGGCAAAAAAGTATTTAGTCAGCCACCAATTGTGCAAGTTCTCCCACTTAAAAATATGAGAGAGGCCTGTCATTTTCATCATAGGTACAATTCAACTATGACAGACAAAATGAGAAAAGAAATTCCAGAAAATCACATTGTAGGATTTTTTATGAATTTATTTGCAAATTAGGAAGAAGCCACTGCTCCAATACCGCCATAAAAAAAGCCAGACTAAGGTTTGCAACTGCACATGGGGACAAAGATCTTTCTTTTTGGAGAAATGTCCTCTGGTCTGATGAAACAAAAATAGAACTGTTTGGCCATAATGACCATCGTTATGTTAAAGGGGGTGGCTTGCAAGCCGAAGAACACCATCGCAACCGTGAAACTTCTGACTTCAACTGTACATTCATGGATTCTACCCTACGTTAATAGGTTTTTCCATTATTGTACCATGGGAATTAAAATGTTATTTTTTATAAATATATGTGCACCTGGAACAGTACAGTGCGCTGGGAGAAAAGAAGCTGTGACTGAATCTACATTTTAATTCTATGCTCTAGTTAATTACTCTAGAACTGCCAAATCTGGAGATACATTCAAGTTTAAATCATTCGGTATTATCTGGTGTACAATAAAAAAAAAGTGGGATGTATAAAACATTTTTTTTATAAATCTGCAATTTACCTTGTTTAGCTTGGTGTAACACGATCATGTTACTATAAAAAAAATGTCTCACAAAACAGAGAGCTTGTATTTTTCCTCTGTTCCTCACAGTGGCCTGCCTGACTGCCTACTAAGTGCTAGCACAAAGCAGCTCTTTGTTTATCTCCTTCACCTCACTTAGTCAGCTGATTGAGAACATAAAAGACAGGATGAAAATATCGTGTTAATATAATATGTTTAAATCAGTGGTGTGCAGAGAGCGGCTGCAGGGCTGTCGGGTTATAGTGCTCCATTCATTCCTGATCCTAAGACTGTCTCTCTGACAGGCTTTTTACTAACGCTAACATAATGTTCCGGTACTGAAGAAAGACTGTTTTAGTTTAGTGGTCCAGGACTTTTTCCAGTTACCCCAGCAGCTCGAGGTTGTCCTGACCTTAAATACTGTATATACAGCTCTGGAAAACATTGAGACCACTGCAAAATGATCAGTTTATCTGGTTTTACTATTTATAGGTATGTGTTTGGGTAAAATTAAAATGTTGTTTTATTCCTTAAACTACTGACAACATTTCTCCCAAATTCCAAATAACAATATTGTCTTTTAGAGCATTTATTTGCAGAAAATGACAACTGGTCATATATAACTAAAAATATGTAGTGTTGTAGACCTCGAATAATGCAAAGATAATAAGTAGTAGGAGACCTTCTGTGACTGCAAACACTTTGAAACCCCAAGTTTCTTCAGATGTAGGGAGGGGCTCAAAATTGGGCTCCCAAGTGGTGCAGCGGTCTAAGGCACTGCATCTCAATGCAAGAGGTGTCACTGCAGTCCCTGGTTCGAATCAGGGCTGTATCACATCTGGCCACGATTGGGAGTCCCATAGGGCGGCGCCCAATGTTGTCCGGGTTTGGCTGGGGTAGGCCTAGTATTGTAAATACAAATGTGTTTTTCTGTGAGCGTGTAACGTATGGTGTGTGTTCTGTAGGCTCTTTGATGTGGGAGGACAGAGGTCGGAGAGGAAGAAATGGATCCACTGCTTTGAGGACGTGACAGCCATTATCTTCTGTGTGGCACTGAGTGGGTATGACCAGGTCCTGCATGAAGATGAGACCACGGTAAGTCACACACGCAAACACACCATTAATTAATTGTGTCCATATCTCCGTACAGCACTCTGTAGTGCAGCATATTAGTCATATATGTTTCCTTCGTTGAAGACATCAACATAATGAACAGCAGGGGCTTTGTACTGTACACATCCCTGGTTTCCTGCTACTCATGTTGAGGTTAGGGTTCACAATTACCATGCCTTTTATCCGCGGATCCTCCTTCCTGTACTGTAAACAGGTTTAGCTAGCTCTGCTATGAAACGCATTGAAAATGTACAGTAGCTTATGACCATTTACATGTAAGTGTAGATTCACTTTGAATTTCAATTTTTTGATACGTAAAATATGTGAGGTGCTGTCCATAACATAACATTATAAATTAGACCACACAGTTAGGCTACTTTATTTCTCTCCATGCAAACACAGCAGTCACACTTCCCATCTGGTTCCACCCAGTCCTCTACCATAACCTCTCGTTGTATCAGCTGGTGTTTGTGCTAGGATTGGCATAACCGTATAACCTTGTAACCGACGGTTATGGTGTAGACCGTCATTAAAATAAAATAAACCGTCATAACTGTAAAAAACATTTTTGCTGTGTGTGTATGGAACAAAGGGCTGACTGAAGACGGGAGGGCCGGGCATTCGATGCGTTTGAGTACGTTTCTGTCGTAACATGGACTCTTTTCGAGATGATGAAATTGTTCCTCCTCGCTGAAACAAGAAAATGAGTCTTGGGTTGCCTAGGCAACTCCCCCCGGAATGAAGCAGCAGCATCACAAATAGAAATAGAATGACTAGAACAGGTTTGGAACTTCTAACCCTGGCAATTTGACTGAGTAGGGTCTATCTGCGGTCGGACTGCCGTGTCAAATCGGAGGGCCTGTTGTCCATACCTCTGGCAGTCTCTATGGGGCTGCCACAGGGTACAATTCTCGGGCCGGCTCTCTTCTCTGTATACATCAATGATGTTGCTCTTGCTGCTGGTGATTCTCTTATCCACCTCTATGCAGACGACACCATTCTGTATACCTCTGGCCCTTTTCTGGACACTGTGTTAACTAACCTCCAGACCAGCTTCAATGCCATACAACTCTCCTTCCGTGGCCTCCAACTGCTCTTAAATGCAAGTAAAACTAAATGCACGCTCTTCAACAAATCGCTGCCCACACCTGCCCGCCCGTCCAGCATCACTACTCTGGACAGTTCTGACTTAGAAAATGTGGACAACTACAAATACCAAGGTGTCTGGTTAGACTGTAAACTCTCCTTCCAGACTCATATTAAGCATCTCCAATCCAAAATTAAGTCTAGAATCAGCATCCTATTTCGCAACAAAGCTTCCTTCACTCATGCTGCCAAACATACTCTCGTAAAACTGACTATCCTATCGATCCTTGACTTCGGCGATGTCATTTACAAAATAGCCTCCAACACTCTACTCAGCAAATTGGATGCGGTCTATCACAGTGCCATCTGTTTTGTCACCAAAGCCCCATATACTACCCACCACTGCGACCTGTATGCTCTCGCTGGCTGGCCCTCACTTCATATTCGTCGCCAAACCCACTGGCTCCAGGTCATCTATAAGTCTTTGCTAGGTAAAGCCCTGCCTTATCTCAGCTCACTGGTCACCATAGCAGCACCCACCTGTAGCATGTGCTCCAGCAGGTATATTTCACTGGCCACCCTCAAAGCCAATTCCTCCTTTGGCTGCCTTTCCTTCCAGTTCTCTGCTGCCAATGACTGGAACGAACTGCAAAAATCACTGAAGCTGGAGACTCCCTCACTAACTTTAAGCACCAGCTGTCAGAGCAGCTCACAGATCACTGCACCTGTACATAGCCCATCTATAAATAGGCCATCCAACTACCTCATCCCCATACTGTTATTTATTTATTTATTTTGCTCCTTTGCTCCCCAGTATCTCTACTTGCACATTCATCTTCTGCAAATCTATCACTCCAGTGTTTAATTGCTATATTGTAATTATTTTGCCACTATGACCTGTTTATTGCCTTACCTCCCTTATCCTACCTCATTTGCACACACTGTATATAGACTTTTTCTATTGTATTATTGACTATATGTTTGTTTATGTAGCCGGTGCTATACTGCACCGCTGTAACTCTGCGTTGTGTGTGGTTGATAGAGACTATAAACGTGCACTTTGGAGATCAGGTAGTTTTAATCAAGCAGAACTGACTCTCTGCATCTTGCATCTGCATCCAAAAGGAAATAAAACATTTGTAGAGCACATCTGTTCTGAGAATCGTCGCCTCTTTCTCTCTCAGTGCATCAAAATGATTTTTGGAATACAAAAATGAATACACTCTCTCCTTATTATACATAACATATTTTACATTGATAAAACCACATACCTGCATCCAAAAGGAAATAAAACATTTGTAGAGCACATCTGTTCTGAGAATCGTCGCCTCTTTCTCTCTCAGTGCATCAAAATGATTTTTGGAATACAAAAATGAATACACTCTCTCCTTATTATACATAACATATTTTACATAGATAAAACCACATACCTGCATCCAAAAGGAAATAAAACATTTGTAGAGCACATCTGTTCTGAGAATCGTTGCCTCTTTCTACAACAGATGCACAATAGGAGGGACTGGGATCATTCGAGGAGCTAGCCATCGTTCACACATACAATAGCCTGCTAATACCTTAGCTAGCTATTAACCACATGTTGAATTCAGAATGTTGATATCATCCTAAAAAGTACAATTACAAGTGCATCTTAACAATACCATCCACTTATGAGTAACCTCTAAATATACATCATTATTCATGAACAAAACATTGTGTGTATGACTTTGTACTTAAAATAATCAAACTTTTCTGAAGACAGAAAAAGCGTGCCTACCTCTCTCAGTGCATCAAAATGATTTGAGCACGAGCACGCCGGGCAAAACGTAAGTACACACTCCCCTTCTCCCAGGATGCAGGCATGCATAACAAATCAACACAACATATTGATATATGAACCTGGTGAAATTCACATAGTACTTTAACAACTGTTACATTTACTCCATGAGTAACTCTGTGTTGTTGTATGTGTCGCACTGCTTTGCTTTATCTTGGCCAGGTCGCAGTTGTAAATGAGAAATTGTTCTCAACTAGCCTACCTGGTTAAATAAAGGTAAAAAAATGTTTAAAAAAAAATAAAAACTACATTCCACGCCCACCACGTGCCCACTGCCATTGATTGAGGCGAGGGTAGTGCCATGCGAGAGTTGGGTTGGCTACGCTAGCTAGCTAACTAACGTTACCTTCCTATCAGTAACGTTAACAGAACTGCAGAAAGCAGTGCTCTGCAGGCGGGGTGAAAGACACGGCGTACCCGTGTCCCCTAGCTAGCTAGAAGCCTCCTTCTTCTTCTGTGGGTTTTTTGGGCGGTTGGTGCATTACCGCCACCTACTGTGCTGGAGTGTGGGCCAGAGACAGCGCTAGCAGTGGGCGCGGCATGTTGTGGGCACAGCATGCAGTAACCACTGTCTGCAGATAGACATTATTGATTTCACAGGTAAACTCATGGGTACACTTGCAATGGCTGCCTGGTATTGCGATGCAATGTTCTTTCAAATGTTAACTGATGTGACTCATACAATTGAATGTATTTTTGTAATGTCAGTTGAGTTGAATTAAGAAATCGCAGCACATATTTCAGCTCATATTTTACTTCCTGCTTTGCTGCTATCGGTACACTGGCAATGGCCGCCAGTCCACCCATTATGTCATGATTGACTGGAATGGGGATGTCCGTTTATGGGTTTATTTTTTAAATATTAATATAGCGAGGTCAGGATAATCCTATTTGAAAACACAACTAAATGTATCAGAGTAGATTTACAGACATGATATACCAAAAAAGGAAGGCTCTATTGAAATATGAACTATGCGTCTGACAGTCTCTATTGAACTATGCCTCTGACAGATTGACAGACTCCTAAATCAAAGTCATATTTGTTTACTCCTGGACTCATATGCACAGGCCCGCACGCGTGTGCGACTACACACACACACACACACACACACACACACACACACACACTACTTCAACAAACAAATTTGCATTTATCTCTCGCTCTCTGGCTGTCTTTTCCTGTTTTTCCTCTTCATGCAAGTACTGGCACACCCTCAAAGATGTGCACAGCAGTGCAGATTTTCTACAGCAATTCTGTCCATTAATTTGACTGTGAGGTTTGGTTTGGGTTCTTCCTGCCTGCTCTACAATTTTTTCCATTCACCGTTGGGGGGAGTGTGTGTGTGTGTGTGTGTGTGTGTGTGTGTGTGTGTGTGTGTGTGTGTGTGTGTGTGTGTGTGTGTGTGTGTGTGTGTGTGTGTGTGTGTGTGTGTGTGTGTGTGTGTGTGTGTGTGTGTGTGTGTGTGTGTGTGTGTGTGTGTGTGTGCAAGCATGCGTACATGCGTGCGTGCACAAGACTGTGCGTGCGTTTTTGTTTGTGCATACATGCTTTGTGTTTGAGAGGGGGGAGATGAGTTGATTTGGGCTCTCGTGCATGTCCATCTCTGTTCCACTGCGCTCCCCCAACCCCCCAGCAGCTCTCGTCTCTCCTTCAACGTCTTCTCGTCTCAGCTCCTCTCCTGTCATCTCTCGCCATCGGCTGTCCTCTCTAACCAATCGGCAAATGCTAAAAACCCACCTGGTTCCACAGAGGGTCCTCCCACCAAACATATGCACAGGTATGAAACCTTTCACAAGGACAAAGAATCCAAAATCATCTGGAAAGAGTTGAAAGCAGCACTCCTTTTGGTTGTGATGTAATTATGTGTGTGTGTTCAGCATGTGTGTGTGTTTACCTGGGATTGTCACTGTGAGGATATGATTGTATGTAATGGGCGGCAGGTAGCCTAACTGTTAAGAGCGTTGTGCCATAGGTGACACATCTGTGGATGTGCCCTTGAGCAAGGTACTTAACTCTAATTGCTCCTGTAGGTTGCTCTGGATAACAGTGTTTGTAAAAATGTATATATGACACTGGTTTATGTATGTGTTGCCTTGTTCTCAAAGTTTTACTCATCAGATGCTGATTCACCTCATGAGATACATGTTTAATTATGGTTATTAGTTTTCTTATTTCCTCTCTTTCTTTCTCTTATATTTTCTACAAGAACTCAAGTCTCTGACTTATCTTATGTACTCTTTTGGGTTGTTCTGTAATTGGCTCTTTCAGTGATTCCCTCTGCTCTATTTAATCTGATTGGCTCTCTCAGGGCTTTCCTCTGCTCTATTTAATCTGATTGGCTGTCTCAGGGCTTTCCTCTGCTCTTGATCTGATTGGCTGTGTGAGCCCTCTCTGGTGCTCTAAGTGGATTGTGATTGGCTGTGAAGGAGGCGTCATGACTGTGTTCTTTGTCTTTTCCACTGTGATTGAGAACAAGGCAACAATTCACTCACATCAGAGAGAGTGTCTGCTTTCAACTCTGAATTAACATTTAAACAGGCAAACACCATTTTGAAATAACATAAAATACCTAGAAATGTATTTGCATGCCTTCCCATCTCTGTTCTAGAGAGAAGCATACAGGGTTTGTCCTAGACTTAGGCTACCTGGGTCGTTCCACCAATTCTGTGTCTTTTGAGAAGTATAACTTGATCAAAACAAACTTTTGATTTCACTTAATTTACTTGAATGCAAGCTTCACAAAATGTTTTATTTGTAAAACGTTTCTATGCTGTCTATCTATGGGTAACAGGGTTGACCTGTTATGCTTGACCCGCACAGTTTTCCACCACAAAACACCTGAAAATTGCCAATAAGAGTAGAACCAGCTCACCTGCTTTTACACTGTGATTTGACTATTAGATGTTCAGTGTTTCTTTTGATTAATATATTTCAAAAGTTTCACCATATTAAAATGAAAGTTCAGTTCACATAAAAGGGTTGGCCTCAAAATGAGGGACAGACAGAAAATAATCACTAATCACATTAAATAAATCATCATCTTTAGAAATGACTTTTTCAAAGCAACAATAAGTAGGGTGATGGTGACTTATTTTAGGATGACGTGGGTTAAAATCTTAGAAGTGACACAGTGTTGACGGAGGGACACGTGAAGATGTTACATTTTGGCACTTTGGCAAGCCTTTATTCATATTTAAACAACCCGATTCATTGAATTCTCCATGTGGTCTATATTAAAAGGGCACTTAATTTAATATATATAGGCTTTTAAAATTCAATATTGGTGCACTATTTCTACTTAAAATATTAAAGGGACGCAAAAGGCACTATTTTCGTGGAACGACCCACCTAATAACATTGTGTATGAACTTGGCTAACCTCCCAGGATGCTGCGTACTTGTCATACTTAACATATTACCATGACACTGTGACAAACAGGATAATGATAATGAAATAATGTAGACACTGTATTTTAGAATGTTCTGGGCTCTTACGGGAAACTCCTGGAAAGGGCATCTACAGTTTAGTTTCTGTTCTGCTTTGTAGTTTCCTGTCTTCACTTGATTCTTCTCTTATTGTGTGTGTGTGTGTGAGACATAGTTAGAAAGAGAGCCACACAGCAGACTGACTGACATGTTGTTTTCTCTACCCACAGAACCGCATGCATGAGTCTATGAAGCTGTTCGACAGCATCTGTAACAACAAATGGTTCACAGACACCTCCATCATTCTATTTCTCAACAAGAAGGACATATTCGAGCAGAAAATTAAGAAATCTCCCCTTAGTATCTGCTTCTCGGAGTACACAGGTAATTGATGAAGAGTGGAGGCTGCTGAGCTAGGAGAAAAGAGAGGGATGTAGTAGCAGCAGGAGGGACAAATATAAGAAGGGCTAGTGTGGGAGGGAGAAAGGCTTGAAGAGGGATGATTAGCATTTGGAATCAGAAGTTACTCATCCCTTACCTGGCATGACTCCATGTTATCATCTTAGGGCTTATAGTGCAGAGCAGCCAAGGAGTCTGTCTGGCCTGCTGTACTCTCTGTGTAAACCAAGGCCTCCCTCCACAGTTACACGATAATCCAGCCACTTAGAAAGACATTTGGTTTTACATTAGGTGTGAAATATTTGAAAAAACTATATATATTTTTTTAAATCCATTCTTCAGTTTTTCTTGTCCTCATATCCTTCTTTTGTTTTGTCTGCTTTTCTTCCACTTTTATTTTCCTCTTTCTATTTATCTTTTATTTTATTCACCCCACCTTCTTTCCACATCCTGCCTCTCTCTGGTCCTGTAAATATATTTTCTCCATTTCCTCTTTCTCTTGCCCTTTCAAACCTTTCTGCAGGCGCGGACACCTTCATAGAGGCAGTGGGCCACATTCAGTCTCAGTACGAGAGCAGGAACAAGTCCCTCCACAAGGAAGTGTATGCCCACGTCACCTGTGCCACCGACACCAACAACATCCAGTTTGTGTTTGACGCTGTCACCGACGTCATCATCGCCAACAACCTGCGTGGTTGTGGCCTGTATTAACCCCGAGGATAGACCCAATGTGTCCCTGGATTGACCCTTCTCCTCCACTTTTCCCTCACCCACATATCAAATTAATTCACCTTTTAGATTTGTTAAATATTAAGACATTCCGTTGTATAAAGAGAGACAGCTGTATTTTGTGCCTCAGGCATTGAACATCATCAGTCGAAGTGAATACAGGAAAGAGATATAATCCTTGACTGGAACAATTAGTTTAGTGTCATAAAGAATATACATTTTGACAATCACTCACCTGCAAAACTGTTCAAGACAATCTGGACATCCATGGTGAATCACATTTCCGAAGAAAGAATGCAGAGATTATAGACATGCATTTGATACATTTGTAGCAAAGTCGTGTTAGCGGTAGGTTATTTCAGAAGATATGCTGTTTTACTAAAACACTAAGGCATTTATTGCTGTTGTGTAACCGTGTGTAAGTGGCATTGGGTCACCACCAGAGATAAACTATCATCTACAGGTTACAAGGAAAACTGCTCATCTTTACCAACAAAGTATCTATTGTAATTTGGCATTTTGCTTATTGAGTAATAGTCATCTAATATGAAAGGAATTTGTGCCTGGAAGGTTTTGTGAAACACTTAAGTTGGAATTGGAGTTGATGAGTTGGGGATTTGTTTGCGGCTAATGGAAGATGGTACTGTATAAATAATGTGAATTTTTGGGTGGATTTTTTTCTTCTGTTTTGCTTATATGTCATGTAGGTTCTGAGATTTTAGTCTTGGAAGGCTTTTTTTTGTCACTAGAAGTTTTGTGAGATTCAATGATTGGGTTTGAAATGTGTAAGGTTTGAAAGTACAACCAAATATTTAATTTACACTGTAGTGGCCTTACTGAAGGGTACATTTTTACTAAACAGTGTAATTGGGTAAGAAATGGAGACCATTTATAATGCAAATTGGCAGGAGTGACAATCAACATAGTCACTGCCTGAAGTTGAGTTAGAGCTGATAGTTAGAGATGTAGAAATATTCAACTGTCATATTTAGTCTATAATTTCCTGTTGCAGTTTAGGTGCCTCAGCAGTCTCAATCAAGCACTTGGAGTTGTTTACCTTATGGTGATTGGCCTGGCTATGTCAGTAGCTATTTTATCTTACTGGTGCCAATGCCATATTTAATGGGAGAGTGAATAGGCTAAGGAGCAGGACGTTTCTGTGTGTGTTAGAGCAGATAAAGTAGTATCTGTTTGTGGTATACTGTAAGAGAGAGGATTAGGTATCTGTGGAATAATTATCCAGAAAACAGCTGTTCCATTCCCCATTACACAGACCCTCAGGGAGGACACCAAATGTCACAACACCCTCCCTGTTCTTCTGCCAAATAATGCCAAACCACTCTAAGAAGGGTCAAAACTTCTTGGTTTCTTGCCAAATAATATGCCGCTTCCTAAATCGGGAGGTGGTCTGATACCACCCTCCTCGTTTAGCTGTACAAAAACCTGTACTCGTTTCTTGTCATGGCTGTAGGAATCGCCATCTCTTAGAAAGTACTAATTTGTCTGCCTCACAGCATCACACCCATGTAGGTGCCGGGTGAGTGAGGGTAGGGAAGATGTTACCATGATGATCGTTCTTAGCACCACACCTGCCTTAGCTGGTAGGTGCAGCCTCGTGTGTTAGATGACTCTGATACTCTAGTCACTGCAGTGATTCTAGGGGCTCTGTCAAATATTTGTTGACTGTACTGCTGTACACTAAAATGTCATTGCAGTAAGATACTGTGTGTTGCTTCGGTAGATGCACAGGACATGGGAGGCAAAGGCTTGTGCCAACCCTCAGGCCAGTTAGTTCTCCACAACAGGACATGAACTCTAAATTGTCATGAGCAGACAAGTTCTCATTCTGTGCCAAATCTGTTGAGACAGTGTTCATGTGCTACATTTGACATTTTATGAACAATAAGAAGCAGGGGAGAATGACTGCCCCCTCTCATTGAAGCCACAGAAGTTCAAGGCCTACTGTGGTACTTGTGGTGAATCTTCATGTAAAGAAACATATTTTTTAAGACAATCTTGGTACCAATAATTGCTTCTAATACACCAGATGTATGTCCTTAAACCGATTCTTTTACAATCGCACACGGAACAAGTTCTAAGTATAATTTAGTTGCTAATTGCAGCCTGCAGTACCCCGGTCGACCTTCTACTGGAGTTACTCAGTGAGAGGGGGCAACACTGAGCTATCCTGCAATGCCACTTCCTGGAGTTGCTCAAACTACGCATGTTATATCTTGTGTTATATCTATATCTTAAATAATGGTGTCACATGATCAATGGCCTTGTCCATTCATATATACAGTCATTGAGTATGTTTACATGCACACTAATAATTAGATATTAAACTGATTATGGCAGTAGGCAGATTTTGCAATAGTCATGTAAACACCTTACTCTGCTTATCTTAATCGGTGTCAGGTCAAAATCAAAGTAGGCATATGCTGATTAAAACACCTGGTTTTCTGAGCAATCTTTTGAATTATTAGGACATGTAAACATCTTAATCGGCGCTCCAGCTGTGTATTTGATCTGTGCATGTTCTAGCACCTGCCAAGCGAGCCTCCTTCTTCCGCGAATGAAGTGAGCGGAACAACTGAATGTAAGCGCCTTAAGTAGTTTTCATATGCAAACTTTTTATGACTGAAATCAGAATAAAATATGTTTCCCAAAAATGACATGGTCACTGTGGTAGAATGTTTGTTTTGATTGGCGGTTTTCTACATTTATCAGAGTGCCATCAGGTAGCCTGATTTCAGATCTGTTCATGTAAGGTTTATTAGGGAAATCGTTCTTCTTGCAAAGCATTTAAACGTTTTAATCAAACTATTATATGAATCTGACTATCCACGATAATGGAATTGTTGTGTAGATGTAACCGTACTCATTGATAAGAAGCATGTACATGCTGCGCTGTCAGCAAGCTCTCAGGTTCCCAGCTGGAGTTATAATCTCTTCTTTACCAGAGACTAAACTAAGACAGAAGCCATCAGATTCAGATTCTGGAGGGCATGTGTATGTCCCAGAGCACACACCCAGACAGTCTGTCTCTCTGCTCATCTTATAGCATTGCCTTAAACCTGACTGATGGCAAATAAAGCCTATGTCCAGGGCAGAGAGAACGCTGGGTAATAGAGTTTATGTCCACAGTAGTGAGACTGATGGATAATGAAGTCTTAGGGCCAAGGTAAAGAGACAGATTTGTAAGTGTGTCTGTCTGCTGGAGAGAAACAGATGGGAGGTACAATATGTTGCCCTGATTAAACTGGATCTCAGGTCTAGTGGGTACTGAGAGAGAGAGATAGTAGTGAATATCATGTACAGCAGTGAAGTCCCCTGATGTAATAGAGATCAACCTTGGTGAAGGCTGAGATAGTTCATGTACCGCAGGTACGTAGCTGTAGTACAGTTGATTGGGTGTCAGCCTCTCCGAGTCCCCAGTTTGTGAGTCCCAATCCTCTCTTTCTCTCACACACACACACACACACACACACACACACAAGCTCCCTATCACAGCAGGCAAAACATACCAGTATTTTGACTGCAGCCATAAATAATAAAACAGTCGGCACAATAGAACTTTGAAAAGCAGAATTCTTAAATCCTCCTTCGACTTTCCCCGAATGCATTTCACCTTGTGTTACACAAAGACTGCCTCTGCATCAGCATGGGAGGAATACATTGGAAACTATTCTCTGGAGCTTACCACAACCCCCATGAAGAAATTCAATTTACACCCCACACAAGCAGCACTAGGATGCTGACAGTACAGTACGTCATGGTATGATTGAAGTACCTGTTTTCTAGTAGGTGTTGTTTGTGTCTCACTGCTGTAATTATTGTTGTTTGCTCATTCGCTTCTTTCGTTGTTGTGATTATTTATTGAAGGCTGTGTTTATATGAAGGAAATGATAAAGCAGCCCATGAAACTGTGTCTGACCCTCCCTCCCCCTCCCCCTCCCCCTCTCTGATCAAGTTTGTGTATGCACTGTGCAGTGAATGTTTTGCTCTTCCTGTCTATCTGTCTCTGTCTGTCTGTCTGTCTCTCCTTTCTTTCTTTATTTTCTTTCTTTCGATTCAAAGTGTTTTATTGGCTTGGGATATGTATGCTTACATTGCCAAAGCAAGTGAAATAGATAATTAACAGAAGTGAAATAAATAATTTAAAAAACTCTCTCGCTCTCTGTTTTCTCTTGTCTAATGGGAATGCTACTGAACTACTGTCCTTTGCACAGCACACTCACACAGTAACACACACTTTACACTAACACACAATGATTCACACAGTAACACACACTTTACACTAACACACAATGCCTTACACAGTAACACACAATGCCTCACACAGTAACACACACTTTACACTAACACACAATGACTCACACAGTAACACACACTTTACACTAACACACAATGACTCACACAGTAACACACAATGCCTCACACAGTAACACACACTTTACACTAACACACAATGCCTCACACAGTAACACACACTTTACACTAACACACAATGCCTCATTCAGTAACACACCATGCACACTTACAGAAACACAATATTTAACTATTTCTCTCCATCCTCTTCCTTTCTCTCTCTCTGTATGAATCTTGATAAGAATGGCAGTGAATGGATAAGTCGTCTGGTCTCTTTCTCTCCCCTGCCCCCTGTCTGTCAACAGGATCATTGTCAGACACACATCCACTGACCAAAGCAGCAGCTGCCAGCTGCCTCTCATTATGCCACATTCTGATTCTAACTATTCCATGTTCTTTATCGCAGAGCTCAATTGTTCTGATTGGTTCAACTCAGTCACACGATAGACCCTTTCTTCTCCTACGTAGCAGTCTCTATCCGGGTGCTTTGCGATGCTCACTCTCTCTACTGTCGGCTTACTGTCCTCAAGTCATGAAGCTTGGTTAAACTATTCCTGCTTGGTTTTTATTGCTCTGAGGCTAACCTTTCCACGTTCTCTGTTTCTCTCTCCCTCCCTCTCTTCTTCATCCTTGCTCTCTCTTCCTCCTCCCTCTGCTTCTATCCTCCTTTCCTCTCCACTGCAGAATCGCATGCACGAGTCTCTTATGCTGTTCGATTCCATCTGTAACAACAAATTCTTCATTGACACTTCCATCATTCTCTTCCTCAACAAGAAAGATCTATTTGCTGAAAAGATCAAGAAATCTGCCTTGAGTATCTGTTTCCCTGAGTATACAGGTAAGATGTTGTACCTTTGTAAATGTCAGAATTGGCCAAAATATATTTGCTAGCTGAAAGCCTGCTCTTTAGTCTGCAAAATCCACTTAGGTCTTGACCATGTGATGTTGAAGTGAGTTGACATTGTGGTACATACAACTGAGGGGATTACAAATACTGTATTTAGTATATCAAAATCAAATCAAATGTATTTGTCACATACACATGGTTAGCAGATGTTAATGCGAGTGTAGCGAAATGCTTGTGCTTCTAGTTCCGACAATGCAGTAATAACCAACGAGTAATCTAACCTAACAATTCCAAAACTACTACCTTATACACACACAAGTGTAAAGGGATGAAGAATATGTACATAAATATATTAATGAGTGATGGTACAGAACGGCATAGGCAAGATGCAGTAGATGGTATTGAGTACAGTATATGAGATGAATAATGTAGGGTATGTAAACATTATATTAAGTAGCATTGTTTAAAGTGGCTAGTGGTATATTTTACATCAATTCCCATCAATTCCCATTATTAAAGTGGCTGGAGTTGAGTCAGTGTGTTGGCAGCAGCCACTCAATGTTAGTGGTGGCTGTTTAACAGTCTGATGGCCTTGAGATATAAGCTGTTTTTCAGTCTCTCGGTCCCTGCATTGATGCACCTGTACTGACCTTGCCTTCTGGATGATAGCGGGGTAAACAGGCAATGGCTCGGGTGGTTGTTGTTCTTGATGATCTTTATGGCCTTCCTGTGACATCGGTGGGATAGGTGTCCTGGAGGGCAGGTAGTTTGCCCCCGGTGATGCGTTGTGCAGACCTCAGTACCCTCTGGAGAGCCTTACGGTTGTGGGCGGAGCAGTTGCCGTACCAGGCGGTGATACAGCCCGACAGGATGCTCTCGATTGTGCATCTGTAGAAGTTTGTGAGTGCTTTTGGTGACAAGCCGAATTTCTTCAGCCTTCAGCCTCTCCTCCCTCCCCTCTCTGACAAGGGGAGATGGTCAACCATAGCCCGAGAGAGAATAAAATCACAGCCACACTTGAGCAGTCATGGAGAAAGGATGACCAGTGAGAGCTGTCCCCATCTCTGTACGCTTAGGCACAGACAGACAGACAGACAGTCACCATACCATTTCTTTTCCCGGCGTTAGAGAGCTGCCCACAGGGACACATTATTCTGCCTTCCACATCTGACACACACAGCCAAGCCATTGTGACTGTATCCTCATGTTAACTGAAGTCACATGGGTTACCACACCAGAATGTGATTGTAATAGAGGTAATCATCTACATAGGAGAATATAAAACGTATTCAATGGAATTAGTTTAGGCCCTGAAAGTTTTTCCTGTTGCCTTTCTCTCCGTCCTATCTTCCCTCCCTCCCTCCCTCTTTTTTCCCTCTTTCACATTTTGCACTGCCTCCCTGCACAGGTCCTAACACCTATGATGATGCAGCTGCCTACATCCAAGCACAATTTGAGAGCAAGAACCGCTCGCCCAATAAGGAGATCTACTGTCACCTGACGTGTGCCACGGATACAGGGAACATCCAGGTGGTGTTTGACGCTGTCACTGACATCATCATCGCCAACAACCTGCGAGGCTGTGGTTTGTACTGAGCCCTGACCGCCCCTCGCCTCACCTCTGGAAATGATTCTAATTGAAAATGCAACTTGGTAAATAATAATAATGATTGTTTTAAAATAGGCATACGTATATATCAATATATATATAATGTTTTTAGTTTGACTTCAAAGAGCTGCCAACAGAACTGATTTCTTATAGAAACCCAGCTTTTAAAGTTTTAGAACAAAGTTGAGAACTTGTTTAATGTTTGTTTTCTCCACTTCCCAACTGTGTCTTTTTGTTTTTAACAAAACAACCCTCACTTGTTTTACATAATGTCTTTCTTTTTGTCATTTTTGTATGTTTTTGTTTATCATATGTATATTTATTACATGAATCTCAGTCCATTGGCTGACCTGTACACGTTTGCCTGAGTGCGTTACTGTAGTAATGATGTAATGACGCTAAAAAACATTTCTTGCTCTAACAATGGCTATGACAGGTATGATGGTCATGAGTACCACAGTCCAGATCAGTTGAAACAAGCTGATGTGTTTGTGTGTTCCTGTCCTCTTTACTTTCTTATGTACCAGACTTGGTTGTCATGGTAATCCTAGAAATTCTGTTCAGCTATTTGATCGTTGAGATCAACAGAAGCACCCATCTTTTTTCTTTGTTTTATCCAATCCCTTCCTGTCACTCCGGTGGGCCTTTGCCATTGGCTGTGTGGATTTTGGAGCAGTGAGTCACAGCACGTGACCCCAAGCCTCTAAACCAATCAGATATCTGAAAGCTGCCAACCCCCTGAAAATGACAGGTTTGGAGATGGCCCTAGGAACACTTTGTTACTGTAATGAATACCTATTAACACTAGCATGTAGGAACTTCTTTTTTTATTACCATTGATTCATTTATCATCTGTCCCACACTCACCACACACCTTGTACTCACCACACACCTTGTACTCACCACACACCACACACCTTGTACTCACCACACACCTTGTACTCACCACACACCTTGTACTCACCACACCACTCACCACACACCACACTTGTACTTTATTCCTCTACTTTATCATCTTTATTTTTTTTCTAGCGCCCCCATGGTTTTCTTGTTTTGGGTAGTCCACTTGCTTGGTAGTGGTGTCCCTGTCACTCCTCCTGACACAGATAGCATGATTGACCCATCAGCCTTTGTATAAAGAGACAGTTAAATGCTTCACATAGAAAATGTTGAGATTTTTTATTTTTTATCCAAAACAAAGGTCAAAGAAAATTGAAAAACCGAAGAAGAAAAATATCTAAAGACAACAGCATCATAAAGAGACAACCATCTTATGGACTGGGAAGGGCTGAGACGGGAGGGAGTTAGGGAGGCCAACCAACAGCCGTGCTGACCAGTGATGTGGAGATTTCAGGTCAAGGGTCATTGGGCTGGCTGTGTTGTCTTGGTAGAAATCTGTAGATCCTTGGGATCTTTTCAATGTAGAACTATTCAAGAAAAAAAAAATCGACAAAAAAGTATGATTATGACAATAAAAACAAAAATGAAAAGGACAATGATAATAATTACAATATCAATGATAATGATGATTCTGTATTATTATTAAAGTATATTTCTTGTGCTTTGTAGCTACAGAACATTTATTTCTCTCTTTCCATTTAAAGAAAACAGTTGGCAAGGGTTCCCGTGATCCATTCTTGAGCTGTTCTTACTGACTTACCCATGTTTATGAACTGTACTGATTATTTTAGCCTGTTCTCCATGCAGTACAGTGTCTTTACTTAGCCTGACTTATATATATATATATATATATATATATATATAATATAATTGATTTTTATTTTGGAAGAACCACTTTGGAGCACATCCTGCCCCGTTGCTGGGCAGGGTGTCCACACGGCTGTACAGATTCAAGCTCTTTCTTTTACTTTTGGGGAATTGTACTCAAAACACTTTCCAGGTCTTCATAGAAAAGCACAGCTCTCACTTCACACAAAGATTTGGAAAGATGTATCTCTCCTACCTGTCTGCTTTCTTGATTTACATTTTTTTAAAGAATACTGTGTAGTATTACACAAACCAGTTTGGCATTACCTTTCCTTTGTTCCCCTCCTGTTTTATTATCCAGGCTTTTTATCCCAGTGAATGCTTTTCTGTGCTGCTTTTTTCTCACTCCTTTTTAGTGAATGGTTGTTCTTTCATGTGGGATGTTCGTGCTGGAATACCAATCGAATGTAGTGTTTACATTAAAACCCACAGTTTTCATGACTACAACTTGGGGCCTTCTGATTCTTATTGTCACTCATAAGTACCACCTTTTCTTCACAGACCTGATATCTTCTGGCTACTGACAAACAGCTAATAAGATATACAAAACCTTGTCAAACTGAACAAGGGAGGAAAGTAGGAATGTAGGAAACTAACTAACTACCAATCATTCCACAATGTTAAACTAGGTTGGATCTGAATTTTACGTTAGAATGAGTGTGTGATGGTGGCCTATATTAAGTGCAGTATATTTGTAGGCTGAGGAGGGAGGGTGAGAGAGGATGAAATGATCACTTCGCCGCCATCCATTCCCCTGCTTCCTGCCCCGTGCAGGGAGGATGTCCTGCTGCTAGCTGACGTCTCTGCTGGGATGGGAGTAGAGGGAGCTGGTTCAGCCTAGGGGGGGCAGCAACACCTCACACATAGGCTACACGCACTATGCATTACGCTGACTCCCTCACACACACACACACACACATACATACACACACAATGTGAGCACACACACACACACACACCATCCATGAAACTAAAACACAGACTATCCATGAGCCCAGAGTTCCCTGGTCATACATGGTAACTTAAAACACATCAACATTCTAGTATCAATTCTGCCATTTTTCATGGATGGGCAAAAGAACAAACAGCATGGCAAATCAGAGAAGTATTTAGTGGAATAAGCCAGAGAGACATGCCATAAATGGGGCTCAGTTTCTGATTGGGCAGACTGCTGAGGCTGCAAGTTCAGTAGGTTCAGCCATGGCACAGAGAGAGATGGAGAGAGAGCAAATGATGGTAGCTGAGAAGAGGGAGATGGTAGATAGGAAGTGAGCGGGGATGGAGATTGACAGGGTGATTGATTGAGTGATAGATTAAATACAGGGGTGTGTTGAGTTGCAGTTGAGTGTCTTAATCTGTTGATTAGAGACTTGAGCTTAGACAGTGCAGAGTTAAAGATCATTAATAGTTTTACCAGAAGGCCGTTCATTTTAAATGCTTGACTTCACAAAAATCATCCTGGAACAGTAGATCAGCGATCTCAGGCTCCTAAACGGTGTTAGATGATGGTTTGATGATGGTGATGCCAGATAAAGGTGATGCAGTTGATGCCAGATAATGGTGTTACAGTTAGCTTGCTGGAGCTGATGTTATCCTCTGCCTCTGTAGCCTGTGATGCCAGGTGATGGGGTTGGCTTGCTGGCCCTGATGTCGTCCTCAGCTCAGTCTCTATGTAGCCTGTGATGCCAGGTGATGGGGTTGGCTTGCTGGCCCTGATGTCGTCCTCAGCTCAGTCTCTATGTAGCCTGTGATGCCAGGTGATGGGGTTGGCTTGCTGGCCCTGATGTCGTCCTCAGCTCAGTCTCTATGTAGCCTGTGATGCCAGGTGATGGGGTTGGCTTGCTGGCCCTGATGTCGTCCTCAGCTCAGTCTCTCTGTAGCCTGTGATGCCAGGTGATGGGGTTGGCTTGCTGGCCCTGATGTCGTCCTCAGCTCAGTCTCTCTGTAGCCTGGACTTTCAACTCCTCCACAACTAACATGCACCCACTTGGGTGATGCCTCTGCTGCTGCTACAGCGCAAAAAAGCCCACCACACATCAGTCCAGAGCAGTAGTCATCCTCACTATGAGCTCTCTGCCATTTTCATAATGCAGTTAGGTCTAATTGATCAAGAAGAGAGATGCATCTTTTAAAAGTCAACCTGCCATCAGTCCTTCAACTCCGATGTGTCGTGCTTAAGAACAGCCCTTAGCCGAGGTATATTGGCAATATATCACACCCTCTCAGCAGTGTTGCCAACTTAGCGACTTCGTCGCTATATTTAGCGAGTATTCAGACCCCTCTAGCGACACATTTTCAAAAAAATCGACAAGCAACAAATCTAGCGACATTTTCTGGTGTTATTGGAGACTTTCTTCTTACTCTTCTCGACGGCCCCACCCACGGCCCCACCCCCACCCCCACCCCCAAAGCACTCACAGGCGGCGCAGCAGTCAGAACAGAAGATGTTCACCCCTCCGTGTCTAGACTGAAAATGAATCGCGCATGCGGGAAGCCACCGCTGGCTGATCCCGCCCTGACTTACATTCAGGGCGGGATGTAAATGTAAAATGTTCTTTGTCTAAAATAAATCACTGCATTTGACTCACACAGCCTCAGTCACTTACTCACCTTATCCACTGTGTGTGCCTCTCTGTGACATAAGCTAAACATCTGGCTGGCTAACTCATCATGTCTCAGTCTAAACTGCACTCTCAAAAATACAGAAAGGAGTGGGAATCAAACCCTGAATTCAAAGGCTGGTTGAAGCCGTTTATTGGAGATGATATACGGGCATACTGCCTGTATTGTAAGGCTGATTTCTACGCCAAACTTAGTGATGTAAAAAAACATATGACAACTCAAAAACATACTCAAAAGGCAAAGCCTTATAACAGTTCCACCCAAAACAAGCTGACATTTATGGTTAAAAAATTGACTCTGCAGAAAAGGCTGAGGCCACCATGGCATTAGCTATCGCTGAACACTGTTCCATGTTGGCATGTGATCACATTGGAGAAGCATGTACAGCTGCTTTCTCAGACTGCTTTCTCAGTGTTTCTAAGTACCTGGGGGCTGTGATAAGGTACTTTAGTGACACCAAGCAGACAATTGTAACAACATTTCTGGGGCTTGTTGAGTTGGAAGGAGGAGATGCCAAATCTATAGCCCGTGCTGTTGTGGCTTTCCTCGAGAAGTGTTGTCTTAAAAAAGAGAAACTCCTGGGAATAAGGACTGACAATGCCTCTGTTATGACGGGGATTAACAATGGGGTCCATAAAGTGCTGAAGGAAGAGTATGGCCTCAAATATCTGGTTCTTATTCACTGTGTGTGCAACACCCAGCAGCTTGCTCATTTGTAGTTCTAAACATATTTAGGGTGTTCTTTACTCACTTTTTGTCTCTCCCACGACCTACAGCGTCCATCACAATTACATGCACATGGCCAATTATGCAAATTAGGTGATGCCGTCATTTAGAAACTTCTAGCGACTTTTAGGACAACCAATAGCTACTTTCCTTACTGAGGAGTTGGCAACATTGCCTCTCAGGCCTTATTGATTAATTATATAACTGGTTATTTGGATCCTGGATGCTGATTGAACGAGCAGCATTCCAAGTTGTGCTGTATTGGCCATCACAGACACCGATGCCTGCTAATAGTTCCATCTTAAAATTAGCACTGTGCCTCCATAAGAATATCATGTTCATGTTGCTGTCCAAATAATCTCTTGTATTTATCTGAACTTGCATATTATTTCCCGTTGTTTCCAGCCTAGCATTTAGTTTGGTACAGCAGGGGTTAGTTAATATAAACCTCGCTGTCTGCCTGTCTGTAGTACTACACATAGAGTGAACAGTTCCCAGACGAGACAACTTTTTCTGAGCCAGTCGAAATCACGCATCAACGTCATAATCATGGACATATCCAAGTAGCAACCATTTTGTTTAGAAAGTTATTTTGCATAGCAGCTATGCAAAGATAATGAAGAACTGGGTCGCATCTGTAGCAACCTGTTGCAATCTGTAGCAACCTGATTTATGTCCGGACTATATCTTCTTGTGGAAGAATTAAATTGTAGGACTTATCAAAATAACGTTTTAATGAAAATACACTATATATACAAAGTATGTGGACACCCCTTCAAATTAGTGGTATCGGCTATTTCAGCCACACCAGTTGCTGACAGGTGTCTAAAATCGAGCACACAGCCATGCAATCTCCATAGACAAACATTGGCAGTAGAATGGCTATTGCGTCGGTGTCATGTTGTCTTGTCTCTGTCCTTTCCCTTCACCCTGTCTCCCTCTGCTGGTCGTTGTTATGTTACCTTTTCTCCCCCTCTTTTCCCCAGCTGTGCCTTGTCTCCTCCTAATTACCCATTCACCCCGTTCCCCACCTGTTCCCTTTTTCCCTCTGATTAGGTCCCTATATCTGTCTCTGTTTCTGCTCCTGTCCTTGTCGGATTCTTGTTTGTTTGTTTATGTGTCTCATGCCTGAACCAGACTATCATCGTGTGTGCTGCAACCTTGTCCTGTCCTGTCGGAATCTACCTGTCCATCTGAGCCCACGTATGTTCGTCATTAAAGTACTCTGTTTGTTAATTCGCTTTTGGGTCCTCATTCACGCACCATAACAGAAGAATCCGACCAAGAATGGACCCAGCGACTTCGGATCCTCTCCACTCAGCCGTCGAGATCCAGGGAGCGATGCTAGGCAGACACGAGCAGGAATTGTCTGCTGCTCGACATGCCGTTGAGACCCTGGCCACCCAAGTCTCCAACCTCACAGAACAGGTTCACCATCTCCGCCTCGATCCACCGGCCACTTCCAGGGCTTTCGAATCTCCGGAGCCCAGAATCAATAACCCGCCGTTTTACTCTGGGGAGCCCACTGAATGCCGCTCGTTCCTCACCCAGTGTGATATTGTGTTTTCTCTCCAGCCCAACACTTACTCCAGGAGCACTGCTCGTGTCGCCTACGTCATATCTCTCCTTATTGGACGGGCTCGTGAGTGGGGCACGGCAATCTGGGAGGCAAGGGCTGAGTGTACTAACCAGTATCAGGACTTTAAGGAGGAGATGATACGGGTTTTTGATCGATCTGTTTTTGGGGAGGAGGCTTCCAGGGTCCTGTCTTCCCTATGTCAAGGTAATCGATCCATAACAGACTACTCTATTGAGTTTCGCACTCTTGCTGCCTCCAGTGGCTGGAACGAGCCGGCTTTGCTCGCTCGTTTTCTGGAGGGTCTCCGCGCAGAGGTAAAGGATGAGATTCTCTCCCGGGAGGTTCCTTCCAGCGTGGATTCCTTGATTGAACTCGCTATTCGCATTGAGCGACGGGTTGATCTTCGTCACCGAGCTCGTGGAAAGGAGCTCGCGCTCTCCGTCGCCTCCCTCTCCGCATCACTACCATCTTCCTCTGCCGGCTCGGGTGCTGAGCCCATGCAGCTGGGAGGTATCCGCATCTCGACTAAGGAGAGGGAACGGAGAATCACCAACCGCCTCTGTCTCTATTGCGGTTCCGCTGGTCATTTTGCCACTTCATGTCCAGTAAAAGGCCAGAGCTCGTCAGTAAGCGGAGGGCTACTGGTGAGCGCTACTACTCCTGTCTCTCCCCAGGATTCAGCGTGAGACGCTACCTTTAACCCTCACTGTTTCTGGTAATCATAGTGAAACCATTTCTTTTTTAATTTTTCGTTCACCTTTTACACCTGTTGTTTTGGGCCATCCCTGGCTAGTTTGTCATAATCCTTCCATTAATTGGTCTAGTAATTCTATCCTCTCCTGGAACGTCTCTTGTCATGTGAAATGTTTAATGTCTGCTATCCCTCCTGTTTCCTCTGTCTCTTCTTCACAGGAGGAGCCTGGTGATTTGACAGGGGTGCCGGAGGAATATCACGATCTGCGCACGGTGTTCAGTCGGTCCAGGGCCACCTCTCTTCCTCCACACCGGTCGTATGATTGTAGTATTGATCTCCTTCCGGGAACCACCCCCCCCCGGGGTAGACTATACTCTCTGTCGGCTCCCGAACGTAAGGCTCTCGAAGATTATTTGTCTGTAGCTCTTGACGCCGGTACCATAGTCCCCTCCTCCTCTCCCGCCGGAGCGGGGTTTTTTTTTGTCAAGAAGAAGGACGGGTCTCTGCGCCCCTGCATAGATTATCGAGGGCTGAATGACATAACAGTGAAGAATCGTTATCCGCTTCCTCTTATGTCTTCAGCCTTCGAGATCCTGCAGGGAGCCAGGTTTTTCA
Organism: Oncorhynchus mykiss; assembly: GCF_013265735.2. NCBI lineage: Eukaryota > Metazoa > Chordata > Actinopteri > Salmoniformes > Salmonidae > Oncorhynchus > Oncorhynchus mykiss. The sequence continues at coordinate 27,625,211 of NC_048565.1, read as the reverse complement.
CTAAGTTGGACCTTCGTAACGCTTACCATCTCGTGCGCATCAGGGAGGGGGACGAGTGGAAGACGGCGTTTAACACTCCGTTAGGGCACTTTGAATACCGGGTTCTTCCTTTCGGCCTCGCTAACGCTCCAGCTGTCTTTCAGGCATTAGTCAATGATGTCCTGAGAGACATGCTGAACATCTTTGTTTTCGTTTACCTTGACGATATCCTGATTTTTTCACCGTCACTCCAGATTCATGTTCAGCACGTTCGACGTGTCCTCCAGCGCCTTTTAGAGAATTGTCTTTTCGTGAAGGCTGAGAAGTGCACTTTTCATGCCTCCTCCGTCACATTTCTCGGTTCTGTTATTTCCGCTGAAGGCATTAAGATGGATCCCGCTAAGGTCCAAGCTGTCATTGATTGGCCCGTCCCTAAGTCACGTGTCGAGCTGCAGCGCTTTCTCGGCTTCGCGAACTTCTATCGTCGTTTCATCCGTAATTTCGGTCAGGTGGCAGCTCCTCTCACAGCCCTTACTTCTGTCAAGACGTGCTTTAAGTGGTCCGTTTCCGCCCAGGGAGCTTTTGATCTCCTCAAGAATCGTTTTACATCCGCTCCTATCCTTGTTACACCTGACGTCTCTAGACAGTTCGTTGTCGAGGTTGACGCGTCAGAGGTGGGAGTGGGAGCCATCCTTTCTCAGCGCTCCCTCTCTGACGACAAGGTCCACCCATGCGCGTATTTTTCTCATCGCCTGTCGCCGTCGGAACGTAACTATGATGTGGGTAACCGCGAACTGCTCGCCATCCGGTTAGCCCTAGGCGAATGGCGACAGTGGTTGGAGGGGGCGACCGTTCCTTTTGTCGTTTGGACTGACCATAGGAACCTTGAGTACATCCGTTCTGCCAAACGACTTAATGCGCGTCAGGCGCGTTGGGCGCTGTTTTTCGCTCGTTTCGAGTTCGTGATTTCTTATCGTCCGGGCTCTAAGAACACCAAGCCTGATGCTTTGTCTCGTCTCTTCAGTTCTTCAGTAGCCTCCACTGACCCCGAGGGGATTCTCCCTGAGGGGCGTGTTGTCGGGTTGACTGTCTGGGGAATTGAGAGGCAGGTAAAGCAAGCACTCACTCAAACTCCGTCGCCGCGCGCTTGTCCTAGGAACCTTCTTTTCGTTCCCGTTCCTACTCGTCTGGCCGTTCTTCAGTGGGCTCACTCTGCCAAGTTAGCCGGTCACCCTGGCGTTCGGGGTACGCTTGCTTCCATTCGCCAGCGTTTCTGGTGGCCCACCCGGGAGCATGACACGCGTCGTTTCGTGGCTGCTTGTTCGGTCTGCGCGCAGACTAAGTCCGGTAACTCTCCTCCTGCCGGCCGTCTCAGGCCGCTTCCTATTCCCTCTCGACCGTGGTCTCACATCGCCTTAGATTTTGTCACCGGACTGCCTTCGTCAGCGGGGAAGACTGTTATTCTTACGGTTGTCGATAGGTTCTCTAAGGCGGCTCATTTCATTCCCCTTGCTAAGCTTCCTTCTGCTAAAGAGACGGCACAAATCATCATCGAGAATGTTTTCAGAATTCATGGCCTTCCGTCAGACGTCGTTTCGGACAGAGGTCCGCAATTCACGTCTCAATTTTGGAGGGAGTTTTGCCGTTTGATTGGGGCTTCCGTCAGTCTCTCTTCCGGCTTTCACCCCCAGTCTAACGGTCAAGCAGAACGGGCCAATCAGACTATTGGTCGCATCTTACGCAGTCTTTCTTTTCGCAACCCTGCGTCTTGGTCAGAACAGCTCCCCTGGGCAGAATACGCCCACAACTCGCTTCCTTCGTCTGCGACCGGGCTATCTCCTTTTCAGAGTAGCCTCGGGTACCAGCCTCCGTTGTTCTCATCTCAGTTCGCCGAGTCCAGCGTCCCCTCCGCTCAGGCTTTTGTCCAACGTTGCGAGCGCACCTGGAAGAGGGTCAGGTCTGCACTTTGCCGTTATAGGGCGCAGACTGTGAGAGCTGCTAATAAGCGTAGAACGAAGAGCCCTAGATATTGTCGCGGTCAGAGAGTTTGGCTCTCCACTCAGAACCTTCCCCTTAAGACGGCTTCTCGCAAGTTGACCCCGCGGTTCATTGGTCCATTCCGTATCTCTCAAATCATTAACCCTGTCGCAGTGCGACTTCTTCTGCCGCGATATCTTCGTCGCGTCCACCCGGTCTTCCATGTCTCCTGTGTCAAGCCCGTTCTTCGCGCCCCCGCTCGTCTTCCCCCCCCCCCCCCCCCATCCTTGTCGAGGGCGCACCCATCTACAGGGTCCGTAGGATTTTGGACATGCGTCCTCGGGGCCGTGGTCATCAGTACCTAGTAGATTGGGAGGGGTACGGTCCTGAGGAGAGGAGTTGGGTTCCCTCTCGGGACGTGCTGGACCGTGCGCTGATCGATGATTTCCTCCGTTGCCGCCAGGCTTCCTCCTCGAGTGCGCCAGGAGGCGCTCGGTGAGTGGGGGGGTACTGTCATGTTGTCTTGTCTCTGTCCTTTCCCTTCACCCTGTCTCCCTCTGCTGGTCGTTGTTATGTTACCTTTTCTCCCCCTCTTTTCCCCAGCTGTGCCTTGTCTCCTCCTAATTACCCATTCACCCCGTTCCCCACCTGTTCCCTTTTTCCCTCTGATTAGGTCCCTATATCTGTCTCTGTTTCTGCTCCTGTCCTTGTCGGATTCTTGTTTGTTTGTTTATGTGTCTCATGCCTGAACCAGACTATCATCGTGTGTGCTGCAACCTTGTCCTGTCCTGTCGGAATCTACCTGTCCATCTGAGCCCACGTATGTTCGTCATTAAAGTACTCTGTTTGTTAATTCGCTTTTGGGTCCTCATTCACGCACCATAACAGTCGGGCCGAACAACTACATTTACCTGTGACTATATTCATGATACAGCACTGCCCCGCGTGCCTTATTGCTGAATTGTGTGATGTGTGAGAAAAAATATTTAATCGATTTTGAATTCAGGCTGGAACAAAACAAAATGTGGAATAAGTCAAGGGATATGAATACTTTCTGAAGGCACTGTATCTCTGGCCATCTTCCAATGGGTTTAGAGTGTCAAGGTGTGCACGTTTTGGTTTTTTGCTCCAATGCTACACAGTTTATTCGATTTGTCCAAGCTTGATGATTAGTTGATTATTTTAATCAGCTGTGTAGTTCTAAGGTAAACATCTAAATGTGCACCACTTGGGGTCCCAAGGACCGAGTTTAAGAAACCCTTTGCTTAGCATGAGAGACTGTTTTATCACTGTTGGAGAGAGAGAGATAGAGAAAGAAAGTTTATTGTTCCACGCGATTCAATTGGGGAAGAGACTTGTGGAGGACAACATCTTTGCTGTTGCCTTGTTTCAAAGATGGCACTAGCAGAGGGGTGGCTAGCTTACTGGAAATGGGTGCTAAGGTCTGAGCTCTGTGTATCAACTGCACCACCTTCTGGTCAAAAGGGTAGCCTAATGTTGGTTTGTCGCCTTACCTCTCTTGGGAGCCGATTTCGACTTAGGAATTTACACCTTTCCTATGCACACCTTCCCTACGCACTTCTCAGTATTTGGTATTCAGACTTACCTTATTAATTTGCGAAACATGCTCTGCAGGTGTATCTACCTTGTGTGCTCTGAATACATTTCATTCAACCACTGAAAAACCCCCGAATTGCTGGCCAACAGAGAGAACGTGTTCAGAATGTAAGGGATCAATTAAAGAAAGTAATCTAAATTGTTTCAGCACCAATTGGTAGATTTAAAAATACTTTGATCTTGTAGATTATTTACTGTAGGTTTAGGAAAGTATTTATGAATCATAAAAAAACAGCGTTGGAGAGCCTTTCAGAAGGAAAGAAAGAAAGCAATGGTTTGATTGATTCTTCAACCCGTGGTAATGTTGGATGATTAGTGTTTACATAGAATTATAATAGGGAGAATAGTGTACAATAGTGGGCATTACCCTTGTCTATTGCCTGGATTAACTATGGAGCTGTGTGATGACAGCCAAGTATTGTGTCGTGTCGGGTTCAAACTTTTATGGCTTTGTCTGTGCTCCACTCCATAACGTCTTTTTTTATATTATCAACTGTTACTAAAGATCCTCAGCAACAACCACACGGCCGTGACAGCATTTATAGAGGAAGTAAATTATGGTACTGAAACAATGTAATTAAATGGAATGATTGGCAGTTGAATATGTGTGATTATTGGGCCTACTAATGATCAATACTGATAGTGGATAATATTTCACATGATAGAAACAGGAGACTGCAAGTTAAAATGCCATACAATTTAAATGATGCATAATGGCACAGAATTTCATAGACTTTACAGTGGGAATGTTGCTATGCTGATATGCTTCAGTTTGCTTCCGTATGACTTTTTGTCTCCAGCGACTATAAGGTCAAATTATTTAAAAACGAGTGTCATTTATATATACAATTCCCTTATCCAAACGGATTACTCATTTACCTAGGTCTTATCAATAACTCTTTTCAATTTGCAAATGACAGTGCATGGAGAATGGTGAAAAAATTAAGTAGATGCTTTTTCCACTTGGAACCGGTAGGTTCACTATAAATTATTCCAGGTTTCCTTGCGCGTAAAGGTAGTGGAATTATTAGGGAATTAAGTGAAGGTCAGAATACAGCATATCTGTAGATACTCCACCCCAAAGGAATAGTGAGTGAGTGAATAGCATGCTTTTCTCGTGCTTAAATCCAAGATCAGAATACGCATAGAGAGAAAAGTGAATAAAAAGGGAATTATGTTCCATGTACACGTGCTTAACTCGGTGATGAAGTACTGTAGCTACACTACATGGCCAAACGTATGTGGACACCTGCTCGTGGAACATCTCATTCCAAAATTATGGGCATTAATATGGAGTTGGTCCCCCCTTTGCTGCTACAACAACCTCCACTCTTCTGGGAAGGCTTTCCACTAGATATTGGAACATTGCTGCTGGGACTTGCTTCCATTCAGTTACAAGAGCATTAGTGAGGTTGGGCACTGATGTTGGGTGATTAGGCCTGGCTCGTTCCAATTCATCCCAAATGTGTTCAATGGGGTTGAGGTCAGGGCTCTGTGCAGGCCAGTCAAGTTCTTCCACACCGATCTCGATAAACCATTTCTGTATGGACCTTGCTATGTGCATGGGGGCATTGTCATGCAGAAACAGGAAAGGGCTTTCCCCAAACTGTTACCAAAAAGTTGAAAATACAGAATCGTCTAGAATATGTATGCTGTAGCGTTAAGATTTAGCTTCACTGGAACTAAGGGGCCTAGCCAGAACCATTAAAAACAGCCCCAGACCATTATTCCTACTCCAAACTTTACAGTTGGCACTATACATCGGAGCAGGGAGCGTTCTCCTGGCATCCACCAAACACAGATTTGTCCATCTGACTTCCAGATGGTGAAGTGTGAATTATCACTCCAGAGAACGTGTTTCCACTGCTCAAGAGTCCAATGGTGGCAAGCTTTACATGGTTGGCATTGTGAGTGGTGATGTTAGGCTTGTGTATGGCTGCTTAGCCATGGAAACCCATTTCATGAAGCTCCCGACGAACAGTTCTTGTGCTGATGTTGCTTCCAGAGGCAGTTTGGAAATCGGTAATGAGTGTTGCAACCAAGGACAGATGATTTTTACGCACTACCCGATTCAGCACTCGGCGGTCCCATTCTATGAGCTTGTGTTGCCTACATTTCGCGGTTGAGCCGTTGTTGCTACTAGACAATTCCATTTCATAATAACAGCACTTACAGTTGACGGGGGCAGCTGAAATTTGTCGAACTGACTTATTGGAAAGGTGTCATCCTATGACGGTGCCACGTTGAAAGTCACTGAGCTCTTCAGTATGGGCCATTCTACTGTCAATGTTTGTCTATGGAGATTGCAAGGCTATGTGTTTGATTTTATACATGTATCAGCAACGGGTGTGACTGAAATAGCCGAATCCCCTATTTGAAGGTGTGTCCACATACTTTTGGTCATGCAGTGTATGTACAGTGCCTTGCGAAAGTATTCGGCCCCCTTGAACTTTGCGACCTTTAGCCACATTTCAGGCTTCAAACAAAGATAAAACTGTATTTTTTTGTGAAGAATCAACAACAAGTGGGACACAATCATGAAGTGGAACGACATTTATTGGATATTTCAAACTTTTTTAACAAATCAAAAACTGAAAAATTGGGCGTGCAAAATTATTCAGCCCCCTTAAGTTAATACTTTGTAGCGCCACCTTTTGCTGCGATTACAGCTGTAAGTCGAACATAACGTTTTGCATTGTTGCCAAAAAGTTCAATTTTGGTTTCATCTGACCAGAGCACCTTCTTCCACATGTTTGGTGTGTCTCCCAGGTGGCTTGTGGCAAACTTTAAACAACACTTTTTATGGATATCTTTAAGAAATGGCTTTCTTGCCACTCTTCCATAAAGGCCAGATTTGTGCAATATACGACTGATTGTTGTCCTATGGACAGAGTCTCCCACCTCAGCTGTAGATCTCTGCAGTTCATCCAGAGTGATCATGGGCCTCTTGGCTGCATCTCTGATTAGTCTTCTCCTTGTATGAGCTGAAAGTTTAGAGGGACGGCCAGGTCTTGGTAGATCTGCAGTGGTCTGATACTCCTTCCATTTCAATATTATCGCTTGCACAGTGCTCCTTGGGATGTTTAAAGCTTGGGAAATCTTTTTGTATCCAAATCCGGCTTTAAACTTCTTCACAACAATATCTCGGACCTGCCTGGTGTGTTCCTTGTTCTTCATGATGCTCTCTGCGCTTTTAACGGACCTCTGAGACTATCACAGTGCAGGTGCATTTATACGGAGACTTGATTACACACAGGTGGATTGTATTTATCATCATTAGTCATTTAGGTCAACATTGGATCATTCAGAGATCCTCGCTGAACTTCTGAAGAGAGTTTGCTGCACTGAAAGTAAAGGGGCTGAATAATTTTGCATGCCCAATTTTTCAGTTTTTGATTTGTTAAAAAAGTTTGAAATATCCAATAAATGTCGTTCCACTTCATGATTGTGTCCCACTTGTTGTTGATTCTTCACAAAAAAATACAGTTTTATATCTTTATGTTTGAAGCCTGAAATGTCGCAAAGTTCAAGGGGGCCGAATACTTTCGCAAGGCACTGTATATCCTAGATCCTATTCACAAGGGGGAGTTCTCATAGACTGCCATCAAAAAAAGCCTCCATTTCCCACTTCTTTTGGATAATAATTAGATTGTAAGGCTCATATGAATGTCATGCTTAATATAATGTTTGTGTCATCATTGCAAATCAATTGCAATATACTTTTTAAAAAACACTTAAACCAGTTAAATGACTGTTTGGCTAGCTTATTACCAGACTTTGTCAATGAGCGTTAGTATATTAACAAAAACACAGTGACATAAACTTTTAAAACATGGAGCATTGCATTTACTCACCTGTCCGCCACATAACCTACACTCACGTAGACATAGAGACATAAGACAAAGACACACACACAAACACTATGCGCTCATCTATCAAGACTAGTTTGTGATTGGAAAGGCTGAGACATCTTTGAGCTCAGGGTGGGAGGTGAAAAGTCAATGCAGTATTATCACACAGGTTGGTCCCATAGACGAGACATAACATAGTAATTCCTAACATATCATACAATTGCAAATTCCTAACATATTGTACGAATTGCAATTTGTAACATGTCATACAAATTGTAAATCGTAACATATCATACAAAATGGATGATGTAGAGCTACAAAATAACACATAGGCTACCATACCAAACATAGAAAATTCATACTACTTTGAGTGTCCCGGATTTTCATTTACTGTGCTACATCTATCCCTAAGTTCAAGTTGCATCACATGCTATTTGAGAAAGAGCTGTTCTCTCTGGGTCTTGAGGCTCAATACAGTAGGCCAGGGTTCCCTGGCAGCCACAGATGGTTTTATTTGGTCCCGAAGTTTTCCGAGCTTTATTTCAATTTTTTTAAAATTTTCATGCTCGTAAAAGACTGTAAAAACAACAGGACATCAGCTCCATGTGATTTTAGTTTTGGGAATCTGTTCCCAAGTATTCACATGCAAAATAGAGACACGTGATCGTATACAAATTTAAGCAAGGTTTGAAATGATTATGTTTTAGTCAAATGTTATATCTGTTTGGGCTTCTTGCGGTCAACTAGCAGTCTGCCAGTTATTTGTAATTATATTCCAGCCCCCTGACAATCAGCACAAGAAAAAGTGGTCCGACAGCTGAATCTAGCTGATGATCCCAGCATGCTGTGTCTAAAGGGAACAGTCAGAGTGTGGGGCGAGTGAATTCAGAGTCTCGGAATGCCCCAAAACTCATGTACCTCATTCCCTCATTCCTGTCCATCCCCCCATCCCCCAGCCTTACATCACACACTAACCAACAGGATATTTATAGCACAGCAGAGCTGTCTGCCTGTTGCTAGGAAACCGCCTGCTGCAGAATTCTCAAGCAAGCGGCCTTCGCCAAAATGTTGCCACAAAGTTGGAAGCACAGAATCAACTTGAATGTAATTGTATGCTATAGTGTTAAGATTTCGCTTCACTGGTACTAAGGGGTGTAGCCGGAACCATGAAAAACAAACCCAGACCATTGTTCCTCCTCTTCCAAACTTTACAGTTGTCACTATGCATTGGGGCAGGTAGTGTTCTACTGGCATCCGTCAAACCCAAATTCGTCCGTTGGACTGCCAGATTGAAGTGTGATTCATCACTCCAGAGAATGCGTTTCCCCTGCTCCAGAGTCCAATGGCGGCGAGCTTTACACCACTCCAGCCGACGCTTGGAATTTTGCATGGTGATCTTATACTTGTGTGCGGCTCCTTGGCTATGGAAAACCATTTCATGATGCTCCGAGAAAAAGGCATTGTGCTTACGTTGCTTCCAGATGCAGTTTGGAACTCGGTAGTGAGTGTTGCCACCGAGGACAGGCGATTTGTATGCGTTCCGTGCTTCAGCACTCGGCGGTCCCGATCTGTGAGTTTATGTGACCTACCACTTCGTAGCTGAGCCGTTGTTGCTCCTAAACGTTTCTACTTCACAATAACAGCACTTACAGTTGACCAAAATTTGACGAACTGACTTGTTGGAAAGGTGGCATCCTATGACGGTGCCACGTTGAAAGTCACAGAGCTCTTCAGTCAGGCTATTCTACTGCCAGTGATTGTCTATGTAGATTGCATGGCTGTGTGCTCAATTTTACACAAGCAACAGGTGTGGCTGAAATAGCCAAATCCACTCATTTGAAGGTGTGTCCACATTTCGGGGAGGGTGGTGTCATCATTATTGAATGATCCATGAATGAAGAGAAATGTTTATCTCTCAAGGGTCAGGGCCCTCAACCTGTAGTTGCTAGGGAAACTACCTGAATGTCTGCTTCATCCCAAGCTCAGTAACACACTGATTGTCCTTACATATTTGACTGTGTCCTGGAATTTTTTATTTTACCTTTATTTAACTAGGCAAGACAGTTAAGAACAAATTCTTATTTACATGGCCTAGGAACAGTGGGTTAAAACTTCTTAAGACTGAAATCCCGTCAACGGGATTGATATGACAATAGCCAATGAAAGTGCAGAGCGCCAAATTCAAACAACAGAAGTCTCATAGTTAAAATTCCTCAAACATACATGTATCTTATACCATTTTAAAGGTAATCCTGTGTTTAATCGAGGCGAAAGCACCACAAACGATTATGTTAGGTCACTGCCAAGTCAGAAAAATTCTGTCATTTTTCCAGCCAAAGAGAGGAGTCAAATAAAAGCATAAATAGAGATAAGCACAAATAGAGATAAAATGAATCACTAACCTTTGATGATTTTCATCAGATGACACTCATAGGACTTCACACAATACATGTATGTTTTGTTCGATAAAGTGCATATTTATATTTAAAAAATCTCAGTATACATTGGCGCGTTATGTTCACTAGTTCCAAAAACATCCGGTGATATTACAGAGAGCCACATCATTTTACAGAACTACTCATTATAAATGTCGATGAAAATACAAGTGTTAGACATGGAAATATAGATACACTCCTCCTTAATGCAACCAATGTGTCAGATTTCAAAAAAGCTTTACGGAAAAAGCAAACCATGCAATAATCTGAGAACGGCGCTCAGAAAACAAATAGATATATCCGCCATGTTGGAGTCAACAGAAATCAGAAATAACATTATAAATATTCACTTACCTTTGATTATCTTCATCGGAATGCACCCCAAGGAATCCCAGTTCCACATTAAATGTTTGATTTGTTCGATAATGTCCATCATTTATGTCCATATAGCTACTTTTGTTAGCTCGTTTGGTAAACAAATCCAAAGTCACGAAGCGCGTTCACTAGTTGCAGACGAAATGTCAAAAAGTTCCGTTACTGTCCGTAGAAACATGTCAAACGATGTATGGAATCAATCTTCAGGATGTTTTTAACATAAAATGTTAATAATATTCCAACCGGAGAATTCCTCCGTCTTCAGAAAAGCAAAGGAGCGTGAGCTACCTCTCATGTGAAATGCGCATGACCAGTGCGTGACTGCTGGCAGACCTCTGACTCAATCTTCTCTCATTCTCCCCCCTTCACAGTAGAATCCTCAAACAAGTTTCTAAAGACTTTTGACATCTAGTGGAAGCCTTAGGAAGTGCAACATAACCAATATCCCACTGTGTATTCAATAGGGGCTGAGTTAAAAATCGACCAACCTCAGATTTCCCACTTCCTGTTTGGATTTCTTCTCGGGTTTTTGCCTGCCATATGAGTTCTGTTATACTCACAGACATCATTAAAACAGTTTTATAAACGTCAGAGTGTTTTCTATCCAATACTAATAATAATATGCATATATTAGCAACTGGGACTGAGGAGCAGGCAGTTTACTCTGGGCACCTTTTCATCCAAGCTACTCAATACTGCCCCTGCAGCCATAAGAAGTTTTAACTGCCCTGTTCAGGGGCAGAACAGCAGATTTTTACCTTGTCAGCTCGGGGATTCAATCCAGCAATCTTTCAGTTACTGGCCCAACACTCTAACCGCTAGGCTACCTGCCGCCCCTTAAGGAAAATTCAGTGAACAAGATTAATGTTTGTGCTGTCTCTCTCCCTCTCTCTCACTTCCCTGCCCTCCCTCAATCTGTGCTGTATCTCATGGGAGAAATCCTCATTGAATCCTGCTTTGAATAGACATTAGTTTATATAAACAGTCGAGCTGAGCTTACAATATACCTGATGGGCATAGCTGTGGGAAGTAGGGATGCAGCACCCTCTGAAAAATCTGAATAAAAAAATCTGAAAAGACAAACCCACACCTCCACCCCCAAACTACTTCCTGGAGCTATGCTAATGAACCAAAATGACGATACATTTCTCTTGAGATGTTGGTGGGAAGTTCTCTTTTGCAGCACAGGCCACTGGTCTATAGTTGCAGTGGAAATAACTGATGGTATGGTTGTGTTCCCTCTGGTGGACAGAAATGCTACTACAATTCCTTACAATGAAAATATATTATCTAATATTATATCTATTATTATATCTATATCTATATCTATTATATATTATTATATCTATATTATATTATATCTAATATTATATTCTAATGGAAATTCAGAAGTGTACAAAACACATAATAAAGTTTAAGTTTTGTGAAATAGGGTATGCATAGGGTATGCATCACTAATGATTCCTGTTATTACATTTGAACATCTTGGCCATGTTCTGTTATAATCTCCACCCGGCATAGCCAGAAGAGGACTGGCCACCCCTCATAGCCTGGTTCTTCTCTAGATTTCTTCCTAGGTTTTGGCCTTTCTAGGGAGTTTTTCCTAGCCACCGTGCTTCTACACCTGCATTGCTTGCTGTTTGGGGTTTTAGGCTGGGTTTCTGTACAGCACTTTGACATATCAACTGATGTAAGGGCTATATAAATACATTTGATTTGTTATTTAATAAGTTTCCAAATATTGTAAAATAATTTGTAAAATACGAATATCCACCCTATTAAATAATAATTGCACATCAACATCTAAGTCAATATTTTGATATGTAATTGATCGTTATATCATGGGGAATGCAAATAGTGTATTTAGATTGGCCAATCAAATAACTTCCCAACGTTTTTTTTCAGCCATTATAGCCTACATCTATCAACATATTCTAAAAGTATTTGTCCTGTCCTAGCATGAAAGATTTCCCGCTCAAAGTCATGAAGTCCTTATCTATATTTTGTATCAGTGTGTGATGTTATTTTTGTTCTCACGAGGAGATTGTCAGACTAACAGACTGCCGCTGCGCACGACTCCAACCTCGTCCAGTCTAGCCGTCTGACCTCGAGACACCCCTTCCCTTCAGTTTCAGAGGGCGCCGCTCTAGCTGCAGTTTGCGCGACTATTCTGTGCGGTGCTTGGGAGGCAGGGAAGCCGAGGAGATTCGGTAACATCATTAATTATCCCCGGCACTGACACGTGGTGATTCTCAGCCTCTTATGTAGCTCGATATGCTCCGGTTAATACCTTGTGATGCCCATGGCAGCCACAATATTCAGATGTTATCTTCATTTCCACCGTCTATCTACCATCTTGTCCTGCATCAACAATCATACATGACAACAACAGTTTCATCAAGTAGAATATGACCTAAAAACCGGGCCAATACTACTATTCACACCAACTCAATCTGCCTTTCTGACTGCAGCAGTCAGGGCCAAGTGAAATATAAATAATGAAATGGTCCCAGTAGAATTATCAGATAGACATTACTTTTAAGCCTATCTATGAGGTTCTAGGTTTTCAGGCATTTCATACTACAAAGTGAATGACAAATATACACTATCTTTTTCTCTGTTGTTTGCCCTTTTTACCTTCCTGTTTTTATTTACAGCGTTTCCCCTTTAGTTGTTCTCTGCTGTCTACCTGGCGGTGACTGCAGAAGATGTGTTCAGACATGTACAGCTGAGTTTAGATCCTTTGAGTTTAGATTCAAGTTGGAGTGTTAGCAGTCAAGATACTTCAAAGCACCTCATTTCATATCCAGATTTCACATGATCATTATTTAACAGCCGCACAAATACAATACTGCTCTTTAGTTCAGTAACGGGGAATGTGTTTAGTCAGCTCAGCTCTGTCTGTGCAGCTCAGCTGCTTGCTTCACTTGACGCTATTTAATATTTAATACCAAACCTGAACTATAGTTTTTGCAAAACAAGAAAACAGGCTGTAAATAGGGCCTTGAATAGCAATAAAATATGATGATAGTGAATCATTTTAATACATGTCAGAACATTTCAACTGCAGTATGATATTTTATAGCAGAACCAGTGTATTGCCTGTCTCTCCCTCTCCACCAGAGCTCTGCCTCTGTGTCCATCCTGTTGAGGAGGATTGGAGCAGACACTCAGCTCCTGACTGGGAAGCCGTCTGTCAGAACGGTGGTGACCCCAGAATATTTAATTACTTAATGAGCATTTTGTGGTGCTATTAAAGCACTCACACGCCCCATTTGGCCTCAAGCCTTTCCTTTTAACACATTTACTCACTCAGAATCTCAATCCAATGTGCATCAAATAAATGAATCTGCAATTAAAAGCAGCAATGCCCAGAAAACACATACTGTATGTGATTGGTTCAAATTGCCCAATCACAGTCAGTCTAGTTGTCTGCCACATAACTGCTGCCCCCTTGATTAAGAGTTGTCTTGTACGTAAGTGCTAAGTATGCAGACATCACAAACCCAAGTGATGAAATGTTTCTTCATATTTCTTCAATGTTTTATAATTTATGTTGATTTTAAAGTTGGAATTATGGAATGGGCCATTCGCCCTTCGCCACTGATATGTCTATTTTGAACCCATACCCTCCTCAAGGACATAGTGCTTATAGATTTGTACACCACAGCAGAAGTCACACCAAACACACTGGACAACATCTAAACTGTTTGTCAGTGGTCAAGTTCATCATCACACTTGGAGCAAACATTGTTTTTCAAAACATTGTAACCACAAGTGTGTCCGAGGCGTTAGATAATTCATGTTGTACAACATTGAAAGCAGTGGAAAAGTTTATTGAGTGAAGGAATAACTTCAACCTTCGAACAGGACGAGGACATGGTCTCTCGTCATTGTGTTGCTCTTGCTTTCCCTCAGTGTTTTTCTCCCACTCCCTGTCCCCTCCCTCTGTCCTCAGGGAGACTAGTTAAAAACACATACTACAAACATTTCACAACATTAGTCATCTATTTTCTATGAGTTTCTTTTAATCAGAATAATCTACAGAAATGTAATGAATTAGTATATGTGGTTAAGTATAGTAATAAACTCCTCTAAGTTAATTGTTTTGTTTACAGTAAAAGAATCATGATTGGTGCTGTTTATTAACTGGAATGATGTTTTGCTACATTTCATTTCACCGGCAAGTTATTATATGCCTTGTAGCCATTGCATAATCTTGCAATCATTCCTAAGGGAGGGCTTGAGTTTGCCAATATGTTCTACGAGATCATACAAATCATAATCATCATCATTAAGAGGACAGTAAAAACAAAGATGATATTTCACACTTAAAGTTGTGTGTGTGTGTGTGTGTGTGTGTGTGTGTGTGTGTGTGTGTGTGTGTGTGTGAGAGAGAGAGAGAGAGAGAGAGAGAGAGAGAGAGAGAGAGAGAGAGAGAGAGAGAGCAGGGGGGTTGTAGATCACAGTGTCTCAACAGTCCCAATTATCACCAAGAGGGTGCTGCCCTTGGCCTTGATTGATATAAGGAGAGGACTAAGTTTTCAAAACATAAGCTTTACATGCAGCAAATTCTAATTTTCTAAGACATTAGGCTACTTTCATATATGCCTTTTCATGTGCCTCCCATCAAAAAATGAGCCTTGTGTAATTGCAGAGTTTCAGAAGATTTGTCTTTTTCCAAAAGTCTTATGCCTATGGAAAAAGTTATTCATGAAGTAGGCTTATGGTCCAACCAATTTACAAAGAGAGATGTAATTTGTTTTGTCTGTCTCTGGGCTAAGGAACATGAGACATGGACGCATACATAGCATAAAAGCTCTTGCTCTCTGAAGTGTTGGTGAGTTATACGCTTGCGCACTAGGGATCAGTAGTGAGGAGAATTGTGAATGGGGGGAGTATTTTGGGTGTACAGTCAGAAGTCGGACTCCGAGGAGCCAGGAAGTAACTCAGAACCATGCAGCTCGACTGATAAAGTCGAGAGAGCGGGCGTTTGTTGTCAGTGGACAGGGATCATACGCTTCAGGGTGAAAGGGAATTATAGCCAATTGCGAAATTGAGCCTAATCCATTGCAGTGGCAGAGACTGACCGCTCAGTAGTTCCGACTTGAGAGCAGGGAGAGATCACCACCCTGCTTACAATAAGGTAAATATTACATTAGCACATTGCTACACACCCCATCAAAAAAGACGGAAGAGAATAAAATCAGTATTGCAAAGGTTTTTCTTTCTCACAAACAATTAATATTAACAAAAGTTTATCAGCAAAGCTTCAAGATGCCTCGGGTGGTCCCGGATCAAAGGAGCAAGTTTGAAAACGAAGAGTTCTTCAGGAAACTCAGTCGGGAGTGCGAGGCAAGTCTATTCATTGGATACATTTTATCTGGTGGCGAAACAAAGTAGCTCATAACGTGGAAATGCACGTTGCGCTGATAGAGACCCAACTCTAGCCTTTTACTGAAAGATAGGGATGTTTTCCAAATATCAATATGAAAGCACTGTGGATTTTATGTGATACGTTTTTTCATATTTTAATGTCTAAATACACTTTTCAAAAAAGAGGAAGGAGACAGTTATGAAATTGTGTTTCGTTTTGGTTTGTTGTAAGTCTGTCAACTCATCTGAGTCGCGTATCACCTCAGCCCGATGCTCTGACATTTACGTTGTCTGACTCGTGGCTAATGTAGTTTACAATCATTTCCCATAATTTATCATTTCAAAGGACTAAATGGAGATGAATTTGAGTGAATTTTATTTGATGCCTCGGGACACTTAGACTTCATAAAAAGAAAGGTGTCTCAAATTCAAAATCTTGAACGTGAACCATGATCAATGAGATTCACAGTAAAGTTTATTATTTTTAATGTGTTTTTTTTCTTCTCTGAGATTAACTTTATTGATGTATTTGATCCTTCATATTTTCAGATAAAATACACAGGGTTCCGAGACAGACCGCATGAGGAGAGGCAAGCCAGGTTTCACACCGCTTGTAGGGACGGTCGTTCAGAAATAGTGAGTAAACCATTTCTGTTCAGCATACAATTCTTGAGATAATAACACTATAATCAGACATCATTACACTAACCTTGGGTTTATGTCAATATTTTTGCGTAAATAGACAACCGGAACTAGACATTTTACATCAGCCAAAACATTACTTCCTCCTTTATTCTCTGACAAACTACACAAAAACATCCTCTTAACATTCATTTCACTAAAATGACATTATATTATAATATGATTAGTTCACTGTCCAGAAATGCCATAAGCCTGTGTATCCTACAGACAAGGCTATTAAGGTCTGCCTCTGTCTCAATAATCTTTTGAGGAGAGAAACCCGACATGGCCATTTGACAATGAGTGAAGTCAGGACAGAGCTGGGCTGGCGGGCTTGCCCGTGGCTACTTAAAACGGCCCCTCTTCTCACTCCTTTTTTCAGTCCTAATATTTTCACGTTGTCTACTGTATGTGCTGTAATAAAGTAAAATGTACTATTCATTTTATGTATGCCTAACACTTTTATTCTTAGAGTAGCCTAAAATTACACTCTTGTTGAGTCTGATTATGGCATGAAATAATAAAGTGACAAGGTAGTGTATCCAAATTCAATTTCATTTTCAGACAAACAGATTCGAAAAGATATTCACAATAATAACATTGTGACTAGGCCTACCTGTAATCAGTTATTTTCTGTGATTGAAGTATTTTGAAGCATTATGGCAATTGTTTGATATGTTACTTCCGCTGTCTGTCCAAACCCTACCATTCACCCGAGTGTGTCTATTTCAAAATGCAATTATTCCGACCGAGAAAGACATTAGAAATTATCATCACTGTACCTCAGATTTGAGTAAATTAAATAAATGCAAAGGACTTTGTTAATTCAATAAGGCAGAATAGGAATACACAATAGTTGTATTACTTTTATTATGAACATGTGCTATGTTCCTATAGCCTTAGTAATGACATGGTAATGACACTGTATTTTGTGTTAGTATATGTTGTGTGCATTCTGCCTGTGTTGTTTTTTTCCTATATTATGTTTGAGGTAATGCTATGAAAACAATACAAAACATTGTGTCCATATTTGGAGCTCAGTTGTTTTAAATCTTTGTCTATATGCCAGTAAATTCCATGACATCAACCAAGCACAGGGAGCCTGGAATCATTGGAAAGCCAAGTAATGTAAAAAGCCTAATTGAATAAATGATATGAAAATGAATCATAGGCCATTTGTCATTAGTGTCAGTGCAGGGTCGGCTTTTAAACTATTATTGATGTTCTTGTCCTGTGTTTCTTACTGTATTCCTCCTATCTCTCACTCACTCCATCTCCCTCTCCTTCAGTCTCTCTGTCTTTCCTAACGTCAGTTCACTATAGCCCAGTATTCCAACATTGTGTTGGTAAAATAGAATCAGATGTGCGTAACTCTATACTTCAAATAGAGAAAATGATGACTCTTGTGTTTTTTCCCTGTTTCTCTGAGTGTTGGGAGCCCTGGCTCCAGGCTCCAGGCACTCGTCTCTCTGATGTGAAATAGAAATGACGGGCTGCATAATTTATGCTCGGGCCCAGCGTTCTGATCCTGTTTGTATTGATTTTCCTCTAAAAGGCTTTTGTGGCGACGGGCACCAACCTCTCGCTGCAGTTCTTCCCAGCCAACTTGCACGGGGAGCAGAGGCAGACGCCCACACGAGAGTATGTGGACTTTGATCGGGAGACGGGAAAGGTAATCCTGACATCTCTCTCTTTTCTTTTCTCTCTAATTCTCTCTTCTCTTTTCTCCTCTCTCTAATCTCATCTGTTCATCTCTCTTGAGAGGTGATTTAGGTTAACCTCTTAACGATTTGTCTCTGACGTACTCATCCATGACACTCT
Organism: Oncorhynchus mykiss; assembly: GCF_013265735.2. NCBI lineage: Eukaryota > Metazoa > Chordata > Actinopteri > Salmoniformes > Salmonidae > Oncorhynchus > Oncorhynchus mykiss. The sequence continues at coordinate 27,607,099 of NC_048565.1, read as the reverse complement.
TTTTATTTCCCTGGCATTTCTGTAAACTCATGTAACCACACAATAATGATCCGTAAACAGCTTGGTATGGGCATTGAGGTATTCCTAGCATTTTTCACTCAACATTGAGGTTGAATCTCACGACAGTTTGATTGAATGCAGGCTGTTGATTCAGAGTGATATGTTCTCTGGTTGGGATAAACTCTAGGCTTTCTGTAAGATGTTATCGCTTCACATGGAGCACGCTAAACATCACCCTGCCCTGCCATCCACTAAAAAAAACACCTTTATCCTCAATTAAATATTTCACTGTTCCTACTTTTGTTTCTTTTTTAAACATGCCCATTTTTCTGTAATTCCAACACAATCTACCAACTCAATGAATACACGACTACAGTATGTGGTTTCTTTCAAAGCCATAGGGATGGAAGATGGTGACAATGTTCCAACCATAGAAATACAATCCTATAGTAATCATATAATAATAGTATAGTACAATATATTTCTAGTAATTATATAGTAAAGCCTTGCTACTCCTGTGATTCAGATCCTACTACAGGCGTGTTAAGGTGATATAGCCATGACACCTGACAGCCCATGGGCCTTTCTCCAGGTCCTGCCAACTCTGTTAGTGTCACCCAAGAACCGAATAAAGTGGGTCATAAATTGATTATCTGAACCATTAAACACCCCTGTCTGATCACACCCCTTCCATTTCCCAGAGAGACCTCAATAAAACTATGGAAATGCTCAATCTTTTAGCCCTGAACATTTTACTAGTCATTGTATAAAGATGACCTAAAGCGATAACATTTTAGATAAAAATTACTTACCAAAAGTTTAGATATGGAGTCTTAAAACTTGAATTCCCCCTTGACACCTTTGTTTTAATGGTGCAGTGTTTAGAAGGATTGTATTTTTTGTTACTGTTTTGTTTGTGTATTCATTTGGTCCCCTGGAGACCTCGTAGTTGTTGCCGTACGTATGGTGTGCCAGAGGCCCCTGTTCACGGACAGTGCCTCGCTGAAATGTGCTCATTAAAAATGCATCCTTGGGAAATCGATGGACCTTTCGGCCCAAGGCTGACGGACTAATCTTTGCCCGTTAATTATTTAAAAAGGCGTGACGGGGAGTTGTCAGGCATGCCGGGCACTTTACAGATGAGGCGATGGGTGTCTGGGGCAGGGCCTGATAGTAATCCTATCCCTTGTCACCTCTAGCAGGCTCAGGGCCATGCAGCTTTAATGAGCCCTGGGCCCTCCGTCCCTCTGCCCCTCCGCATCCAACATAAACCCCACGGAGCTCCCAGTCACACCAGCACTGTCACCGTACACACACTTTCACTGAAGCACACACACACACACACACACACACGCACACACACACACACACACACACACACACACACACACACACACACACACACACACACACACACACACACACACACACACACACACACACACACACACACACACACACACACACACACACACATACTTACCCCCTCCATCAACATTTCAGTATCCAGTGAACTATCAGCACGCGTCGTATTCTCATGTTGCAACATTGGAGAACAGGGCTCAATTATTAGTTTGGATTTTTAACTCGACCCTTTCCACAATGCTGTGTAGTCATCAGGCTTCTTCATTTAGGGAGTAAATCCCTAGGCAGGTGCTGCTGCTCTGCTCGTTGACATGAATACTTATCTTTAGGAACTGAGGTGGAACTTATTTGGAGAATGTCTGATTTTTCTCTGGGCTCCCCCCCATCCCTCCCTCTCTCCCTCTCTCTAACTCCCTGCAGACCAGTGGTGTCAGGCTGGAAGAGATGTTGCGTACGCTGCAACCTCTGCTCTTAATTACTCTGATTGTTAACCTTTTACACAAACACATCTCACACTGCCTGGCTAGGAGATGTTAACAGACTGAATGAAAACCCCAAAGAATGTCTGCAGTGAAAGTGAAAGTGTGTGCCGTGGGGTCGGAAGAGGAAATGTGAAATGTTACTGAAATATTCCAGGTCAACAGGCTGTTGCTCTATGAATTGAATCAATTGTAAAAAGTCTGAAATAAAATAGAAAATTGTAGAGGTGAAATATTGAAGTCCTTTAGCTAGTGGAATCTGCACTGTATGATTTGGCAAAGCATCCTGGCCAAGCTGTTTTCATGAGGGAACTGTCCAGGTGTAGCCTATAGATACATCAGCCATGTCTCACTATGGCATGATCCCCTTATGACCAGTTGAAGTGTGAGGTCCATAAAGAGCATATAGCATACAGCTCTCTCCTCACCGCCACCCAACGCCAGTCCAGAGTAACAGATGAATAGGGAACAGTTATAATAATCTTTCCATGAAAAGGGAGTGATTTTATGGGTCTTGCCGTTTTTGATTGATGGAGTCAGAACCAACCCCAGCCCAGTGTGAGCCCAGGGACTCGCTGTCTCTGTCTGTCTCCTTTCTCTGGGACCCTCTCCCTCTCTCTCACACTCTCTCTCTCTCTTCTTGTCTCTCTCAATCTCTTTTTCTCTCTCTTTCACTCTCTCTCTCTTCTTGTCTCTCTCACTCTCTTTTTCTCTCTCTTTCACTCTCTTTCTCACTTTCACTCTCTCTTGGTCTCTCTTTCGGTCTCGATTTTTCTCTTCTGGTCACTCTCTCACTCGCTTTTTAGGTCTCTCTCTCATTTCTCTCTCGTGCGCGAGTGAATAAACCATTGCGTTTCTCCATCCTTCCCCCACACCCCCTCGTTCTCCTCCTCCCTCATTTGAAAACACAGGCGGTGCCAGCGGAACGGGGCCAGTTTAAACTTGGCCGCTGGCGGGGGACAGTAGTATTATCTGAGTGGGGCGGTGAGCCCTGCTCCACTGGAGCCCCCGCAGTAGAACTTAAGTACAGGCTCCGAGTGTCACTACAGGCTAATGGGAACCAGCTGTGTGGGAGGTTAATTTTAGCGGTAGCTAGCAGGGACCGAGGAGGAGCAGTTAACCCTGTCCCAGCCAGGGGCTCCCGGTAGTGGACTGCCTCGTACCGGGTCACTGGTCAGTCCCATGAATCATCCACACTGCCCTAATGGTCATGGACTCTGACTCTGAGTCATGGCCATACAAGTCCAACCTTAAATTCATTAGATTGGAGGGACAAATGATAGCTAACAGTGCCTTTAGAGGATCATCAGACAGAAATGAATACACAGCAGCATACTGTTCAAAATTCACAGAGCAGAACAGGAAGTTGTATAACTGCCACAGGAACATTGAGAGAAGGCCAGTGGAGTAGAGTCCTTAAATCAGGCCTTCTTACTGTGACAGGCAGCAGAAGTGCAGAGTGTTTGAACTGCTACAGTAGCAGACAGGAGGAGGGGGATGATTCATTGTGTCTCAGTAAATTATTAATCTGCTCCAAGTGAAGTTAGCTTAGCTCAGACAAGAGCTCAGAGAGGTAGTGGGTCTCTGATGAAGATCCTCCATTGGTGCTTTGTTGTAATGGAACTCCATGGATACTGATGACTCACCATGGGATTGAAGAATATATTTTTCAAGAACCTCTATACACAGAGTACAGTGAGTACCTGGACTGAAGTCCTGCCCATTTGATGTAATAGGGTTTTTACTCTAACAGAGAGAGAAGGCAATACAGACTCTTATACAGTGGCGATTTTAGCATGTACATCCTGGTGGGGTAAACAGAAACTAAAATTGGGGTATGCATGCCAGAAAAGCCACTACACAACACAACACTAAACAATACATTAATTGCACTATAACGGTGACAAACGGTGCCCACAAACTGTTAGGGCCTACATAAAGCTGTCCCAACAGCAGTCCCAACACCTTACCACTGCTACACCTGGCTATCAGTGGAGCCTTGTCTGGCAGCGAAACAGTTCATTCAGCCTCATTTACTGCCTTTAAAAAGAACATGGCTGATATGGTTGATCCTCTTAAGGATCGGACCCTTTTTTTCATTTTCATCTAATATAACATACCCAAATGTAGGAACCCATGTCCTACATTTGAATATAAAAATGGATTTTATCAAACAAAACTATGCTACATTTAATCTCTGGAACCCCCTGAAAAATCAGAGCAAGATAATTGAATGTAAGTACATTATTTACCTTCAGAGGTGAATGTATCAAACCAGTTGCCATGATACAAGTTTGCTGTTGTTGTGCACTCTCCTCAAACAATAGCATGGTATTTTTTTCACTGTAATAGCTACTGTAAATTGGACAGTGCAGTTAGATTAACAATAATTTAAGCTTTCTGTCCATATAAGACATGTCTATGTCCTGGAAAGTTTGCTGTTATTTACAACGTCATTCTAGTCACCTTACCGCACGTAAGCAACAACTGTCCCAGTATAGGGACACCTTTGATCCTTAAGAGGTTTTAAACAAATGTGGTTTCTACTGACAATTGAGATGTACAAACTATGGCATAAAGGAACGACAAGTGGATAAGAGGCAATCTGTAATTTTGATTAAGACATTAATGAGCGAGCTAGGATGGACGTAGTCAATATAACTATTTGTTCAGCACTTTTGAAACGTACAGCGACAGAATTCAGAACATGTGCTGTTCTTACAGTGTTCTCCCTGTACTCCAAGTCAGAACCGTAGGATAAATAAAGGGGGCATATAAGCAGACAATGAAAGCTCTTACAATATTCAATGATTACATTTCTCTAAAGCAGGTTATAGGCTACATGTACACCACCAAGTCAGAACAGTAGGTGAAATTAGGAGGGGAAACGGGACCAAATTATTAGGGTGAGGCACATGGGCTACTAACAGCTTACTACACAACATACACTTAGTATTACTTTCTTAGCTACAGTATACATATCTCCCTGGCATATTACATAGTTTATGCAGCATACAAGACATTTTGGACTCACCTTGTTGTGCTGTGCTCACTTGAACAGGAAGGTTGCGCGGTGGTCCTACGTGGGCAAATTTTATCATCAAACTTTGTCATCAAAGTCTGGCATTCTCTGCATTTATGTTGCTTTTAAGACAAATGGGAACTCTGAAAAAAAACAAGGTCGAATCATGATGATGTCAGTGATCTTCAGGTCATAGCTCTAGAAAGAGGCCCGAGTTCCCGACTTACAATTCCGAGTTTTGCCCCTCCTGCCCTGAAATACGGGTCGCCACTGCTCTTATATATGAACACTCCTCAACTTTAACTCAATCTTGTTGAAATTGGAGACTTTTAGGGTTTTGGAGCGGGGTTCAGCTGTAAGGGTTTAAGAGATCTGGTGTTTGGCCTCTTCTCCATATTCCCCTCTCTCCTGCTCCCCCTCTGCTCTGTTCATCTGTAGAGCTTGTGTGTGGTTTCCTTTTATGCAAAGCAGAAATTGGGTCCATCCAGAAGCCATGCCAGAAGGTTGGGTTTGCCCACTGATTGGGGGAGAGCTCCTGATATAGTCCCCTTGTTACAGACCCTCCAGAGTGTGCTGCTGCTCTATTATATTGTGTTAATAGCTAAAAGCACAAATACACGAAGAAAGTCATAGAATGACTCCTAAACCTTTCAGCTACAGCCTGGTAAACCTTTCAGCTACGGCCTGGTAAACCTTTCAGCTACAGCCTGGTAAACCTTTCAGCTACGGCCTGGTAAACCTTTCAGCTACATCCTGGTAAACCTTTCAGCTACAGCCTGGTAAACCTTTCAGCTACAGCCTGGTAAACCTTTCAGCTACAGCCTGGTAAACCTTTCAGCTACAGCCTGGTAAACCTTTCAGCTACAGCCTGGTAAACCTTTCAGCTACAGCCTGGTAAACCTTTCAGCTACAGCCTGGTAAACCTTTCAGCTATGGCCTGGTAAATGTGAAAGTCACTTCTGCTGGTATTACAGCAGTAATGCATAGTGGGATTGTGTAGGTGTGTTGTTGTCTGACATGGGGCCAGAACTGAGAGAGAGAGAGAGAGAGAGAGAGAGAGCGAGAGAGAGAGAGAGAAAGAGAGGGAGGGAGAGAGAGAGAGAGAGAGAGAGAGAGACAGAGAGCAGGCCCTTAACGTGGAGCCATACCGAGGCAGCAGACTATAAATTTTCGGCCTGTCTCTGGATGTAAGAATGTTCGCTCGGGGCAGATAGCACAGGGAAGATTCAGAGTAAATGAATCCATTATGAAAGGGACTTCAGTCAGAGGCGTCACCACAGGAATTGGAGTTTTAATAGTTTGGTGTTAAAGCTTGTTCCCAAGACCAGCCAGTGTGTTTGTGTGTCTGTGTATTGTGTGTGTGCGTATATATGTATGTATGTATGTGTTTAGCACTGCACTTACGGAGCCAATCTCCATATTAATGACGGGTCATGTACCACAAAACATGGTCTTGAGCTTTATGGCGCCAGATTGACAGTTAACCTTGTTACAGAGCCAGAAAGGGGGGGACAGCTTGACAGTTAACCCTGTTACAGAGCCAGAGAGGGGGAACAGCTTGACAGTTAACCCTGTTACAGAGCCAGAGAGTGGGGAACAGCTTGACAGTTAACCCTGTTACAGAGCCAGAGAGGGGGGAACAGCTTGACAGTTAACCTTGTTACAGAGCCAGAGAGGGGGGAACAGCTTGACAGTTAACCCTGTTACAGAGCCAGAGAGGGGGAACAGCTTGACAGTTAACCCTGTTACAGAGCCAGAGAGTGGGGAACAGCTTGACAGTTAACCCTGTTACAGAGCCAGAGAGGGGGGAACAGCTTGACAGTTAACCTTGTTACAGAGCCAGAGAGGGGGGAACAGCTTGACAGTTAACCCTGTTACAGAGCCAGAGAGGGGGAACAGCTTGACAGTTAACCCTGTTACAGAGCCAGAGAGGGGGGAACAGCTTGACAGTTAACCCTGTTACAGAGCCAGATAGGGGGAACAGCTTGACAGTTAACCCTGTTACAGAGCCAGAGAGTGGGGACAGCTCGCTGCTGCTGCTGGTGGTTATTGAAGGGGGAAAAATGAGGAGCAGATGAATCTCTCCCATCTTCGGCCCCAACATGAAGCAGGGTGTGGTGTTTGGGAGGGGCTCTGAATTATCTCATGGAGCCACACAATGCACATTAGTTGGTTGCTAAGTGTAAAGGTTATGAACTTAATGTCATAAAGCTACTGTAGTTACTCCATATTTAGTTAATGTAGTTTATACTCAAGTCTAGCTGAAGTGAACCTGGTAGTAATGTGTGTATGATGGGGGAGGGGGTAGGGAGGCATCAGCCCTCACTCCTGACACTGATGAGGAGAGAGGCGACTGGGCAAAGGCCAGGGTGGAGGGAGGATGATGGACGAGCATTTCTGTGAGGAGCGCAGTGGTCGGGCTCGTTTTGCGGTGGGGGCTGTTGTTTCCATCTCCCTCAAACGGAAGCCGCTCCACTGGCAGATGACTTGTCAATGACATCATCAAAGTGAGCCCACTAATTGATTCATGCTGCTCTGTCATGCCCATTGTTCACTGAGCTTTCCTCGTGTTCCTCTCATCTGATGTTGATTGTTTGATGTTTGTTAAAAAGAGGGGTTCTTTGTGTCCTTGGCTATGCCATGTCCTTTTGTTGAATGTTTTTTTTTTAACAGAAATGCTCCTCTTTTGACTGCCTGTTGGGACAGAACTGTCTCTGCTGGGGAAAGAGAAGCTTTGTTTTTCCCAGCACTAGTCAATCATACTCCTGCCTCTATTTTTGCCATAGGGTTTTCATTATAGCTCCCAGCTCAAATTTCCACTTCCTTTATCCCAGGCATCAGATCAATGACCACTCCCACGCTTTATTGTGGGGTACAAATATACTGAATGTCACATGGCTTCCTGAAAATGTTAATCTTACAGTAAAATGAAACAGTGGAGCTCTGGTTGGGCCCCCGAGTGGCGCAGCGGTCTAAGGCACTGTTTCTCAGTGCTAGAAGCGTCACTACAGACCTGGTTTGATTCCAGGCTGTATCACAACCGGGAGTCCCATAGGGCGGCGCACAATTGGCCCAGTGTCGTCCGGGTTAGGGCTTCTCCGGGGTAGGGCATCATTGTAAATAATAATTTGTTCTCAACGGACTTTCCTAGTTAAATAAAGGTTAATAAAATATATAATAATAATACAACAATACAAAAGACTACTTTTTAAGGATAAATGTGACATTTACGGTTCTGCTACCTACAGTAGCAGTGTTAATTTCACAATGAAAATAGAGAGTGTGTTCACTCATAACTGGAGGAAGAGTCTTTCTGCACCAGGAAGTAGTTTTTTCAACGCTTCTAAATGAGCTCATATTTTATTAACAATGTGAAACTGATAAAAACTGAGGGCTGTTAATGTGCAACAAACAGCCTCTCATCCCATAAAGCTGTTTGAGACATCATCGGTCCATACAGACCCCATAGGGTCTTCAAACATCTATCTCTCAGTCTGAGGGTTAGCTAATAGCGAGAGTTACTAGACTTCTTGATTTTTTTTTTTTTTTATGCAGACATCACTCTTTTCCACCAGGAGTGATGACATTGCAGATGGAGGTGTTGCAGTTGACCACTCTCACCCCTTCCTCTCCTTCTCTCTCCTCCTGCCAATTAAAACATTTGATTTCATTTGTTTTCCCTTCACCTTGCCCTCCAGAGTAATAAACATTCCATGATGCTGTGGAATTACTCAACTGATTCTGATTCATGGGAGTTTGGAAAATGGGGACCTATTGTAAATCACCTAACAGGATGGTGATGTTGCATCTGAGCAGATCCCTTATTCACCATTTCATGAAGGGATTAAATATGAATTACACTAAATTGTTCCTCCGTAAATGTAATGGATGGATAGCCCAGATGAGTAGGAGAAAGACTTCAGTGTCTATGTTTGTACTGAAGTAAGTCTGAGACTCCCCACCCTCCCTACATCCCACTGAGTGGGAGCAGTCAGACAGCGTTGTCTAGGAGGGAGGAGAGGGACGCATCCTGCTTGGGGATTTGATTCTCCAGGACTGTCAGGACACAGGTGAGAAATACAGCGTGTATGTGCCGACTGCATTCCTGGTCACTATTCCAGGAACTATGTTCTCTCCCGGCCGCAGGGGGGGACAAGGGTGGCTACCTGGCCTGGAGGGCCGTCTCTCTGCCTCCAACCTGACTGTGATGGGTGCCTGTGTGGGAGGGGCCAAGGGCCCACCTACAACCCAGTATTTCCTGTACAGAGAGGGAAAATGGCAGATGTGAAACTGGACTTGGGTCCAAGTATAGCTAGAGTGCCTGAGAATTCAAGTCCCTTAAGATGCTCTTGGCAAGCCTGCCGATTCTTTATTTTGTCTATCCTCACCTCTTCCCATGAAAACCGAGCCATTACTTTCTTTTGAAATGAAAATATTCTAACCAGTATATTATTAATTTGTTCATTTATTGTTGTAAATGTAGTTAATTTATTACTTTTAGATTATAACAATTCCATATTCAAAATATATGTTCATATTAGTGTCTGTGACTATCTGATGTGACTTCTCAGAGTCCTCTGGGGTTTTGTAGACTCCCCTGCAGCCCCTGCAGTATGTCCCTGCTCTCCCATTCTCCTGTGGTTAGAAACTTCATCCAAATACTGGATTTGCCTTTGCATGATATTTACTTAAGTTAAACAGCCATCTGTAAAAACAGAGAAATGGATATCCTTTGTATGGTGTTCATGTGAGAAATGATTTGACATAGTGTACATGGTGTCCCCAACTACCCTATTCCTTAATCCCAATAAAAGTAGAAATTATTTCCATCAAGTGGCATCACAACCAATCTGATTTATAATCTGACTGACAAAGTGACACAGACCAACTTTTTCTTATCACTAAGACTGGGTTGGTCTTTATTACATTTTATCACTTTTTAAAATATAATTGATAAAGTAGAGCTATATCACTGGTTGGATTGGCAAGCTAGAAGCAATCAGATACATTTGTATTACTTTTACAATCAAATTGGGAAAATGACCTAATAGAGGAAGCTTTATTGAATGAGTCAGTGTTACTGCATAACATAATCAGGCTTAGCAGGCCCAGTTCTTATCTGATTAGGAGCATATATCAGAGGAATAGTCTGTCTGCCAGTCTGCCAGCCAGTCAGTCAGTCAGCCTGTCTGTCTGTCTGTCTGTCTGTCTGTCTGTCTGTCTGTCTGTCTGTCTGTCTGTCTGTCTGTCTGTCTGTCTTTGTTTGTATGTATGTTTGTGAGTTCTGCGCTGGCATGGTGTCAGGTGAATGCAGGGCAGTTAGGGGCTATAACTGGGTTTTGGGGTGGGGTCAGTTAGGGGCTATAACTGGGTTTTGGGGTGGGGTCAGTTAGGGGGCTATAACTGGGTTTGAGGGGGGGGTCAGTTAGGGGACTATAACCGGGGTGTCGTGACTCGGTGGTTAGGGGTAATTTTAGGGCTTGGAGGGACAAGGGGCAGGAGAATGGGTGAGCGCACGGGGCACAACAAGTCTAATACAGCCGTCACTGTGGCAGGTGGTGTGGATGGAGGAACAGAGACTTGTCTCTGAGTGTGTGTCTGTGTCTGAGCATTTGTGGGGTAGGGTATGTGTGTGGGTGTGGGTGGGTATATGTGTGGGTGGGGTTGGGTATATGTGTGGGTATATACAGTGCCTTGCGAAAGTATTTGGCCCCCTTGAACTTTGCGACCTTTTGCCACATTTCAGGCTTCAAACATAAAGATATAAAACTGTATTTTTTTGTGAAGAATCAACAACAAGTGGGACACAATCATGAAGTGGAACGACATTTATTGGATATTTCAAACTTTTTTAACAAATCAAAAACTGAAAAATTGGGCATGCAAAATTATTCAGCCCCCTTTACTTTCAGTGCAGCAAACTCTCTCCAGAAGTTCAGTGAGGATCTCTGAATGATCCAATGTTGACCTAAATGACTAATGATGATAAATACAATCCACCTGTGTGTAATCAAGTCTCCGTATAAATGCACCTGCACTGTGATAGTCTCAGAGGTCCGTTAAAAGCGCAGAGAGCATCATGAAGAACAAGGAACACACCAGGCAGGTCCGAGATACTGTTGTGAAGAAGTTTAAAGCCGGATTTGGATACAAAAAGATTTCCCAAGCTTTAAACATCCCAAGGAGCACTGTGCAAGCGATAATATTGAAATGGAAGGAGTATCAGACCACTGCAAATCTACCAAGACCTGGCCGTCCCTCTAAACTTTCAGCTCATACAAGGAGAAGACTGATCAGAGATGCAGCCAAGAGGCCCATGATCACTCTGGATGAACTGCAGAGATCTACAGCTGAGGTGGGAGACTCTGTCCATAGGACAACAATCAGTCGTATATTGCACAAATCTGGCCTTTATGGAAGAGTGGCAAGAAGAAAGCCATTTCTTAAAGATATCCATAAAAAGTGTCGTTTAAAGTTTGCCACAAGCCACCTGGGAGACACACCAAACATGTGGAAGAAGGTGCTCTGGTCAGATGAAACCAAAATTGAACTTTTTGGCAACAATGCAAAACGTTATGTTTGGCGTAAAAGCAACACAGCTGAACACACCATCCCCACTGTCAAACATGGTGGTGGCAGCATCATGGTTTGGGCCTGCTTTTCTTCAGCAGGGACAGTGAAGATGGTTAAAATTGATGGGAAGATGGATGGAGCCAAATACAGGACCATTCTGGAAGAAAACCTGATGGAGTCTGTAAAAGACCTGAGACTGGGACGGAGATTTGTCTTCCAACAAGACAATGATCCAAAACATAAAGCAAAATCTACAATGGAATGGTTCAAAAATAAACATATCCAGGTGTTAGAATGGCCAAGTCAAAGTCCAGACCTGAATCCAATCGAGAATCTGTGGAAAGAACTGAAAACTGCTGTTCACAAATGCTCTCCATCCAACCTCACTGAGCTCGAGCTGTTTTGCAAGGAGGAATGGAAAAAAATGTCAGTCTCTCGATGTGCAAAACTGATAGAGACATACCCCAAGCGACTTACAGCTGTAATCGGAGCAAAAGGTGGCGCTAAAAAGTATTAACTTAACGGGGCTGAATAATTTTGCACGCCCAATTTTTCAGTTTTTGATTTGTTAAAAAAGTTTGAAATATCCAATAAATGTCGTTCCACTTCATGATTGTGTCCCACTTGTTGTTGATTCTTCACAAAAAAATACAGTTTTATATCTTTATGTTTGAAGCCTGAAATGTGGCAAAAGGTCGCAAAGTTCAAGGGGGTTGAATACTTTCGCAAGGCACTGTATGTGGGTGTGGGTGGGTATATGTGTGGGTGTGGGTGGGTGGGTATATGTGTGGGTGGGATTGGGTATATGTGTGGGTGTGGGTGGGTATATGTGTGGGTGTGGATGGGTATATGTGTGGGTGTGGATGGGTATATGTGTGGGTGGGATTGGGTATATGTGTGGGTGTGGGTGGGTATATGTGTGGGTGTGGTTGGGTATTGGGTATATGTGTGGGTATGGTTGGGTATATGTGTGGGTGGGGTTGGGTATATGTGTGGGTGGGCATATGTGTGGGTGGGTATATGTGTGGGTGTGGTTGGGTGGGATTGGGTATATGTGTGGGTGGGTATATGTGTGGGTGTGGTTGGATATATGTGTGGGTATGGTAGGGTATATGTGTGGGTGTGGTTGGGTATATGTGTGGGTGTGGTTGGGTATATGTGTGGGTGTGGTTGGGTATATGTTTGGGTGTGGTTGGGTATATGTGTGAGTGGATTCTATTGCATTTTATTGCATGACATAAGTATTTGATCACCTACCAACCAGTAAGAATTCCGGGTCTCACAGACCTGTTAGTTTTTATTTAAGAAGCCCTCCTGTCCTCCACTCATTACCTGTATTAACTGCACCTGTTTGAACTCATTCATTACCTGTATAAAAAACACCTGTCCACACACTCCACAATGGCAAAGACCAGAGAGCTATGTAAGGACATCAGTGATAAAATTGTAGACCTGCACAAGGCTGGGATGGGCTACAAGACAATAGGCAAGCAACTTGGTGAGAAGGCAACAACTGTTGGCGCAATTAAGAAGTTCAAGATGGCGGTCAATCACCCTCGGTCTGTGGCTCCATGCAAGATCTCACCTCGTTGGGCATCAATGATCATGAGGAAGGTGAGGGATCAGCCCAGAACTACACGGCAGGACCTGGTCAATGACCTGAAGAGAGTTGGGAACACAGTCTCAAAGAAAACCATTAGTAACACACTACGCCGTCATGGATTAAAATCCTGCAGCGCATGCAAGGTCCCCCTGCTCAAGCCAGGCATGTCCAGGCTCGTCTAAAGTTTGCCAATGACCATCTGGATGATCCAGAGGAGGAATGGGAGAAGGTCATGTGGTCTGATGAGACAAAAATAGAGCCTTTTGGTCTAAACTCCACTCACCATGTTTGGAGGAAGAAGAAGGATGAGTACAACCCCAAGAACACCATCCCAACCGTGAAGCATGGAGGTGGAAACATCATTCTTTGGGGAGGCTTTTCTGCAAAGGGGACAGGACGACTGCACCGTATTGAGGGGAGGATGGATGGGGACATGTATCGCGAGATCTTCGCCAACAACCTCCTTCCCTCAGTAAGAGCATTGAAGATGGGTCGTGGCTGGGTCTTCCAGCATGACAACGACCTGAAACACACAGCCAGGGCAACTAAGGAGTGGCTCCGTAAGAAGCATCTCAAGGTCCTGGAGTGGCCTAGACCGTCTCCAGACCTGAACCCAATAGAACATCTTTGGAGGGAGCTGAAATTCCGTATTGCCCAGCGATGGCCCCGAAACCTGAAGGACCTGGAGAAGGTCTGTATGGAGGAGTGGGACAAAATCCCTGCTGCAGTGTGTGCAAACCTGGTCAAGAACTGCCAAATATTAATATTAATACCAAATACTTATGTCATGCAATAAAATGCAAATTAATTCATTACACAATGTGATTTTCTGGATTTTTACATGCTCTCCATGCTTTGTAAGTAGGAAAACCTGCAAAATCGGTCAGTGTATCAAATACTTGTTCTCCCCACTGTATGTGTGGGTGTGGTTGGGTATATGTGTGGGTATGGTTGGGTATATTTGTGGGTGTGGTTGGGTATATGTGTGAGTGGGTATATGTGTGGGTCTGTGTGGGTATATGTGTGGGTGTGGGTGGGTATATGTGTGGGTGTGGATGGGTATATGTCTGGGTGGGTATATGTGTGGGTGGGGTTTGGTATATGTGTGGATGTGGGTGTGTATATGTGTGGGTGGGGTTGGGTATATGTGTGGGTCTGTGTGGGTATATGTGCCTGAAACAATAGGGTAAATGTTAAACTTCAGCCGCCCTCTGATTACAGAGAGCAGCGTTCTCTAGCTCAACCTGCTTTCTCTATGTATGTCTCACCTCACTTGGTCACACCTGTGCTGTCTGTTTGTTTGTGTGTGTGCGTGTGTGTGTGTGGGGGGGGGGGGATCTCAAGGATGTGTGTGTGCTCATAGATGTGGATATACTGGAAAAACAGCTCAGCACTGACTAGGATTGCAGGATTGCACACACTGCTCCCGTAAGGGAATTGTGCTGACTCAACTCCCTGGAACTTCCTGCTTCTCCATATCTAGCTGAGCAGACGGAAGGGAACAGATAAAGATACTGGAATAGAGGGATGGAGGGAGAGGTGTAGAAATAGGCTGGTGGTTGGGTAGCCAGGTTGAGAAGCAGCTGTAGATCTGTTGTTCTAGACAATGAGTGTCAGTCAGCACAGTCTAGTAGGGTCTCTCCCTCCCACACCAGGAGTCCCTAGCCGGCCCCTCTGGGTCCTCGTCTGTAGGGGGGCAGGCTGATGGCTTGGGCCTGGAGGGGCCTTACTCACAAACTCTTACACTGTACACATTCACACACCAGTTATCACAGGGGCAGAGGTAACGTCACTCACACTGTGTAGTATGGCATTTTCAGCCTATATGTATGGGTTTTCTATTCTCTAGTTACCATCGGCAGTATTAGTGTGTGGGCACTTCTACCTATTCAAGACCTTGCATCAGTGAGAGTTTAAGTTCATATAGGGGTTTGTGACTCCTGTTTTGCTCATTAATTAAGGCTGGCTGTGTGGGTGGGAGTTTACAGTATGTGGTGAGGAGGTGGTGGTGCCAGGGGGCAGGTGGCAGGGTACCAGAACTGGGCCCCAGTGTGTTTGTCACTTCCTGCCGGTTGCTGTCTGGCCCAGTGGGGGTGGCTGAGTCACCAGGGGGTCACAGAGGCAGCTGTCACAGCCCAGCAAGGGGGCAAGGTGAGGGGGAAGGGGTGAGAGGGGTGCGGGGGAGGCAGCTGGCATGGCTCCACAGACCTGGAGGCAAAAGGAGAGGAGAGGTGAAGGGAACAAGGGCATCTGTCTATGTGTGATTGTGGATCGGAACCTGAAGACTCAGAGCCCAGATGTAGCCCTGCTGCCCAGAGCACAGTATTGTGGGGTTGTGGTGGAGGCTCATGGGTGGATGGGGGTCAGAGGGTGTCGCGCCATGAGATTAGAATCAAAACAGCCATGAAACAGCATGGCGACTGCCTGGAAATACACACTTACCACAGGGGGAACCACCTCATACTTACACTGAGACACAGAGAGAGAAAGAGGGATTGGGGGAGGGATAGTCAGAGGGAGAGAGAAAGAGAGAGAGTGAGAGAGAGAGCTCAGGCCCTGAGTGGGATCTGAGTCACTCTCACACACTCATGTTCACTGTGTGAATAATACACTCACACACGTCCCAGACACTCATTGATGTAGCATTCCTTCTGCTAATATCATAATTAGTACTGTGTTATATCAGTTGGCTGTTAGTGTTCACACCTGCATTCACACACACACACACACACACACACACACACACACACACACACACACACACACACACACACACACACACACACACACACACACACACACACACACATACACACACACACACACACACACACACACACACACACACACACACACACACACACACACACACACACACACACACACACACACATACACACACACACACACACACACACACACAAACAGAGAGAGAGAGACAGAAGGACAGACAGACAGACAGACACTCACATTCACACATATTAACACCCACGAGGTGTGTGAGGACAATGGTCCTCTGTGTGCGGGCTCTCTGCCCTCTGCCCCCTGCGGCTGGGACAGCAGCCCTACTCTCCTCCTGTCTTTTAAGCGCTCTCTGTTTTCCTTCTACCCCGAGAGCATCCAGATCTGCTGACGAGCTTTTGGCACGTGTCTAAATGAGGAGCCCTGTGCCAACGTGCCTGGCTGCATCACGCTCACTGCCAGCCACTGTGCCAAGGCTCTGCCAACACACCATAGGCACAGCCTGAAAGAGACAACTTTTCCTCCACTCTCCTCTGAGTATGCCAGCGTCCTGTTGTCATCCAACATGATTGTTATTGACAAATTTGAAACAAGGCCTCAGAAATATGGGATTTTTCATCCCTCCGTTCACACTGTCCTACTGTGTGATATTGAGTGATTGATCTCCAGTCCCTACATTCCTGCATCTGTTGATTTTCATATCAAAGGCGTTCCCTAAGAGCATGATTGTTGTGCAACTGCTTTTATAAGCACATAGTCTCACAGAGAGACTGAGGGTGGCTGGGATGGGATGGGATGGCTCAGCCTCAGGCCAGTTGTGATTGGGCTGTAGAGGGGAGGGAGGGACGGAGTGGCCCAGTGGAGTGGAGCTGACCTGGGATGGGGTCAGGGTCTCCCAGGGCTGGTCAGGGCTGGGACACCACACTGACCACAGAGCAGTATACAGTCCCACTCATTGTGTGCTTTTCTAATATGATATACTGTTGCTTAGACCACAGCAGAATGTTGATCAAATCCAAACTTAACTTTGGGACTTTACGCTAGTATCCTGTGTCCTCCCTCCCTGTGGCTCCATCTATGGCATTTATTGGTCGCATACACAGTTTAGCAGATGTTATAGCGGGTGCAGTGAAATGCTTATGTTACCTAGCTCCTAACAATGCAGTAAAATGTCAAGCAAGTACACAAATAATAATAATAATACTTTTTTGAACAGTCTAACTAAAATGCAATTCCTGGTCTTACATACTGTATAATCTTTTGTGTTTTAGAGGTCAGGGATGCTCCCTTCCACCCAGTGTTTTAGAGGTCAGGGATGCTCCCTTCCACCCAGTGTTTTAGAAGTCAGGGATGCTCCCTTCCACCCAGTGTTTTAGAGGTCAGGGATGCTCCCTTCCACCCAGTGTTTTAGAGGTCAGGGATGCTCCCTTCCACCCAGTGTTTTAGAGGTCAGGGATGCTCCCTTCCACCCAGTGGTTTAGAGGTCAGGGATGCTCCCTTCCACCCAGTGTTTTAGAGGTCAGGGATGCTCCCTTCCACCCAGTGGTTTAGAGGTCAGGGATGCTCCCTTCCACCCAGTGGTTTAGAGGTCAGGGATGCTCCCTTCCACCCAGTGGTTTAGAGGTCAGGGATGCTCCCTTCCACCCAGTGGTTTAGAGGTCAGGGATGCTCCCTTCCACCCAGTGGTTTAGAGGTCAGGGATGCTCCCTTCCACCCAGTGTTTTAGAGGTCAGGGATGCTCCCTTACACCCAGTGTTTTCGGCCATCTTTATGGAGGTACTTGGTCCACAGTTGGGTCTGTCTCACAAATCATGGCTGTGGTGGTTTCATCTCATTTCCTGTGTGGATGTGTGAACAGTGGACCTCTCAGGCCAGAGCCTGTGGGCCCAACCAGTGGTTGTGTGTTTGTATTCCCATCTTTGTCCTCATGTCATGGTTTAGGACTCTTGGAGAAGGTGTTTAGTGTGTCTGGGTTAGCTGGGTTCCATCAGACCCCATAGTCGCATCACTGGATCCAGATCAGCACACTCAATCACTGCCCTGTTTAGACATGGGTGTTTCATCATGGGTGTTTGCCACTTTTATTCACAATGTACCTCTGTGGTATGTTACGTGTGTGTGTGTGTGTGTGTGTGTGTGTGTGTGTGTGTGTGTGTGTGTGTGTGTGTGTGTGTGTGTGTGTGTGTGTGTGTGTGTGTGTGTGTGTTTGTGTGTGTGTGTGTGTGTGTGGGTGTGCGTGTGCGTGTGTTTGCATGCTTGTGTGTATGCGTGTGTCAGTCACGGGGGTGTGGGGGATGTGGGGGTTGACATCTATTTCTGCAGAGGAAGTTTGTGGTTAGACCGGTTCTGTGCTCCCGTTCACATTTTTCCTCTCCATGTAGCCGTGCTTTTTAAAAGCCATGCAGTTTCTTACAGATGTGGAAGTCATTTCAGCAGTGCTTGTGTAACGACTGGAGGAGTTTTTGTTCTGCATTGAGACGCTGCTGGGTCTGGGCTCCCCCTCCTCGCCCCAGGGCAGCATGAGAAGGTCTAGGCTTGGCCTTCTCGTAAATAAAGCCCCTGTTCCAGGCTGTAAGGAAATAGCCTCTTAAGAAATGCAACAATGTGGGACTGGCCATGTATATGACAGAAAACCAACAGAATCCACAACTAACACTGCACGTGTTTGTTTTTTCATTTTCAAATGTATTCATGATCATTTGTTTCCTAGATAAAAAAAATACTGCATTCCCCAGCTGTAAAGCTGGCGCTGTGTTGCCCTCAATGTTTGTCTGACAGTGTCTACACTTTGGGCAAGGGTATATATTTATTGTCCGTCTGATTAAATCAGCATGAGAACATTCCAGAGTTGCAGGCATTCCTTTTTTTCTTTGATAGGTTCTTCTGTCCTGCACCTGATAAGAAGGTACTTCTGGAAGTTTCTCCCATCTCCACAGAGGAACCCTGGAGCTCTGTCAGAGTGACCATCGAGTTCTTGGTCATCTCCCTGTCCAAAGCCCTTCTCCCCCGATTGCTTATGAAACATGATGCCTCTGAGCGCAATTTCGAGTCTCATAGCAAATGGTCTAAATACTTATGTAAATAAGGTATTTCTGTTAGTGTTTTTAAATGTCTGAAAGTCTGTTTTCACTTTGTCATTATGGGGTATTGTATGTAGATTGATGAGGGAAAAAAATATTTCATCCATTTAGAATAAGGCTGTAACGTAACAAAATGTGTAAAAAGTCAAGGGGTCTGAATACTTTCTGAATGCACTGTACATACACACACACAGTCTTGTACAACCATAAACCTATCCCTAACCTGTACCCTAACCCTAACCTTAACCTTAAAACTAACCCTAGCTCCTAAACCTAATTCTAACCCTAAACGCTAATTCTGACCTTAACCCTAAACCCCCTATAAATAGAATTTGACCTTGTGGGGACTAACAAAATGTCCCCAGGACTTCTGGTCCCCACAAGTGTAGTTAAACATGTCCACACACACGCACACACACATCCTTAATGTCTCTGAGATAGATACTGCAGATGAGGGTAACTCCCCACTCTCCAGGGTGAGTGTAAAGGATGAATTGATAATTGATCACTTCCACATTGCCTGAGGATATGACATCTGCCTCGAGTCTGTCTCCTGTGCTCTGCTCTGTAGGGAACTGCCTCGTGGGAAACAGGATGTCACACTGGGTGGCACATGTCTGTCTTCTACTTCCTGCTCTTTATACTGTGGGTGTGGTTGATTGGTGGAGGACATATAGGCCTATACAGTATCTAGCCTTAACAGAGTCATGGCGTCTTAAGTGTAAAAGTGCATTGTTACATTCTCTAGTATGAAGGCCCCGTTATGACTACTCTGGTATGCTTTGGTTAGTCAGCCCCACCACTCTCTCTCATCTCAGACATACTGCCTTGAGTGTGACTTAATGTATCTCATTAAGTCTGCATATCTACCATGTCTCTCACTACTCCTCTGTGTATACATACGTACAAGGACCCAGGGGCCAACATGTTCAGACCTCTCTGCCTCAGCTTTGTCTTATTCTCTGTGTGTCTCAGCTTGTTACTCATATATGCCTTTGTGTCGAAAATCTACCCATGTTATTTGTTCATGAGCACATTCATTTGTGCTTCTTGTTTGTAGTGGTCTTGTGTAACTATATCATTACAGAGTCTGGGTCGTCTTGACTATAAATACATACTGTACATAACGTCCTGACTATAAACACATACTGTACATAACGTCCTCACTATAAACACATACTGTACATAACGTCCTCACTATAAACACATACTGTACATAACGTCCTCACTATAAACACATACTGTACATAACGTCCTCACTATAAACACATACTGTACATAACGTCCTCACTATAAACACATACTGTACATAACGTCCTCACTATAAACACATACTGTACATAACGTCCTCACTATAAACACATACTGTACATAACGTCCTCACTATAAACACATACTGTACATAACGTCCTGACTATAAACACATACTGTACATAACGTCCTCACTATAAACACATACTGTACACAACGTCCTCACTATAAACACATACTGTACATAACGTCCTCACTATAAACACATACTGTACATAACGTCCTCACTATAAACACATACTGTACATAACGTCCTCACTATAAACACATACTGTACATAACGTCCTCACTATAAACACATACTGTACATAACGTCCTCACTATAAACACATACTGTACATAACGTCCTCACTATAAACACATACTGTACATAATGTCCTGAGCCAAGGGAAAATACACCTGTGAGCTGCACTGGACGGGAATATATGGAACACTTATTCAAAGCATTTTATTCACTTCACTGCACTTATTCAAAGCATTTTTCAAAGACAGAGACTGAGAGGAGCAGATGCATCTAAATGAGCGCCTGGTCCCCGAGGGCATTTATGAGCAAATAGTGTCTCAAAGAGAAGATCAGGATTGTTTTGGCTGTAGGAATCAAAAGCTTCCCCTGAATTGAATCCCAGTATTAACCCCCACCCTCTCTCTCTCGCCCTCTTTCTTTCAGGAACTCAAACACACACACCCACACATACACACACACACACTCACACAAACATACACACACTCCCCCACCCATCTTCACAAACACACTGATTCTCTGTGTGTTATCCCTTAAACCAGTCCCACCCTCTCTCTGAGCAGGCAGCAGGCAGCAAGCAGCCTTCCACCAAACTTGTTGCGCCACACTGCCTGTGTCTATCTTACTCTGTATTGTAACTATTGTTATTTATCTTTCCTGTGACTCCATCCTTCCCCTTTAAGTCTATGGGCATTATGTCTATGATAAGAAGGTACTGTAGATTAACTATAACAATACCAAACCAATAAACCCCTGGACCCCCCCCCCCCCCCCCTCTGTGTTTCACTCCCTGCAGTCAAACTCAATTATCTCTCCAGGACACCAGTGACCACTCAACAGGCCATAAACCACTGCAACACCACCTCCCCTCAACCAGACTCAATCTGTCCCACTCCTCACTCTCCTTTCTCTAAGTTGCATGGTCTGGCTCCACATAAAACCCAAAAGGGTTAGTGTGAGACAGTAGGTCAGGGTTCGAGAGTTCCGTTCATACACATCAAATTACATATACATATAACCGATTTTCTCTGATATCACTAAACCTTCCTGTTAAACACAGTGCCCTGTTAGTTGTGGGTTGAGCTTCTCTGGTGTATAGAGAATATATGTCTGTATGTCTACAGTATATATATCACCTCAAATTAACCTGGGGGAAAGAGGGGTAGGATTTGAGTATAGCTGCTTTTCTCATGTCTGCATTGTTGGGATCCCCCCAATAAAAACTGTGTGTTTAGCCTGATGGAGTTCTGAATGTTCCTTCTGGAAGGACCAGAGAAAGACTGTTTAAATGTGTTATTGATGGCTAAAAGGCCTGTGTTGGTTGGGGGAAGCTCTGTTTAAGTTGGCCGGTGGGGGACAAAAAGGTGGAGAGGTCCAAAATGATAAACATATATGTAAACAGATATTCATCTGTTTATTTTAAACTCACTGCCCCATGGTATATGGATTCTCAGAACCACTTATGGTGCACATTTAAGTCCTTGCATTTCATCTCATGCATAACCATGTGCCTGTGCTGTGGTGCAGATTTCACATTAGTTCACATTAATGCATGTAGCCTATATGCCTTTGTCAAACACTGTGTTATAGTGTGGTGAAGTTTAGTGTAGTGTAGTTCAGTGTAGTTAGTATAGTGTAGTTTAGTGTAGTTTAGTGTAGTGCGTATTAGGTGCAGCTTGTGTACTAGATCTATTCAGTTGATAGTGAAAAGATGGAATATTTGCTTTGATTCATTTTAACCTGTGTAAATCGATTGATTCAGTGCTTTCAGAGGCAGTTGGAATGGGCTTAGTTTTCTCTTTATCCCTGGTGTAAAGTGGAAATGTGAATACTTCTTGCAATGGAACCCTAGTAAAGAACCTGAGGTGTGGGGTGTGGAGCTGAGAGAGAGATGAGGAAGGAGAGTTAGTTGCCAGGGAGGAAGAAGTATTGTTTGGTTGGAGAGTCGGGATAGATGTCAGAGTGGTGTGACGACAGAGCGTCGGGATAGATGTCAGAGTGGTGTGATGACAGAGAGTCGGGATAGATGTCAGAGTGGTGTGATGACAGAGAGTCGGGATAGATGTCAAAGTGGTGTGACAACAGAGAGTCGGGATAGATGTCAGAGTGGTGTGACGATAGAAAGTCGGGATAGATGTCAGAGTGGTGTGACGACAGAGAGTCGGGATAGATGTCAGAGTGGTGTGATGACAGGGAGTCGGGATAGATGTCAGAGTGGAGTGATGACAGAGAGTCGGGATAGATGTCAGAGTGGTGTGACGACAGAGAGTCGGGATAGATGTCAGAGTGGTGTGATGACAGAGAGTCGGGATAGATGTCAGAGTGGTGTGATGATGACAGGGAGTCGGGATAGATGTCAGATTGGTGTGATGACAGAGAGTCGGGATAGATGTCAGAGTGGTGTGATGATGACAGGGAGTCGGGATAGATGTCAGAGTGGTGTGATGACAGAGAGTCGGGATAGATGTCAAAGTGGTGTGACGACAAAGAGTCGGGATAGATGTCAGATTGGTGTGATGACAGAGAGTTGGGATAGATGTCAGAGTGGTGTGACGACAGAGAGTCGGGATAGATGTCAGATTGGTGTGATGATGACAGGGAGTCGGGATAGATGTCAATGTGGTGTGACGACAGAGAGTCGGGATAGATGTCAGAGTGGTGTGATGATGACAGGGAGTCGGGATAGATGTCAGAGTGGTGTGGTGACAGAGAGTCGGGATAGATGTCAGAGTGGTGTGATGATGACAGGGAGTCGGGATAGATGTCAGAGTGGTGTGATGACAGAGAGTCGGGATAGATGTCAGAGTGGTGTGATGACAGAGAGTCGGGATAGATGTCAGAGTGGTGTTCAGAGAGTTGACAGAGAGTTGGAAGAATGAAAGGGGAGAGAGGATATGGTTCTAGGTGCTGACTCACCTTACAACTGGGAACTGGGCTGTTCTGTGAAATCAATAAGTTGTTCATTGTGCAGACAGTATTTGGCCTCTCAGACAGTATGTTTGTAAGTGTGTGTGTTTATGGCTAGGATTGGTGTTTGGGTTTCAGAGTGATTAGGTTTACGTGTGTGTATGTGTCTGAAAGAGGGTATGCGTGTTTATAGCCAAAGCCCCGTCCCCTGTCTCTTCCTCCTTCCCTATACTCCCAGCTACAGAAATAAACATCACCCACAGATTGACAGACTGCACGCTTTTGTCTGGAACTGAATTCCAAAGCCTCAGGGATGTGCTATTTCTATGGCCCTGAGCCAAACAAACAACCATATACTCTACCCCTTTCTCTGTCTCATACTGCGATGGAGTCCTGTACATGCTCTCTCCCCTCTCTCTCTCTCTCTCTCTCTCTCTCTCTCTCTCTCTCTCTCGCTCTGTTTCTCTGTCTCTCTCACTCACTCACTCTCTCTCTCTCCCCTCTCTCTCTCTCTCTCTGTCTCTCTGTCTCTCTCTCACTCACTCACTCACTCGCTCTCTCTCTCTCTCTCTCTCTCTCTCTCTGTCTCTCTGTCTCTCTCTCTCATTCACTCTCTCTCTCTCTCTCTCTCTCTCTCTCTCTCTCTCTCTCTCTCTCTCTCTCTCTGTGTGTCTCACACAGCCATGGAGTCCTGTACATGCTCTCTCCCCCTCTCTCTTGCTGTCTCTCTCTCTCTTTCTCTCTCTCTTTCTCTCATGTCTCATATGGATATAAACATACTTAGCGATAGGGCATTAATGGCACACACACTAATTTGTATAAATAAAGTCAGGATTTTCTGATCTCTCATAGGAGAGCCTTGGTTTGCTGTCTCTCTGTCTCTCTCCATCCTACAGCAGCCTTGGTAAATAAACAGCAACATGGCAGGAAGAAAACATCTCAGTGAGCTATCCTGGGCCTTGGCTGGGCCCGAGGTGAGACAGGAAGAGAGAAAAAGTGGAATGTTAGTGTATGTATGCCTGTACGTGGGACTAGAGAACCATTTCCTTGTTTAGATTCGAGAGGATCTTCAATAGGCCTTTCTTTCTGTTTGCTCAGAATGGGTTGCATGTGTTTTACAATTCAAACCCCCTATTGTACGAGCTCCACTCTGACGCAAGTGAGGTTTTCTCTTTCATTCCAATCAGCACCCCTCCCATCCCTCTTACCCCTCCCCTAAGTCTTAGACGGAATGGGAGAAGACAGAGACAGTGTCTCTAGTGAACTGAGTGACCCCTTCCTCTATTTTGTTATTTGAGAAAACCTTACTACTTTTATCTGAGTGGTTAAAAGTGAGCCACAACGACTGTGTTGAATAATGTACCCAGATCTGTGCATTCATTTGGTAGTATATGTTTTCCTAGATGAGCGTTGTTGTGTCTGTGTGGTCTGTCTGCAGGTGTACCTGAAGGCCCCTATGATCCTGAATGGAGTGTGTGTGATCTGGAAGGGCTGGATAGACATGCTGCGCCTGGATGGGATGGGATGTCTGGAGTTCGATGAGGAGAGAGCACAGGTACTGTAGCACATCATTTATCACACCCCTGGTCCCCAAGCACCACCAACACAATACACACAACTAGATATAACAATTATCTACTATATATACACACATTTACATACAGTACACCTCTAGACGGACTACTTTTAAATTGCTTAACTAGAACTAAACTTAACATGTTGTGCCCCTGCCCCTACATATACACTTACTGGTCCAAACAAACTATGTGTCTCTCCCCCTCTGTGTGTGTTCAGCATGAGGATGCCCTGGCGCAGGCAGCCTTTGAGGATGCACGTAGGAGGACCCGGGACTTTGAGGACAGGGACCGCTCGCACAGAGAGGACCTGGAGGTGAGAGAGATTGGACAGACTGGGGATGGGGTGGGCTGGTGGTTTGACAGATTCTGAATGTCCCCGAGGTCACATGATTAGTGCTAACGAAAAATTGTGATGTTGGAAGGTTGTGATTGTTTGTGTCCCCTGTGTGCTGAGAGATTGTTACCATGAGAACCTTTGTAGGTTTCCCCTAAGGTAGCTGTAAATTACCATGACAGTTGTGTGAACAACCCGGTTTGTTTAAGATATTTAACTCTCTAACACAAATCTTGAACTTATTGTGTATTTGTCTGAGTTATCGGGTGTGTGTGTGTGTATTTTATTCAAAAGTATTTGTTATGGTATCTACAGTAGGTTTAGTGCATGAAGAGTCTATTCATAATAAGAACACAAAGAAACGTATTCATTTGTTCTCAGATTGATCCTAAATGCATCCCCTCTAAGATGAAAACCAAATTGTGTTTTTTTAGGACCCTGTGGCATCAAAAATCTGGGACTGATGGCATTCAAGGACTAGGGTCTGTCTTCTTTGCTTTTCAATATCACTCTGTCATGCACTAAACCCTGTGTGTGGTATGTGTGTGTTGGATGTGTGAGTGTGTTTGTGTGCGTAGTGAGGTGTCTGTGTGTTTGTGAATCAACACGAGAGCATGTGCATGTATTTGAACAATTTAAAGTATCTGAGTCTGCCTGTTTTAGTGCCTGCATGTGAATGAGTGAAGAGAGAGAGAGAGAAAGAAAGTTACATGTCAACAGTATTTGTTGAGTTAACACACTGTGTAATGAATGCTTAGTGATAATGTGGGTTCCTTCTCTCTCATTCCCCAAAATCTCATGGTCAGTCATATGAATATGGTTTCTGGATTTTTTTAAATGCATTTTCTGATTTTATGATAGTATGATGTGTGTAGGCCAGGAAATCCTACCAGGGTATAAGCTGGAAGACAGACCCCCCACACACACTCTCCCCCCAGTGCCTAATGGAGAACAGACCTCCTCACACACACACCACCCACCCTCACCCTGCTGCCGGAGGAGTCCGCTGCAAGGCCTGCTGGGACATATCTGCCACAGCTTGGCAGCACATGATTCTGAAGAGAGGGAGAGAGAGGGAGAGAGGGAGGGAGGGGGAGAGCATCTGAAGGAGTGCTTTCATGTTCACGTCTAGTATTTCCTCCCTCAGTAACATATCCTCAAGCTCCCTCAGGAAGAATGGACTCCTTTCTTCTGAAAATCAATAAGCCATGGAGGTATTATTGGTCAAAGAAAAAGGAAAATGGACGTCTCTGACATGAAGCCTGGAGGAGATAGTCTCAAACAGGATTGTGTGGAAGGTGTGCATGTAGTCAATGTATGACACATCTTCCAACTAAACCCTTTCCATGCCTTTCATTCTCAAATACTGACTGTGGTGGAAAAATGAAACCCCATAATCATTTTCTTCACGTTTTTTTCCATCCAAGTTATGTTGAAATAGCAGAAAGTCGTCTCCTGAATTGCTCTGATTCAGAATTTTCTGATTGGACTGTAGCATTTAGCAAATTCTCTAATTGTTGAATCCCCCTGCTCTGGAGTCCTCTCAAGGAGGGAGGAAGCTGATATTGTTGGTTTTATTTTAGATAAAAGATAATATTTGCATTTGGACAGCACAGGACCCTGTTTTTCTGTGATGTGGGCGCCTGGCTCTAGAGGACATTCAACCATTACATTTCTGTGGTCTGAACTTGTGATCCTGTACTCAGTCCACCATAACTCAATAAAGGCCAGCAGCACAATGACAGTATGCCATAAAGTGGGAGCTAGGAGGCCTCTAAAGGGTTTAGAAACCTGTCATTTAGTTCCAGAATCACAGCTCTTTTCTAGCAAGGTTGTCAGTGTCAGCTTTGGGTATGTGTGGCTAAGGTAAGCATATATGGGTGATTCCCATGTTGTGTGGCTAAGGTAAGCATATATGGGTGATTCCCATGTTGTGTGGCTAAGGTAAGCATATATGGGTGATTCCCATGTTGTGTGGCTAAGGTAAGCATATATGGGTGATTCCCATGTTGTGTGGCTATGGTAAGCATATATGGGTGATTCCCATGTTGTGTGGCCTTTGCGTGTTTTGTTCATGTTCTTTGTTCAGGTTTTGTGTTTGTCTTGGTGTCTGTGCATGTGTGTAGGAGCGATACAGGACAGGACAGGACAGTGATGGCCATCTAGATGATTGAGGAAGATGAGATGGATGAAGAATAAATAGTACATTTTTTTATCAGCCTGGAGCCCCATTCTGTTTTTGCTGAAAGGGGGAACCTTTACATAGACGTTCCTTCCTCTGACTCAAGGACACTTAAAAAATGTATTTTCCTTCCTTTTTTAACTAAGGGAGCAGCGCACATGTGTATGCGTGTGGTTGTTTTCAAAATCACTCTCCAACAACCTAGTAACACTGTGATCAGCCAGTTCATAAAATGTCCTAAATTGACAATATTGCAGTAATAAATAACTACGGTATAATATATATTATTAATTGTTTTGAAGACATTATTTCCGTTAATGATTCTGAAGAGTAAGAATGGATGAGCGTTAGTGTCTCATTTAGGATTAGAGTAGTAGACTAAACCAGACCAGGTTTAAAAGAAGCTATTATGGTGAGTCATTTGGATGACGACTACATGCCATTTCAGCTCAGAGACTTGTACCAGCGTCTGCTTTCTCCCTCTGTCTGTCCGCCTGTCTGTCTGTCTTACATATATCTATGTTGGGAGAGATTTAGAAGTAGACGCATAAACATATGTATCTGTGACAGGCAGCAAAGTCATTTTTTATTTTTAAAGCGTGTAATGTTGATGACTCCCCCCCTTAGCCTCAGCTGGAAACTCTCTGGTGCCCTCTGCTGAATGTACTGCACTCATTGATGCCCCATCTGAGGCCACTTTCAACACATTACACACACACACACTCATTATGGTATTTTTGGCTGTATTAAATCTGTTCCCCCCCCCCCCCCGACACAGCCCAGGCGACAGCAGGACCCCAGCCCTGGCACCAACATGGGTAACAACGCTGATGATCACAAGATGCGCTAGAGGCCAGCGAGACACAGGGAGTGGGTCAGGGTGATCTGTCCATCGTACTATGCCAGTCTCACACCCTGACATCAAGCTGTTAACTGGAGAGACCAAAGTCCACATTGCTGGGGATTTGGGGGTGGGGTGGGGTGGGATTCCTTTTAGTTTTAAAGTGTGGGTTAAGGGGATCGACCCAAACCTCGTTGTCTTCTGCGGGGTTTTGCACTATGTGATACATTCAGTTTAGTCCCCACATTGCCTTCTGTATGCATGGAGCGCCTATCTATGTTTTCTTTTGTTCCCCTATGCAAAATATTTCGGAGGCACTTTCATTTACAATGCTTTATAAATAGGAAATGACTGGGTGATTATTAAATGGAACATATTTGTTCTTAAATAATAACTTATTTTCTAAATTTATATACTGTATTTCTAATGAATCCAAATGTCTGTTTCCATCTCCCTTATTATTTCCCAGAAATGTTGTTTTCAAGGAGCACCTGAGGAGCACTGAGCATACATTCGTTTTTGTTTTTCAAGTTTTGATGATTATTTATTATCAACTTCCATCAGGTAGTTTGGAAGTAGGCCTACCATTAAGTACAAATAGTTACTATTCAATCACCTATTTATTTTGTATTAATAAAGGACTGTAAACGATTGCCAAAAAGCTATCTCTTATCCTATTATAGCACTATTTTAATGAAATTGTATTTGTTATTATTTTATTCATGTTTCGTTTGAAAGTCATGATGTTTACTTTTTGTATTTCTTTTCTCTATATACATACTGTATTTGTCAGTCTTTCTGCTTTCGTATGGGATGTTAGTAGAATATAGAAAGTTGTGTTCTAGAAAAGTTACTTTTACAAAGAGGCACTTTCTGTCTTCCTGTCTCCTCTTTAATGTTATTGTACCAGTCTTTGAACATGGGACTCGCAGCACAGAGCACACAATGAGGTCAGTGCTGAGCTCGCTCTCTATAAATTGAGGCAAATAGACTTTCTCCTCTGCATTGTTTTTTTATTTTTATTATTCTCTTTATTTCACGTTTCATCCAGATCAGGGTTTACAACGTCTAAGCAGTACATTTCTCCCAGAAAATGATGCAAAGGCACAGCAACATTGTCTCACTAACATACCCAACAGTTTTGTTTCGTATGTTTCAGGTTATCTGAATATCCTTGAGTTTGATCAATTATTTAGCTGTTGTCAGTGTTTCCTTCTCTTCCCCTAGCGGAATAGTTGTAACGGTTTGTTCAAATAAAGTTGTCGGTCACACTTTATTTGGATAGTCCCGTATAGATGATATACAGATGGTCATACGTTCAACAAGCTATCTGATGATAAGCAACTGCTCGCTAAAGTTATGGTTAAAGTTTGGTTTAGGTTTAGAATTTAAAATAAGGGTTAGCGTTAAGGTTAGGGCTAGGGTTGGGGTTAGTGGATAGTTAGTTGAAATGTTGTTGACAGTTATTGAACATCTACGAACCATCTACTTGGGACTACCCAAATAAAGTGTTACCAAGTTGTTTGTACTGGAGATAAGAGAGAGCTAAATCTTTATAAGAGATAGAAGGCTTGCAATCCAACTCTGTTTCAACCAGTCATGAAATATTGGGATGAAATATGTAAAGAGTCAGTGAGGAGATGAAATAAGTCAGATAAATCACAGGAATGCAGGTGTGTATGTTATTCAGTTTGAACAGTGATGGATTGTACAGTCTGAGGCTCAATATTTGAAATGAAAGGAGAAAGTTAAGGTCAAGTCTAGCAACAGTAATGTACTGGTGGTTGTCCACCAGTCATTTGTAATGTATCAGCTCAGTATTTTATTCAAAGTTCATTTGCTTTAATTTGAATAAAGAGGAAAGGTGGAGGAAGTAGCCTATGTTTTGTAAAGGGATGAATGGTAGACATCAAGTTGTAAGATGTGGATGTGCAGGTCAGAAGTAATGGGGTTTAGGTGGACAGTGGGAGAGGCAGGAGTTTGTCACACTTTGCTGGGGAATCAAGTTCTAATTTCATACTGCATGTGATTGTATTTCCTTGGATTATGTTCTTAGGTTTTTATCCTAAATACTTTCATATCACATACTTGCATAATGTTTTACATCCCACTAATGATGCAGTTCTTTTGCATTTCTAGCTCATTAAAACAATGTGTATGGTCTTAGCCTGTTGCTTTAGTAAATCAAATCAAATCAAATGTATTTATAAAGCCCTTCTTAAATCATCTGATATCTCAAAGTGCTGTACAGAAACCCAGCCTAAAACCCCAAACAGCAAGCAATGCAGGTGTTGAAGCACAGTGTGTCACCTTAAGTTAGCATACCAATGTAGGTAGCAGGAACGAACAGGTATATGCTACCTTCCACAGTGATGTTTATGCAATGTGTACAGTATTTCACCATTTTCTGAGAGCTCTATTTCAAATGGTTTGTTTGATATCTACTCCAGTGTATAGGGTACCCGATTAAAATATCAGTGCTCTTGAATAGAATTACAAAATGTATTGGACACTCAGAAACTAACTGGCCTACTTCCAGCTACAACCAAAAACAAATAGAAATATTGGGTATTTATTACTTCTCGATTTTGTGAACCTTTATTTGATTGAAATGTTGGTTAGATAGTACGATATGTTTGCATGAGGTCAGAAATGTCCAAACAACACTGCAGTTATGACAAATCCCAGCCTTGATTTCCAATATAATTCATCTTTCCCTTCATGTGTAGGCCTACTCCCCTGAGTCCCAGTTAGCTGTAGCCCTGTCTGAGCTTCACCCTTCACTTAATGCTGGCATTAAGGCAAGTTACACACCAGAGACTTTTTCCTAGTTTGCTCACTTAAAAAAAAAAAGGTTTATTTTCTTATTTGTTTTAAGTTATTGATACAGGTTGACCTTTGTTGTGTTCAGGTTATGCTATGAAGAACTGTGTATTTCTGTGTTTAATGGCCTACCTTTTAAGATTTTACTGAATAATTTAGTTTTCTTTCTTTCTGTTTTATGGTTTAGCTTGTTTAGCTTGTTTTTGTTAAGGGGCAATTTAAATCTGAAGTGTTGAATTTGATGTGTTTCATAATAAACTTGTAACAAACGTTTGACTAGGTCTTGTGCATTTTTTAAGAATCACCATTGCCAGAAACACTCATTTATTACTGACTTTATGACTGTCTGTATAATTTAAAGGCTGTCTGCCTCTCTTTGAGGTTATTTTGTCATATGAATAATTACTATGCTCAACAAGTTGCTAGTCTCAGGTCTAGCCAGGTCGATGTGTGCTCCGAACTTGAACTCAGATAATCTTTCAAGTATGGCATTGTTCAGTCACAAGACTCTGAAGTTTGTAAACACGTGAGATGGTAAACAGAACTCATCACCCGAGTCAGACACTCATAACAGGCAATCTTACAACCATGAACTACCAGCAAACATGATACCAGTGCACCATGAATAGGCTACACCTGTATGCTCATTGAAGTCAGCATAATAAGCATTTAAGTCGAATAGTTTAGTTTTATACTGTATCTGAATATTAATGAGTAGTACTTAAATTGCACAATGTATATAGCCTGGCCATAGACAAGTTTTTGATTAGCATACAGTTTGATGAGAAATGATTCGTGTTAATTGCACTAATTATAGAAATGTGCAAACATAGACATGTTCACATAGATATTATAGCCTATAATTTAAACATGATAAGCGAGAAAAACATATTTTGAAGAAATATGTTGGTCAGCTGACCAGGAAGTGGCTGTTTCTTCACGACACACAGGAAGTTGAATAATCAGCTGATAGTGGTGGTGTTTTGTTGGAAGTTGCCGTTGTTTGTGAAGTGTTTATATTCCTTTCTCTTCAATTCACGATAAAGACACAACAAACGAAAAAAGGAATTCGATGGACATTTAATTATTAGTGATGTTATGAAAATTAGCTAAGTGACTCACTGTTACAATTTCAATTCATAGCTAGCTAGATTGCTGTTGAATCCTCGGGAAGAAAGAAAACAGCAACGTAACGTCAGTCAACGGGTTTGAGACGTTCTTTGTTTTTGTTTTGTCAGACAGAATTGCAGTATTTGGTTTCTTCTTTTTGAACATCGTTTTATATTTATTTATAATTGTGCGTGGATTTTGATAACAATAACTATACAGGAGAGCTAGCTAGCATAGCTACAAGTCGCCGATAATTGTTGTCAAGCTCCTGAGTTGTCTAATCAGAAGCGAGACAACAGAGCTGTTTAGATAGTGACGAGTGTGGAAAGATTTCAGACTAGCTAGCTAGCTAGTTGTGGTAGTTAGCTCAACTGCGACCTGTTGGTAGAGTTATATGTCATCCACCAACCTGTAATTCTCAGTTAGCTTTGTGTGCAATTTAGCAAGTTTGTTGCGCAATTCCTGAATGCCAACGTTGTCAGCAGGGATCGCTGGTCCAAAAGTATGGTAACAGCAATGTGTCGTAACTAAGTGTTGGAGTGTCTTGGCCTCTGAGAAGGTGTCATTTGTCCCACTGTTAATATATTTCAGGGTGTTTTATGTAAACCCGTATTGTGTATGCCTATGAATTAAGTATTATTTTATTGTGTTAATAGCTTCATGTTGTGTAGAAACCGTGCAATTGAAAAGGAGTGATTTAAGAAGAGAAGGATCAGGCAGTCTAATATTAAACAACGGTCCAGTTCTGGCACAGGCACAGAACCTCCTTGAAAATCCTTCTCCCTACTTGCCAATGCTGGATCTGGAAGTTGTTCCTGAAAGATCTTTAGGACATGAGCAATGGGAATTCGCATTAGGTAAGCGACTCAGAAGATAAAAGGTTATTTGGTATTTCTTCATCCGACCACACACTCTAAATGTTTTCCCTGTCCGTTATTTGACATATGTGTTTGTAATTTGTAAATGCGGACTAAATCTATCTCTAATCTTCTCCATCTTTTTGTCACAGGGATGCCATTGGCCCAGGCCATTTCCATTTTACAGAAACACTGCCGCATCATCAAGAATGTCCAGGTTCTCTACAGTGAACAAGTAAGAGATGAGATGACTGCTCTTTGATATGATGTAGGGTGTGGGCTGTCAGATTAATGTGACAGATTTTTGATTGACTGTACATGTTATCTTTCTGTGTTTCTAGATGCCACTCAGTCATGACCTCATACTCAACTTGACTCAGGATGGAATTAAACTGCTGTTTGATGCCTGTAACCAGAGACTGAAGGTGAGGGAGGGGTGCTCTCGTGACTTTAGACTTCATTCAGTAAATACTGTATGTTGAACACTAATCATGTCTCTTGTTGCTGTAATGTTTAGGTGATTGAAGTATACGACTTGAGCAAAGTGAAATTGAAATACTGGTGAGTGATCATCTGTTCCTAGTGTGAATAGCTGTGTGAGTATTAACAAATGTATATGTGAGCGAGGTGGGAATTTGTCAGACTGGAACTGTTTATTTTACTTAGTGAGAATAGTTTGTTTTGCACATTGTTCATCTTATGTTGGATGTGGGACTTTGTGCTACTACATATACACTATATATACAAATGTATGTGGACACCCCTTCAAATTAGTGGCACTTCAAATGAGTGGACTCTGCTATTTCAGCCACACCCGTTGCTGACAGGTATATAAAATCTAGCACAGAGCCCTGCAATCTCCATCGAAACACTTTGGCAGTAGAATGGAACAGCTCAGCTGCGAAGTGGTAGGCCACACAAGCTCACAGAGTGGGACCGCCAAGTGCTGAAGCGCTTAGTGCATAAAAATCGTCGGTCCACGGTTGCAACACTCACTATCGAGTTCCAAACTGCCTCCTGAAGCACGCAAGCCTCAGATCACAATGCTAAGCGTCGGCTGGAGTGGTGTAAAACTCGCTGCCATTGGACTTTGGAGCAGTGGAAACGCGTTATTTGGCGTGATGAATCACGCTTCACCAACTGGGAGTCCGACAGATTAATCTGTATTTGGCGGATGCCAGAAGAACGCTACCTGCCCTACCTGGTTCGGGCTAGGCCACTTACTTCCAGTGAAGGGAAATCTGAATGCTACAGCATACAGTGACAATTCTGTGCTTCCAACTTTGTGGCAACAGTTTGGGGAAGGCCCTTTCCTGTTTCAGCATGACAATTCCGATGTGCACAAAGCGAGGTCCATACAGAAATGGTTTGTTGAGATCGGTGTGGAAGAACTTGACTGGCCTGCACAGAGCCCTTAACTCCATCGAACACCTTTGGGATGAATTGGAACTCCAACTTCGAGCCAGGTCTAATCACCCAACATCAGTGCCGACCTCACTAATGCTCTTGTGGCAAAATGGAAGCAAGTCCCTTCAGAAATTTTCCAATATTTAGGGGAAAGCCTTCCCAGAAGAGTGGAGGCTTTTGTAGCAGCAAACTGGTGACCAACTCCATATTAATGCCCATGATTTTGGAATGAGATGTTCGATGAGCAGGTGTCCACATACTTTTGGTAATATATTGCAATAGTATCTAAGCCTAAATGGTGTCATTGTCTTGCAGTGGAGTACATTTCAACACTCAGGCTATAGCACCCACTATAGAGCAGATTGACCAGTCCTTTGGTGCCACACACCCTGGAGGTAAGGGAAAGACACTCACCAATCAGCAGATACAAATTGGTTTCTTATTGATAGTACTGTAGAATGCTGCAAAGTATGCTTGTGTTTGACCATGTTTTCCTCACTCCACAGTATACAATGCTGCAGAGCAACTGTTCCACTTGAACTTTCGGGGACTCTCCTTCTCCTTCCAGCTTGACTCATGGAATGAAGCTCCCAAGTATGAGGTGAGACTATTACCTGTTCCTCTTATATTTATCCCTAGTATGCTGTTTTTATCTGACTGGCTTTATAATTGCCTTATAAACCCTGTTTGACATACAGTATCTGCCACACTGCAAATGTATTCTGTAACTTGCTCTTCTTGTTGTACCCTTAAGAGTTTCCCTCATCTATTTTTTCAAATTGACTTTACCTGGCTGACAACCCTTAATAGACCTTGTTAACCAGATAAAGTACTAGTCTTTTTGGCTTGGATTATTTGTTAAATAATGAAAACCCCTGTGTCTCATTTTGACCCCATGGGAATTAACAAACGAATTGCTACATCACCAATATGATGCATGAGTATTTGGTTTTGAAGCATTTGATAATGCTGGAAATACAAAATAAATCTGCCAAAAAATGTCTTAGTATGTATTTATTTGTGAAGTGCAGTATAAAGCTGTTGATGTGAGTGCTTGTGTCTCTATCTGTTGAAATGCACACGCCAATCTACTCCCAGTTGTTTTGCTTTGACAGCCTAACTTTGCCCATGGCTTGGCCTCCCTGCAGATTCCGCACGGGGCCACAGTGAAACGGATGTACATCTATACTGGGAACAACCTACAGGACACCAAGTAAGAACATAATGTATTCACAAGCACACCTGGAATAATGTATGAGCATGGCAAGTTTATGGGTAGATTGAGGAAGCAGGTGGAGTATATGGTGAAGGGGAAGATACTGTGTGTTTGGTGAGCTTGTTTACTCCAATGGAAATGCTTCAACTAACACCATCTTCTCCTTTGAATATGGTTAGGTTTAAAAGTATTGCGACATGTGTGATCTTGGATTGCAGAAAAAAACATGACTGTGTCTCACTCTGTCGCTCCTCAGGGCTCCAGTGATGCCCCTTGCCTGTTTCCTTGGCAACGTGTATGCAGAGTGTGTGGACGTGCTGAAGAATGGTGCGGGACCACTTGGTCTGAGACTTCGCATCCTCACTGCAGGTACATAGCAAAGGGACATCTCAACCCACTCATGTCTTTGAGTACAACACCATCAGAACTGTGTAATTGAAGCTAATTCTGTTCGGGTTGATATTCATTTTGAGGCTCTCTGAACACATGCCACTGACGGGACTGGAGGACGTAGGTGTTCTTTTTCCGTAGCTCAATCCATCCACAATTCTAATTGGATCAGGCTAGTCTTCTCTCCCTTCCTTTAATTAATTCCTTCCTTCAGCTCTGTTGTTAGGACTGTAATAGAGCCTCCTGCTGGAGCAACAGAATAGTGCTTTCCTGCAAGTCCCTCAGTTCCATCACGTTCCATGCTCTCTCCAGTCCATATGTAAAGCCCTGCTGATCTCATCACCAGATATCACCTCTGACAGGCCCCTCCCCTGGAGAGGCTGAGCTAAACAAATAACCTACAGGAGGAGCCATGTACACTATGTACTTGTACTCTACGCCCTTTAGTAGATGGGAAGAGGGCTAT
Source organism: Oncorhynchus mykiss (assembly GCF_013265735.2). Taxonomy (NCBI): domain Eukaryota; kingdom Metazoa; phylum Chordata; class Actinopteri; order Salmoniformes; family Salmonidae; genus Oncorhynchus; species Oncorhynchus mykiss. The sequence continues at coordinate 27,570,573 of NC_048565.1, read as the reverse complement.
CAAAATATGTAAGTCATCTGAAAGTCCCTTGGAATCTCTCATCCAGTGTTTAGAGGTGTGTCTTTTGACCAGCTGTTTTTGTTGTCTCTGGTTTGATGTATTATATGCATTCGTAATGAAATTATGTGCTCCAACAGTTTTGCAACATCAGGTCATACTCAGCTTGGATAATGAGTGTACTTGTGTCCTGTTGTCAGGCTGCGGGCCAGGGGTGATGGCTGATGCTAAGGTGCGTGCTGTGGAGAGGAACATCTACTTTGGAGACTCCTGTCAAGATGTGCTGAGCGCTCTGGGCTCGCCACACAAGGTCTTCTACAAGTCAGAGGACAAGGTATGGCCCTTAACTCTCTTCCCTGTCTCCCTCTTTTACCCTGACCCCCTTTTCTCAGACTTGACTTGCTGCTCTCTGTTTATAAACAAGCTCTCTTCATGTTTTGGTTTCCTGTTTCAGATGAAGATCCACTCTCCGTCGCCTCACAAGCAGGTCCCGTCCAAATGCAATGACTACTTCTTCAACTACTTCACCCTGGGGGTGGTAGGTCTTGGTGTTATATGGGGGGGGGGGGGGGGGGGGGGTGTAAAGAGAGGGCTTGTCTTTTTTATGTTGACATTAAAGCTCAATGTGCCGTTCTGACCTCTGATTGTTCCCTCTTCCTGTCGTTCCAGGACATACTCTTTGATTCCACCACTCACCTGGTGAAGAAGTTTGTCCTTCATACCAACTTCCCTGGTCATTACAATTTCAACATGTAAGTCTCTCTGCCTCAGTTAAGACTGGCAATTTATTGGCCCTTGGCTCAGATATGCAATGTTCAGACATATGATTCATTTGAATGAATGATTTGCAGTAGAGCCATAAGAGGCTATTAACTCTTTAGTGGTTGAAGTAATGTAGTCACAAGACTGAAAGGCTCCCCACTCAGTAACATGTAAAATCTCTCAATACTAGATATCATCGATGCGATTTCAAGATTCCACTTGTCATTAAGAAAGGTGAGTTTCTAATCAGCTTTTGTATTGTATTTCCTGAGTTTTTTTGGTGCTCCTTTTGTACTCTGCCTGTCTCCTCTCTGACCTATGTCAAGTCTCCTCATGTAATCTTGTCTGTGTCTTTCAGAAGCTGCTGATGCTCAGTGGGAGGACTGCATTCTCACTACCTACAGCAAGGTCAGATATGCCTGACCAGCTCAGTCTTTGCCTAACTGAATGTTTTCCTACAACATACTGTATATTTTTGATAAAGGGTTGTGAAAATCACCACACAAGCAACTATGTTTTAACTTTATAGGTATCTGTGACTTCAGAGAAGGTTTGTGTTCTCCTGACTGACTATGGTTGTGTCTCCCTTAGTGGGATCAGATTCAGGAGCTGCTTGGACACCCCATGGAGAAGCCTGTCGTGCTCCACAGGTAAGAGATGCCTGGGTTAGAATATACATGACTACTTTCCGATTAAGTGTTTTCACTGACTGCTGGCTCTGCAGTTACCAAAAAGGTGTTCATTTTTTCTGTCTCACAGGTCATCCTCGGCAAATAATACCAATCCCTTCGGCTCTACGTTCTGTTTTGGACTACAGCGAATGATCTTTGAGGTAAGAACTTGGTGTGTCTCCTGAGTCGTGAGTGATGATGGCATTAGGTTGAGTAGTACAAAGGCCTGTATGTAAACTCTGTGTCCTAACTGTGCAAACTTGTCGTCCCAGGTGATGCAGAACAACCACATAGCTTCAGTGACTCTGTACGGTGCCCCCAGACCCAGCAGCCGGGTCCGAGCCGAGGCCAGCGCCCACTGAACAGCATCCTACTGCCAACCCAGGCTTGGCCTGAGGGCTGTCTCTCCCCTCCTCCAGTCCACGCCACAGCACCCCTAGGCTGATCAGAGCAGTGTACTCTGTCTCACTCAATCTCTCACCCACTGCCATGTTCACACCAGAGAGGAGCTCCTCTGGACCCATCTGCCCCACTCTGACAGGCACCTCATCCAGAGGCCTGCTAGGAGCCTTACGTCAGTCTTCATCCCACCCCCCTCCCACCTCTGACTTACCCTGTCCCAATGGTCTTCATCATCAAAACACTCATTAGATGTGTTTCATCAAAACACTCATTAGATGTGTTTCATCAGTGCACATTTGTATGCCGGCATGCACAAACACATGCTCACCTGCATACACAAATGAGCACCTGCGTGCATGCTACAGTTTTTAAAATGACTTAATACATGCTTGACATGCACACATATATCAGAAACTGATACCAAAATCATTTCAATCCTTTCTCCACTATATGTTCACGTTACCTGTTAATACACATGCATATGGATGCAGGCTCATCTCATATCTGCAGCACTAGCATAACAAGTACACCATTACATACACAGACAGTTACAGAAACAAACATGCATGCACACAGACAAATGCATGAATAGAGAAGTTGTTGTTTTTAAAAGGAGAGTGGTAAAAGATGACTAGCACAAACTGGCCTCCCCATGGAGGGTCCTAGTGCTCTGCATGCTTTGAGGGGGAACTGTCTTGGCACATGATCAAACACAGACACACATATACTGGTCCACATACACCACACACACACATTCATACATTAATGTCATGAACAAGTCCTCAGCATAAGCCACCTCCTATTGCAAGGCCGTAAATCACTACCTGCATTTGTAGTTAGTTAGTTTTGTGTTTATTTGCCAGGATCGATGGAAACATTTGAACATTTGCACTAAGATACACCATATTTACTTTCTTGTTGTTTCCTATCCAGTGAGGAGTATTGTGCATTTTATTTCTATTAGTGATGGCAGAGGAAAGGCTCCAGCTCCTCTATCCCATGACTGACTTCCTTTCCTTCCACATGTACACTATCCCCTCCACTGTCCACTGCTACCCCTGTCTTTACAGCCTTCCTCCCCATGCTATCTCATGATTTCTCTCTTTCTCCCTCCATCTCTCTCTCTTCACAGGAGATACCCAAATGAATCCCTCAGATTTACTTCATCATTGCTATCATTTTGTATTTTAAAAAAAGTGTTAAATTGCCAAAAGTTTTGCCAAAGATGGTTCAGCATGTTTTAAGTTATCCAGACATTTTAGTTTGTCAAAATTTGACCTTTTCCTAAGAAGAGCAGACATTCCCTCCTAAACAATATTTTGTTAAATTCTAGGCCCCTGACCCATGATCTTAATCTCTCCTAAGTACTTCTTGAGTATATAATCTTTATTATTTGTGCTTTTTAATGCAGATATTTTATCATTCAGTTTTTAGTCTCCTGAGACGCCTCCCTATGTGTAGCAGGTAGATTTGGGACTATGTGCAGCAGCAGTCTCTTCTGGTGTTTTGTACAGATTTGTAAATAGTGTGCTCTTTTTTTGTCATTTTAAGCTAATGGTACAATGTGGGTCTGAATTGTTTTAAGGTCAGAGCACACACCAGACACTTGTATTACTTAGGAATTCTGTTTGATGTCTCTCTCCCCAGTGGAGAGAACAGTGGCGCTCCTAATCCCTGGGCCTGGAGGGTTCATTCATCTCTCTAGTTCAGCTTTAACCACTTAGTACTAGAGACAGATGCTGAAGATGGGCTGAAGCCGAGACAAGGAGGGGTTACTGTTGGATAGGGAAGGGAGCCCTGTACAGTCTATGATGTTTAGAACCCCTGTGTGTGATCAGTGTTACAGTGGGTTGATCGTGTTCTGGTGCTAGATCAGAGGTGTGACTGAGGCTTATAAGTGTGTGTCCTCCTCCCATCTTGTGTATCTATCTGCCATCATGTCAGCCCCTGTCAGACCAGCCCTCCAGGCCTCAGCTTTACAGCGTGTGATGCAGGCTTATTACATGGGCATTGTTCATTCTGTTACATTGACTTGTTTCATGAGTTGCGATGGGGGAAAAAAAAAGCCCTGTACTGTTGTTTTTAATTGTATACCTTGCTTTGTGCAAGTTGAATAAAAGAAAAAGGTAGAATGGCTTGTTAAAGTTGTGCCTCATCTCCCACCAAGTCTGTCTTGACTTCTCTCTGTAAATTAAACTAGCCTATAGAACTGCATTGTGTATGACTTGAGCATGAAAAGTTAACATGGTTGGGTGACTGTCACCCATAGTCATCATTGTCCTCTTGCTCCAGAAAACATAACAGTAAAGAGTAGATTAAAGACTTGGGTCACTATTCAATCTGTATCGCCGAAGTGTTACAGCTAGCACGATAAATGTAAAGGTAATTCATTTTCAATGACTCTGTAACTCAACTTTCTCGATACGAATTGAATAGAGCCCTTGATGTAGAGGTCCTGAGCTCAGTCATGAAGGGCATCGCTGTCATCCTCATCACATATCACCCTGGTATTCTGATTGGAAGATTTGCACAGTACACAATACATTGTTTTGTCTGGTCTTATGTTATCGTTGCAGGACACAGAAACATGTATATCACTCTGAACATCTCACAGCAAGACAATGGTTATAACATCAGTTTGAGCACCCACTGGCCAGCCCTTCATGACCTGAGATGGATACACAGACTGCTTGTGTTGGAATTCAAATGCAATGCACACTCAGCTTTGAGTGAGAAAAAACAAATGCAACACCACCAATGTTGCAGTGATGTTTCTGGAATGTTACTGCTGAGAGTGAGTAGCTAGTGTGCTGGGCTGTGCTTGCCCAATCTCAGGTGGACATATCAGATATTTTTTTAATGCCAGGAGCAAGTGAATGCTTAATTTTCATCAGTTGGTTTTAGCTATTTTATTTCCTCTGAGGTAATCCTATTTTTCCATTGGAATGAATGAATGGTTGACCTTAAGATTAGAAATGGACAACTTCAGTTTAGTGTAATACTCGTATTAATTCTATGTATTGTCTCCCTTTATATTGTGTGTTATCCTCCTCCCCCAAAGTAATTATTTTTGGTGGATTCAGTACAGTTAACCCATTTCTGGAAATGGGAATTATCCTTAATTAAACTTGTGAATCAAATTCATTGGAATGTGGTGTTTTATATTTTGGATACCTTTACTTCTGTACAATGAAGAACATGTATAGATCAACATTATCAAGCATGTCATAGAAAGCAATAACCATTACTGCGGTGAATCAGAACGGTCTGCTTAAAGCTTGCACAATGCTTCTGACTGAAACGATGCAAGATTGCTGTGATAAATTTAGATGAGCTCCTCATTAAATCTACTGAAACTCAACATTTATAATTTTATAACACTGCTCATTATGAATTCTGTTAATTAAAAATAATCCTGTTACTGTGTGTACAAAAAGGATATGAACAAATGGATGTAATAAATATGACACAAAAAGTATTGTTTTATTTATTTACTAAGAGCAAGAAAAAGCAGTACATGCAGTTTTTCCACCAGGAACAATTTCAGTGTTAACAGATTGCTTTCTATTTTCATATCAACAGCATGTCGTGTAAAGAAAGCATTTGGACTACAGTTGGAGGTATAGCTGAACATACAAGTTTAAAAAGGAACACCATGTATGATTTCTGATTATCAGAAGTATTGTAAATGATAGCACACCACCCACCCACTCATGTTCAGGCTTTACTCTGAGCTTTGGTTTGTTGCTTGGTGATTGTCGTCTTCAGTGTCTAATTATGAACTAAAAAAAAAGAGGTGCTGTGCACATAAGGTGTGAACTGTTTCTTTGTGTTCATACCTCTGCTAGAACATTTCTAGGAAAGTTCCCCCAGAGTGTGGAACTGTATAACGACGTCCCTTGGGGACTTCCTACCACAGCTACAGTTATTTTTGGATTGAACCTTTATTTAACTAGGCAAGTCAGTTAAGAACAAATTCTTATTTACAATGACGGCCTACCAAAAGGCCTCCTGCGGGGACGGGGGCCTGGTATTTAAAAAATATAAAAATACAATATAAATATAGGACAAAAGACACAACACTACATAGAGACCTAAGACAACAACATAGCAAGGCAGCAACACATGACAACACAGCATGGTAGCAACAAAACATAACATGGTACAAACATTATTGGGTATAGATAACAGCACAAAGGGCAAGAAGGTAGAGACAACAATACATCACGTAAAGCAGCCACAACTGTCAGTAAGGGTGTCCATGATCGAGTCTTTGAATGAAGAGATTGAGATAAAACTGTCCAGTTTGAGTGTTTGTTGCAGCTCGTTCCTGTCGCTAGCTGCAGCGAACTGAAAAGAGGAGCGAACCAGGGATGTATTTGCTTTGGGGACCTTTAACAGAATGTGACTGGCAGAATGGGTGTTGTATGTGGAGGGGGGAGTGAAGCCCAAGAGGGTTTTATAAATCAGCATCAACCAGTGGGTCTTGCGACAGGTGTACAGAGATTACCAGTTTACAGAGGAGTATAGAGTGCAGTGATGTGTCCTATACAGTTGATGCATTGAGCTTTGCCTCCCCTAACTTCCCTTTCAAGTCTACATAAAGGTCAAGTCTACATAAAGGTGTAATATGATGTGTTATCACACACAGCGATTCATAATTGACAACACTGTAATGTACATTCAATTTCACAAAATCAACCTGGCACATGCTTCAGTCAATATTGACCTTATTGAGGCTCTGTGCAATAAAATACAAAAATGGATTCAGTCATACTGTACCTAAATGGAGCAGGGATATTTTAAACATTACCACCAGTATACAGACTGGTTTTACATCCAGGATGTTAATGAAAAAGATAACATTATTTTTTTCTTAGAAAAGGGGTACATTTACAATGGCTGTAAACTTTTAAGAAAAAACCTCAAAATAACTAGCAAACATTCAATCACAGCTTCCATATCCCAATGGCTTTCACAGTGTAGTCCCTCTGATCAACTTAAACCAAACCCCTCAATGCTTTACAAACACTGTAACATCATAGTCCTGTTCCACTGTAGTCTCTGAGTCCTTTTGTCCTGTTGTCCTGAGTACCTTGCCCCTCCACTTGAAGGGCCACAGGGTGGGGGTCGGGTTACTGTGACAGCTCAGTTGGGGGTCATGCAGCAGGTTCCACATGAGCCAGATCTGTGGTACTGTCAGGCTGTGTACCACCATCAGCTCCCTGTAGAAACAAGGGTCAAACACCTGGAGGTGGGGAGCAGCAGAGGGGCGCACAATGCCAAACGTACGAAAACCCTCATGGTGTGACGGTTTCACTCCAATTCTCTGTAAGCACATGCCTAAGAACACATCGTCGATAGGGAATAGTTCTACCTGCTGACACGCTCCACTCAGACGCCTGGCGGTGTGACCGGACATCACAAAGCCTCCCCCTCCTGCATATGACGGATACATCGTCTGGCCGTACACAAACTCAGGCACAAAGTACTTGCTGCTGCGCCGGCGGATGGGGCGGGCATGGTGGATTATATCACCCACAAAGAGGTCCTTATCAGGCTTCTGACCCTTCACCATCTCCAGAATGTTCTCAATATTCACATAGACATCTGCGTCACCTTTGAAGATGAACTGGACATTGGAGCAGCTGCCATTCACCCACTGGAGGAAGTGGGTCTCTTTAAGTGTCAAGTTGAAAAATGTGTCATCAAAGTCCCAGAGGAGAATGTCCCCAAAGGTGTGGCTCTCGTAGGCAAGGAGCCGGTCCCAGAAAGGGAGGGCGGTCTTGTTCATGGGCACCCCTAGGAGGAATACAGTCTTTACTGTCTGCCCATCCTGGAGAACACCCTCCCTTCCCCAGGTGCGCCGCACTACCTGCCTCCTTTCAAAGTCTGCCACTACTGACTTGATAGCAATGAGCATGTAGGGCTCGCCTGAGCACTTCCCTAGCTGGTCCATCAGCAGTATGAAGTCCCGGTTGTCCTTATCCCTCAGGTAACCCTCAAAGTCAAAAGGTGGTCGTGTGGGTAAAACTGGAACAGCCTTTGTCCCCTCATCTTTCTTTGACTTAGATTTGTTCTTTGCCTGAGGTTTGGATTTAGACTGAAGTTTGGACTTGGGGTATGTCTGAGACTTAGAATGGGATTGATGCGGAGACTGGCACTTTGTCTTGTCTGGGGGCGTAGAAGGGACCTGTTTAGTTACACGGCTCTCTGGTGGGGGCCCTAAAAGAGCGCGGGAGCTTGTACAGCCCTGCTCTAACTGCCAGGTGTCCCAGGTGGAAGTGAAGCCTTGATGGGCATACAACATCAGACAGAGTAGCCCCAGCATGAGCAGGGTGCACAGAACATATTTTATATGAATTCTCCTCATTGTGTCTGACTGAACCTATTTCCCTCTGATTTTATTTACCACTCTTTTCCCATTGATCTTTATTTTCCTCTCCCTCAGGATCTGAGATCAGAAAGCGCCACATAGCATCCTGGGAGGATTTCATAATACTGATCATCCATGCAAAGGTTTTCCGGATTGTTTCCATTCATTGAGTGAACATAATGACAGGGAACAGTTATGACCCTGAGGTCCTGACGATTTATTCTCCGTAACCCAACACTCTGCAGTCTTGATGTTTCTCCTGCAGTATGTATGTGAAGGGTTTTCCCTTTAGTCCATGACACTCATTCCATCCCATCTCATCAGCAGGCTCTGCTCCTTGATATGAAGATAAATCACATGAGTATTAAACATAAAAGGAGAGGAACAAAAGTAAATTTTATATTTTACTTTTATATTTACAGTTATTCACATTGTATAATTTATTTTCTGTTTTTCATTTAAGTTATTATTAATAAATGATCTCTGCAGTTGCAATCGTTCAAACTAATTTCCCCAAATTCCCAGAACTATTTGCAAGAATGTTTGCAAGAATAAATCTTCCTATAGCAGACACGCCCCCTACGGTTTCCCGATTACGATTGAATTTAGGTTTAGGAGTGTTTTAATTATGCATATGTTGTACAACAGCCGAAGCTGTAACATGTGTTTACCAAAACAACATGCAGAGAGAACATTCACTAATTGCGTCTGAGGCATATGTCGATTCTGATACGCTCGCAAGAAAGGCAGCGCTGCTCTCAGATCAGTATTCTCCCTTTCAAATCTTACCTACAAATCAGCTCCTAGAGATATCACCTATGGCTACAAATATTGCGGCAGCTTATTCTAATGCTCACCCTAAAATAATGCACCAAATCAAGATCAAAATCAACATCATTAAATATATTGAGGCAAAAATTACAGACAGTAACGTACAAATGGTAAATTAAACTAAATTGAATAAACATGACATTTATTTTAATATAATTGAAAAACAGCATATTGGTATACGTAGCCAATCTGTATTCAAATAGACACCGCGGTTTTCATTTAATCATATTTGTATCCTTCGCTTTTTAGTAACAATTGCAAAGAAATTGGAAACCTTATATTTGTAGTCACAGTCTCTGTAAAGTTTTCGGTAGTCACAGAAAGACAAATAAACATCTGGATTTATTCTGTGTATAAAGTGAGGCGGAAGGACAAAAAAACATGTAACGGACGACACACTTAGCTGTTCTACGACTGTTCTGAGACAGTCGTTAAATAACGAGCGTTTTCAAGAGTAACTTTACTGATGGATGGTTTTGGGAAACGGATTTGACGATGTTCCTACGAAAGTTCTAACGATTAATTTAGCCTTAAAATACGTTTGGGAAAACGGACCCAGACCATCTCCCAGTTGTCTAGCATTCAAACGTCACCTCAGAAGAAGCAATGTAAAAACGTGATTCCCTAAAAACACGCCACTTTCAATACAGCTACCACCGGACGTGACGTTTTCGTAGCAGGTTGGGAGAATTTATGAAGCTGGTTAGGAGAAATAACGTAGCAGTTTAGGATAATTAGGTTAAGGTTAGGAAATTGGGTAAGGTTAGGGTTAGATGAAACGCTCTCCTAACCTGCTACAAAAAGTCACTTCTGTAGCTGTGCTCCATCGAAGTGGGGTGTTTTTAAAATAAAATGTTCCAAAACATTTCGAAGAATGACTACATTGACATTCCCTCTTATAGGACGTAGCCCCAAATAGGAGGGGGGCGTTTCGGATCGTATGTTAAACTGTACATAAGATTCCTAAATAGAAAAGCATGTCCTGTGTTGCATATATTATATATCCTTATATATCCTACCATGACGCATTACATTTACATGTACATGTACATTTACATGTAATTGCCAGACTGTTGCATATTTGCATATCACAGGGAGCCCTATATTGAATAACCGCGTTTGTATTGTAATCAGTATACAGCATGTGTACAAAGTATCCTGCACATCAGTCATCATACTTACCACGACAGATTAAAGTCACCAAAGCAATTATATAGCGCCACTGCCAAACCCGGGAACATCTGGTTTCTGTATGAAATCTGCAGTCTCAGACTGTAGGAAAGCTGGGGTCCAACCTGGGTCCAACATAAACGAGGTTTAACATTGAGAGAAAACACATTAAATGAATACAGACGTACTTGGTTTGGAGGCTCTGTAATAAGGAGTTAACTTTTGGAGAAATGTGCAAAACTGGCACGACACCGTTTTAACCGTGTTCCTTACACTGGCCACGTGACACGTGTGGGAGTCGCAGGTTCAGCTAACAGCTAAGCAACTGGAGACAGACTCCCAAGAATTTGGAGGAAGGGGGCATAATGATGAAGACCTAGCATACTCATTTGTCCGACAGTGTACTTTTATCGTGGTGATCCTTGCAATATGGGACAATCTGTTCTTTTAGCCCTTAGCGGTCTTAAATGCCTGCAATTTAGGAGCAGGACTCACTTTGCATGGTGAGACAGACATTTATTTAACCGACAAGACTTGAATACAAATACTACAAAGAAAAACTCAAAACACAGAAAAATTACATTAGAAGACAGTAATTTAATTTAGTTACATTTCTTTCTGCACACACATAATACAGTTCCCTGTCTATTTACAATCTACAAAAAGTAAACGTGTATCTCACTCTGCTGGTCCCATTTAACATTCAAGGAGTATAGTTCTTTGGCTACAAAACAACATATACAAGTTGACAGTTACTCCCAATCACTGACTCCTCTAAAACATCACTGCTGCCCAATGGCACCTGGGGGTCCAGGTGAGGCCTGTTTCTTCTTCTGGCCAAGCCACTAGAGAACTAGTCTTTCTTCTCTCGTGTAAAGCCTCCCCCCATTGCTCCCAGAGCCAGACTGGCCTCTCAGGGATTCCAATCCCTTCAGGATTTCAGGCAACCAGAGTGCGGTGCCCTCAGGAAGAGGCTGTGCCTGCTTTCATGATCTTGAACAGGACGTTGACATTGTTGTTTTTGATAGCGTCTCGGCAGGCTGTGATAACCTGATTCTTTGGCTTTCCCACTGAGAGAAACAAAGAGGAAGAGAGGTTAGCAGAGATCTGAAACCTTTAAAACACACATTAAATTCTCTTCAAACCTGATGCTTCACTAATCTCTGTCAACCCCTACTCACCTCTCAGTCTCCCTGCCCTCTGAATGGCCTGGTTGACAGACTTAAGGCAAGCGAGGAGAGCATTGTGATTGTTGGATCGGATCTTGTACTCATTGATCAGGTCTCTGTTCAGGTCATAGAGCTCAATGTAGCGCTTCTTCATGTTCCTTCTGTCAGGCACAAAGAAAGATGAAGGGATTAAAAAGTAAAACAGGTCATTATCACCTTATCGAGCCATGCAAAGGAATCCTACAGAAAAATCATGGAGGTGGTGGTTGGTGTGTTGTCACTCACATGTCACCCATGAGCCGTGCGTCCTCTGCCTGCACCAGCATGTTACGGATGTGATTAGAATGATCTGCTATGGCCGCCGTCAGCTTTTGGTGGACAGAGTGATAGTCATCTACCTGTTAAAACAATTGATTACAAAAATATGTTAGGCCTACCACACACAATAATGAGATAAATGGTTGGTAATGAGATAAATACTATTGGTGTGGAGGCTGAGGTGGGGAGTTTACCTCAGTTAGGGTCGTTCGCAGCTCCCCAAAGTATGTGGGGAAGTCTGCCTCTGCCTGTAGGTCCTCTATGGCCAGGAAGGAGGCCAGTGATTGGACTAGATCCCCTGCCAGGTCTATGTCATCTGTGTTTAGTGTGATCTGATTGTAAAGAAAAGGGCAGGTGAAGGGTCCATTTTGAAATACTAGAGATATCCTGTGCACAGCGATACGTGTTAGGACATGTAGACATACCTCTCCACTAGTGCTTAGCATGCTGATGGTGAGTAGTCCTCCGCCACGTAGAGAGGTGAACGTCACGTCTGGGGTATCAATGCCCTCTAGTAGAAGGAAGTTCTGGTTCAGCCACATGACCACCTAAAGACAGAGAATACAGCCATTTGATAGTGACAGTAACATTACTATGGAGCAGAACGCCAGAAGGGCTCGGAAGTCGCCACAGGTGACAGCACATGAAAGTGTGTGTGTGTGTGTGTAAGAGTAAGTGAGAGAAAACGATAGAGTTTGTGCTCACTCTCTGTGGCCTGTCGTTGATGGTGAAGGTAACTTTCCCAGTAGGTTGGGGGGCCTCAGGCTCAACATTAAGATCATACATGGAGAAGCGAGGCAGCTGACGTGTGATCTCAAAGACATGGAACTGACTGCTGCAGGAAACAGAAGAAGCACAATCAAATTACAAAATAATGTTGTTGTTTTTTATTGGACAGAGCTAAAGTTCCACTGAAACTACAACGTTTGTCTAATAAGAGTGAATTTCATTGGCAAATCAATACATTAACACATCTATGCAGAGAACACATCTATGTCTCTTTCATCATTGAAATATGTGTACCTGCTCTTGCCGCCAACAAAAGCTTTGATGTGTAGATCCACAGGGATATCTTTGGGGGGAATGATGGGAACACAGATAGAACCACATAGATTCTGGGCACTGGGATGTACCACATGACTTTCACCCTCAAAAATTCCCTCTGCGAAAATCAGCACGGCTCGAATTATGGTCTCTGTAGAAGGAATGCCAAGAGGTCAGTACCCAGTCCACTTACCACAGTAAGTCACATCAAATCAAAATCAAATAACATCACGTTACTGGTCGCATACACATATTTAGCAGATGTTATTGCAGGTGTGGCGAAATGCTTGTGTTCCTAGCTCCAACAGTGCAGTAATAAATACACGAGGCTGCGCATTCTGGAATTATAGGATGGTGAGAGTCATTGGTTTCAATGTGGGACAGGCTGAGGTTTGGTCAGCTTGGTGAGTTTCTGTGTGGTTTTAGCTCTGTGTAAGTGAGCTGCTTACTGGGAATTGATGACAATGTAAATCTAGGGCATGAGTGTGTTAGTGGTCCGTGAAGATGGTAAGGAGGGTATCTGTGTGGGGTGATGGTGTTTACCATTGGGCGTGGAGATGCTGAGCTCTATGTGTGACCTCTGGGACTCCGTGGCAGCTCTGACAGAGAGGACAGTCTGGAGCTGGGTATTGGCTGGTATCACCCCCATCTGGGTGTCCCGTTCTGAAGCTCCTGGGACAGCCTGCTACAGAGACAAAGTCACACAGAGGTATTTTACACTATGACACAATCACCATGGGTGTGTAGTCTGTACAGAGTTAAGAGGTGGGAGGATAGTAGTGTTCTCCTCACAGTACTGAGAAAGTTTGTCTTTGAATGTTGGTCTGGGGTGTGGGTGTATGCTTGTACGTGTGGGCTTTAGCATTATATTCTTATAATATTAACTTCAGAGAGTTTCAGCACATCAATGAATGTAAAAGTGTGTTTGGTTGTAGCTTTATCCTCATAGTTCTTTCTGTGAAAGTGTTTGTCAGTGTGTGTTCTTAGAAACCTTGGCATTCTCCTCATAGTTGCGTAGTTCCAGTAGCAGGTTCTGCCTGCGCTGACTCAGCTCTCGGATCAGATCCTGCTCCACACTGGAGTCCATCAGATTCCCCTTCATCTCCTTACTGGCAGGCAGGTAGCCACGCACTGACAACCAGTACACAACATATTGGATGTCACTTACTGAAAACATACACACAAATAAACAATATTCAATAGCCATGGTGTTCCACATGTCTTTACCTTCTCCCTCCACAGAGGTACAGATTAGCTGTATCTGTCCATCCATGCGATAGTCCCCTTCCACCACTCCAGCCACAGAGGACGAGAAGTTGTCTTTGAAGATGACTTCACCTGTTCGATCGCTCCGTGCATCAATCTGTAAATGATGGTGAAGTCAAGGGGACTTACAACATTCCTTACACTTGGAGGAAAGGCTGGTGCCAAGTGCCAACCAGTTCCAGACAATGTGACAAAGTGAAGGATTAGAGAACTTTGGAAGACTCTCCTTGATTTGTGCTGTACTCATTTTAACAAATAGGTGCTAAATGTATTATCGACTGACACATCAAGGTGGTTTACCTTTCCATTGGACCAGCCTGTGATGAGTTCTACAACACCGTCAGCGTTAAGGTCAAATGCATGGATGCTCATTGCATGGTTCTTAGACTGCAGGGAGAAGGGGTAACCTTTACTGGCACATCTTTAAACATAAAGCTGGTGCAAGTTTAATATGCTTTGTGTAAAGTGACAGGGATGCATTCAGACAGAAAACTACCTAATATTCAGCCAATTAAAAACTTGCAGTACCTTGATTCTCCAATAGCGGGCAGTGCGGTCATATACACCCACAGTGCCGTTGGCCAGAGCATAACCAAACCTGCTGCCATGCATATGACAGAGGGAGGTAACCGTCTGAATGACACAAAGAGAGAGCAATCAGCACACATTGTCTCTTTGCTGACACACAATGTACTATAAACATCAAGATCATAAAACATAATCAAATAGCATTAGAAACAACATGGCCTCATGTAAGATGAACAATACCTCATTTTCAGCAATCTCAGACACAAGTTCGTCTTCTTTGAATACCCTAATGTCAAAGTCCTCTGATCCGACAAGAAGCTGTAAACACCAGACAAAAAAACCCACAGTATATTACCCATTTTAGGATCTAGTATATGCCTATCTATTTAATAACACAACATCTGAAATTGTTGAGTTTTATATTGCAAAGTATTTGCTTTCATCTTTGGATAAAAAATTAAATGCAACACCTCATTTTTTCCATCACCAGTAAAATCACAGAGCACCAATGATCGCACATTATCCCCCGTGACCTGAAAATGAACCCATAGAAACAGACATCAACAGTTATCACTTTTCTATTGCATAAAAGTATTTTTATTTCAATTTCATTTTTTGCACAACAGTTCACATAATCAAGAGAGTAAGAGGAACGCAAGCCATACCGTCCAGAACTGGTCATTCCCCTCATAGTCAAATCCTTGCAAAGCGCAGTTTCCTCCGATGATGGCGAGGGGGGACTCAATGTTCCCCAATTTCCCTAAAACAATGGCATTGGCCCCATCTGTCACCTACAGAGAATATGATGTGAAAAAGGACATTACATCTTCATTTGCAACTTTGTATTCAGTTAATGATTCAGCAGGCAGATGGCTTATGTAATACTGCTGCTACAACATAATCATGAGGCTGTATTGATATGTTATAACATTGTGCCCAGTCCTTTGTTTTGTCCTTGGTTCACCTCTCTGTAGAAGATGTCAGCATTGTCGTGTACGTCATAAGCCAGCAGGTTTGTCTGGGTGCCCACGAGGAGCGTGTCTCCAGTGGTGTTGGGTCCTAGTGTGCCAGCTGTCAGGCAGCTCACAGCCTGGTTGATATTGAGCAGAGAGATGTCCGAATCCTGGGCACTCTGACTCAGACGGTGGGCTGCCTGCCGCTGGCCACGTGTATGAGGGTTATGGATGAACACCTGATGGAAGAGAGAAGATTGAATAACTTCACTGGAGTGCTATACTTCAATGCATACTTCATGCATACATGTAAATGGAGAAACTATGAAAGAGAACTGAGTGAGGCCATACCTTCCCTGCTTGTGTGGCTGCAGTGAGGCATGGGTGGATCCCATCAAACTTGCCCATTGTAACCATGCGAGGGTTGATTTTATGGTTCAGCTTGAGGGTGAATATAGGCACCAACATGGTGGCACAATCCTACAACAATAATAACCAATCATGGTACATATGGTGTGTGTGTATGTGTTCTGCTGGTTGCTTGTTTTGAGAGGAGTATGAAATCGAATCATTACTGCTGGAGAAACAAGGATGTTGTATCCCTCTTTCAATCTAGCAGACACTTGCAAACTACCCTAATGTTATAAACAGCTTACTCGTCGCCCGCTGGGTGTCCCGTTACCTAGCAACACTGGGCAGCTTGTCAAAGCTTTTCATCTACCTAATCCCTGTAGTTTGCTCTCTAGTTAGCTATGTTCATTGGCTCCTCATTATCTTCAAAAATTGCCAACATTAGATAAACAGATAACTACAAAGATAGCATAGTTATGACATATTAAAATAATGTTAGTACTCGAGTGCAACATTTCAGTAATTCACTTTCCCAATCATGAAGACATCCACGACTTTCACAAAACAGTCAGATTGATTGTACCTCATCACAGCTATCTACGTTAACGTTAGCTAACTAGCTAGCATGCTAGCCACCATTTCCAGCTGCAACAAGACACGATATTTTTCAACAACATAAAAAGCATTGTATTTTACGCATATGAATGGAACATGTGATGACGTGAGATGATATCTTACCGAAGTCCTCGATGTTTAGTTGTCTTTAACTGTCAATGTTTATGGGTTAGCTAGCTACAAGCATGCTATGCTAACGTCCGAATACAAGGCAACAAGATGCTTTCCCTCTTGCAAATGACGTAATTTGTCACTCAAATCTTCTGAAGTTACTGAGGGGGTTCGATTAATCTCGCCCGGGCGCTCGTGTAAGCGTGTTTTGCACCGCCTGAAAGTTGGTAGCAACCGGGCTGCCTCCCGCACATGAGCCAGGTGCCCCGCATAAACACTGAGGGGGTTCGATGAATCTCACCCGGGGAGTCCGTGTATCCGTGTTCTGCACCGGATGAAAGTTGATTGCGTTCGTTTTGAAACCGTGCCGCGTTCAACGAATCTGATAATCGGAATTTTCCGCGTTTCCTAATTCCGATTAGGATGTGAACGCAGTGATGTGAACGCGAAATCAGCTCAAAACAAAGTGCTTTAGGAGCACGTGGAGTAATGAGTAGGATTCTGTTTCACATGCAAAAGTGATTGCTTTTGAGCTTTATTCCCAATTAAAACGAGTTAGAAAATTCAAACATGTATTTCATGGAAAAACGATGTTGTAGGCTTCTGAACGATTCACCATGATGCCTTGTTGACAAAATGACAGAGCAAGGAGCAGATTACTGTTCGATTTGAGAAGGGCGCTCCTCCCTCCCCGCTTTCGCCTGATGACGTGTGGGCTTTTGCCCGGTTCAACCTTGGCCAGCATAAAATAACTCCCTCACTTTATCGCGAGCACAACACTACACAGTACAAAGTGCTGTGAAGTAATCGTTGAATAAACAGGCTTCATTCAATTCTTCAACAATAAGTAAAAAAACGTTTAAATTATTTTTACTCCAAAAAATAAGTTCCTCACCGGGAAAACATGTATTATATTCCATTATACTACATGTTTCTGTATTGACTATGATTCATATTATGGTAAAGCACATGCTTAACTTTTACAAAAGTTCATATATCTTCATTTTATATGATGAAATATTTTTTTTTTATGATAGACTATCCTTGTTGTAGGCCAATGACAGTTCTGGTAGCATCACTGTTTTCATTACGGTCGTTTGTAATTAATTGTAGCTGGTACTGTCAGTGACTATTTGTATAACATTGCACAATGTTTGTGGTATGACACAGCTCAATTACTCAGGCAGGAGATTCTGGAAAAATACTAACACTCTGTCGACGAGCGCAAAAATACTAACACTCAGTCGACGAGCGCAAAGTGATTCATTCTCATTCGAATGTTGCTCACGAGTGCTGCCCGTGTGCAAATAAGGGGAGCATGGACATGGAAGCTCTCAACACAGCACCAGTGACAGCAAATTCCCCCGGAAAAGTGACAAAAGAACAATTGCCCAACTGTTGTGTACCGTGTGCACTGCGCACAATAACGATGACTGTCCAGTCGAAAACCAGTCAACAATGTAGTGATTTATAGCCTAAATCGTCGTTTAAATCTATTTGTCATAAACACTACACATTCAAATGATTCCCGACAAGTTTACATCTAGAATTACATACATTTCTCTCATTCTAATCTATAGCCTACTAGTCCTAGATTAGATATGTCTATAGGCTATAACACTTTAAATCATCATGAATTTGAACAAGACATTTAGTGTGTCTGTAAAATAACAATATCTGGTAACTAAACGTTAACGAAAGTCCAGACCCAGTGGGTTATTTGAAGGCATTCATAAATAAATACAAATACTAATACATGTTTGCATATTAACATAATGGGTAGCCATATTTGAATGAATCAATTGTCAACATGGTAATTAGGCTATGTAGGCTATTTAAACAATAGGCTACTATTCCCTTGATGGGCATGTTTTCGCTCTAGATAATAAACCGTGTGCAAGCAAGCCTATTAATGAGCTGTCTGCGTGAACGCGCGACTCTGTTCTGCACACGGCACCTGTCTGCCCCGGACGATATAAATTCGAAGTCTCGCTAGTTAGAAATTAAAAGCTGACAACACACCACTGACACCCAGACAAACTACTACGATCCATTCGGATAAAGAAGGTAGCTCAAAAACTGGAAAATGGATCCTTGTGAATGCTCCAAAAGTAAGTTATGTATATCGATCAATTTATCAAGACTATAGGCTATGGATACGCCTTAAGCGTATTTCTAAAATCTTAACAGGCTAATTACCAATTACCTAACTCAACTGTTTATTTATAGCTGGATCTTGCAACTGCGGTGGATCCTGCAAGTGCTCCAACTGCGCATGCACCAGTTGTAAGAAAGCAAGTAAGTGGTTCTATTCTAAATCCAACTAGTGTTATTAGGCCAATAGTCTTTTTCTTATCGCTGGTGGCACTTTAAAGCCCCATGGTTAGCCTAATTAACCTCAATTGCCTCATTAGGTGGCAACGAAATAGTCTTTGGTCATCACTAATCGATTATTTTTCGGCCCATCAGGTTGCTGCGACTGCTGTCCCTCCGGCTGCAGCAAGTGTGCCTCAGGCTGCGTGTGCAAGGGCAAGACTTGTGATACCAGCTGTTGTCAGTGAGGCCTGTGTATGACATCACAATGCAGTCCATTCCCTATGACTATGAAGTTGTACCATCTTGAGCATAGCTTTTGTACCTTGTCAAATGTAAGGAAATAAATTGCATGTAACTTATTCAAGTTTCTTTGACTAACTTGGGTTACTGGAGTTGTTGGGCTTTGGGACATAAGAGGTCAATCATGTTGTCTGTGCTCCAAAAAGAGCAATTGCGCACTCCTAGGAAACCAGCTCTTCATTTTACTAAAATGGGTAAGTTGAGGCACAAGATTGATCACCTTAACCAGCCAGCACAGCAGATGGCGTGAGAGCTGACAACTACAAAATACATGAGTGTTATAGTCCTTGGTGGAACCAGAACTCTTTAACACAAAAGCGTTGTGGAAGCTATTGCTAAAGAATCTAAAGATGCCACAGCGCTATTCCAAGTGGGATGCACTGATGGGTTCGTGCTGACTGTGACCGCCAGGTAAATGGCATCCTTGACTGCAAGAACAAGATGTATGTCAAGTGGCGTCTAAGGAGATGTATACCTAAAATACGGAGGGTGAGGTAGGTTGGAAGGGGGTGAGCATGAGTCAAATGGAGGGTTTGTTAAAGTGTGAATTGGAGGTGATGTTTTCAGGTCAGGATGAATAAGTGGACCCTTGCCCTTCGGCTGATCTATTTGTGGTTTCAGTGTGGGTGTAAAGCGTTTGGTGCTGTGGATTCGGTGTGGGTAACCAGAAGTGGTCTTGAGATTGTTTCTGCTGGTCAGAAGGGGCAGGCGCTCCAAATGGGGACAAGATATGAATTGTTTCAAGAAAGGTGCGCCATTGAAAGGAGTGATTACT
This sequence comes from Oncorhynchus mykiss, assembly GCF_013265735.2. Taxonomy (NCBI): domain Eukaryota; kingdom Metazoa; phylum Chordata; class Actinopteri; order Salmoniformes; family Salmonidae; genus Oncorhynchus; species Oncorhynchus mykiss. The sequence continues at coordinate 27,550,618 of NC_048565.1, read as the reverse complement.
GGAGTAGCCGTGAAAGTTAACCAACTGAAGGGGATTCCCGGTGTTTGGTGAGTGGTGAAACGAGTTCTGTTCTTTAGCGTTTTGATATTGAGCCCTTGCCCGACAAAGTGATAGAATGTTATCCTGTACGAACTTTTGTGCCCATTACGTTACAGGTGTCAAGCTTATGGGCATGAGACAAAAGTGTAGCATTGGGGAAAGTAGTGGTATGTGTTAATTGTAGGGGTGGGGAAATGGGGATCCGAAATGTCCGGTGAGAGGCAGGTTAAGGTTTCCAGGGTTATAGTGCAGAAGTTGTCATGCTGAGGAAAATGGGTCAAGGGGGAGGGATCCTGAGAGGCTGGCGTGTAGTAGATCTATACCAGTACAGAGCGATAGGACAAGTGATGTTTCAGTAAGATTAGATTTTTAGCAATGGTTATCAATTGTATTGCAGGGATGGAACATTAAGGCGCAGAAAATTGAGGTTGTGTTGGCAGCTGCAGAGGTATTTTGGTGTGCAAGCTCTTGACGTCAGAATTACAGGATGTGTTGAGTGGTAGGGTCCCACCATTTCAAATGTTATTGGTCACATGTGTTTAGCAGATGTTATTGCGGGTGTAACAATGCTTGTGCTTCATGCTCCGACAGTGCAGTAATATCTAACAAGTAAGATCTAACAGTTTCACAACATATACCCAAAATACACGTACATCGAAGGAATGGATTAAGACTTATTTTATTTAACCTTTAACTACGCAAGTCAGTGAACAAATTCTTATTTACAATGACGGCCTAGGAACAGTGGGTTAACTGTCTTGTTCTGGGGCAGAACGACAGTTTTACCTCGTCAGCTTTCGATCGTTCGATCTAGCAATCGTTTGGTTACTGGCCCAACTCTCTAACCACTAGGCTTCCTGCCGCCCCTATACATATACATGCAGTGAAAAAGTACTTGCCCCCTTCCTGATTTCTTTTTTTTTTTGCCCAGTCTCTTATGGTTGAGTCATGAACACTGACCATAACTGAGGCAAGTGAGGCCTGCTGTTCTTTAGATGTTGTGGGTTCTTTTGTGACCTCTTGGATGAGTCGTCGCTGCGCTCTTGGGGTAATTTTGGTAGGCCGGCCACTCCTGGGTAGGTTCACCACTGTTCCAAATTTTCTCCATTTGTGGATAATGGCTCTCACCGTGGTTCGCTGGAGTCCCAACGCTTTAGAAATGGCTTTGTAACCCTTTCCAGACTGATAGATGTCAATTTGTTTAATCTGTTCCAGAATTTCTTTGGATTGCAGCATGTCTTTCTTTTTGAGATATTTTGGCCTACTTCACTTCGTCAGACAGGTTCTATTTAAGTGATTTCTTGATTCAACAGGTCTGGCAGTAATCAGGCCTGGGTGTGGCTAGTGAAATTGAACTCAGCTTTCCAAAAAATTTGATTAACCACAGTAAATTCATGATTTAACAAGGGGGGGAAATTACTTTGTCACATAGGGCCATGAAGGTTCGGATAGCTTTTTTTCCCTTAATAAATAAAATGATCACTTAACTGCATTTTGTGTTTACTTGTGTAATATTAAAATGTTTGCTCTGAAACATTTTAAGTGTGACGTGCAAAAAAATACGAAATCAGGAAGGGGGCAAATACTTTTTCACAGCAATGTACATGTCAGAGCGGCATTGGACTAAGACTCAGTGGCATAGTATAGAGTACAGTATATACATATGAGATGGGTGATGCAATATTTACAAACAAGTAAAGTGACTAAGATAGTAGTACATGCAAGAGTACAGTTTACACATGAGATAAGTAATGCAAGATAGGAGATATTAAAGTGCCTAGTGTTTAATTTCCTTAAAGTGGCTAGTGATTCCTAATCTATGTCTATAGGCAGCAGCCTCTGTGGTGCTGGAGATGGCTGTTTAATAGTCAGTGGTTTAGGATAGAATACACTATATACATATGTAACAGCATAGCTTCCGTCCCTCTCCTCACCTGGGCTCGAACCAGGGACCCTCCGCACACAACTGACACCCACGAAGCATCGTTATCCATCGCTCCACAAAAGCCGCGGCCCTTACAGAGCAAGGGGAACAACTACTTCAAGGTCTCAGAGCAAGTGACGTCACCGATTGAAACGCTATTAGCGCACAACCCGCTAACTAGCTAGCCATTTCACATCGGTTACACATATGAAATGGGTAATGCAATATGTAAACAATGTAAAAGTGACTAAGATACTGTATAATAGTGTGAAGTGCAGTTTATACATATGAGATGAGTAATGCTAGATGCGGAACATTATTTAAGTGGCTAGTGATCCATTTCTAAAAGTGACCAGTGATTCCTAATCAGCCTCTGATGTACTAATGATGGCTGTTTAGCAGTCAGATGGCCTTGAGAAAGAAGCTGTTTTTTACACCCTCGGTCCCAGCTTTGATGCACCTGTACTGACCTCGCCTTCTGGATGATAGCGGGGTGAACAGGCAGTGGCTTGGGTGGTTGATGTCCTTGATTATCCTTTTGGCCTTCCTATGGCCACCTATGCTGTAGGTGTCCAGGAGGGTGGGAAGTTTGCCCCCAGTGATGCGTTGGGCAGACCGCACCACCCTTTGGAGAGCTTTGTGGTTATGGGCGGTGCAGTTGCCCTACCAGGCAGTGATACAGCCCGACAGGATGCTCTCAATTGTGCATCTGTAAAAGTTTGTGAGGGTTTAAGGTGTTAAGCCAAATTTCTTTAGACTCCTGAGATTGAAGAGGCGCTGTTGAGCCTTCTTCACCACACGGTCTGTGTGGGTGGATCATTTCAGTTTGTCAGTGATGTGTAAGCCAAGGAACTTGAAGCTTCAACCTTCTCCACTGCGGTCCCATCGATGTGGATAAGGGGGTGCTCCTTCTGCTGTTTCCTGAAGTCCATGATCATCTCTTTAGTTTTTTTAATGTTGAGTGAGAGGTTATTTTCCTGGCACCACACTCCCAGAGTCCTCACCTCCTCCCTGTAGGCTGTCTCATCGTTGTTGGTAATACTGTTGTGTCGTCTGCAAACTTGATGATTGTGTTGGAAGTGTGCTTGGCCACACAGTCATGGGTGAACAGGGAGTACAGGAGGGGGCTGAGCATGCACCCTTATGGGGCCCCAGTGTTGAGGATCAGCGAAGAGGTGTTTCCTACCTTCACCACCTGGGGTCGACCCGTCAGGAAGTCCAGGACCCAGTTGCACAGGGCGGGGTTCAGACCCAGGGTCTTGAGCTTGATGATGAGCTTGGAGGGTACTATGGTGTTGAATGCTGAGCTATAGTCAATAAACAGCATTATTACATAGGTATGCCTCTTGTCCAGATGGGACAGGGCAGTGTGGTGGCGATTGCATTGTCTGTGGATATATTGGGGCGGTAAGCAAATTGAAGTGGGTCTAAGGTGGCAGGTAAGGTGGAGGTGATATGATCCTTGATTAGTCTCTCAAAGCACTTCATGATGATAGGGGTGAGTGCTATGGGGCAATAGTCATTTAGTTCAATTACATTTGCTTTGTTAGGTACAGGGACAATGGTGGCCATCTTAAAACATGTGGGGACAACAGACTGGGATAGGGAGAGATTGGTCTACCAGCCAGCTGATCTGCCAGCCAGCTGTTTTGGTCTACCAGCCAGCTGATCTACCAGCCAGCTGATCTGCCAGCCAGCTGTTTTGCGCATGCTCTGAGAACGCTGCGTTCTCAGAGCATGCGCAGACCAGCTGGCTGGTGTGTTCACAGATATATTCAATCTCTCCCTATCCCAGTCTGTTGTCCCCACAAGCTTCAAGATGGCCATCAGGGCTGGCAGCCTTGCGAGGGTTAACACACTTAAATGTCTTACGTCGGTCACGGAGAAGTCCTTGATAGCGGGCCACGTCGGTGGCACTCTATTTTCCTCAAAGCGAGCGAAGAAGGTGTTCAGCCTGTCCGTGAGCAAGACGGTGTCCCCAACATGGCTGGTTTTCCTTTTATAATCTGTTATTGTTTGTAGACCCTGCCACATACGTCATGTGTCTGAGCCATTGAACTGAGACTCAACTTTGTCCCTATACCGATGTTTAGCCTGCTTGATTGCTTTGCGGAGGGAATAACTATACTGTTTGTATTCTTCCATATTTTATATTTATTTTCTAAACTTTATTTAACTAGGCAAGTCAGTTAAGAACAAATTCTTACTTACAATGACAGCCTAGGAACAGTGGGTTAACTGCCTTGTTCAGGGGCAGAACGACAGATCTTGACCTTGTCAGTTCGGGGATTCGATTTACCAACCTTTTGGTTGCTGGCCCAACGCGCTAACCACTAGGCTACCTGCTGCCCCAGTCTTCTTGCCCTGCTTAAATGTGGTGGTTCGCGCTTTCAGTTTTGCGCGAATGCTCCCATCTATCCACGGTTTCTGGTTGGAGTAGGTTTTAATAGTCACAGTGGGTACAACATCTCCTATGCACTTCCTGATAAACTCATTCACCGTATCGGTATATGTGTCAATATTATTTTCTGAAGCTACTCTGAACATATCCCAGTCCACGTGATCAAAACATTCTTGAAGCATGGTTTCCGATTGGTCAGACCAGTATTGAAATAGTCCTTACCACGGGTGCTTCCTGTTTGAGTGTCTGCCTATAGGAGGGGAGGAGCAGGATGGAATCGTGGTCCGATTTGCTGAATAGAGGGCCGTATATGCATTCTGGAAGGTAGTATAGCAATGGTTGAGGGTTCTAGCAGCGTGAGTACAATAATCATATGTTGATAGAATTCCGGGAGCCTTTTCCTTAAATTTGCTTTGTTAAAATCCCCAGCTACAATAAATGCAGCCTCAGGATATGTGGTTTCCAGTTTGCATAAAGTACAGTGAAATTCTTTGAGGGCATTCATGGTATCCGCTGGGAGGAGACTTAAGTTTCTGTATGTTATTACAGTTACACCATAAGTCGTTAATCATAAAATATATACCTCCACCCTTCTTCTTCCCAGAGACATATTTGTTCCTGTTGGCGCAATGTACTGAGAACCCAACTGGCTTTACAGAGTCAGACAGTGTCTCTCGAGAGAGCCATGTTTCCGTGAAGGAGAGTATGTTACAAACCCTGGTGTCTCTCTGAAAAGCAACTCTCACCTTGAGCTCATCAATTTTATTATCCAGAGATTGGACATTAGTGAGTAAAATACTCGGGAGCGGTGGGTGGTGTGCACGCTTCCTAAGTCGGACCAGAAGAACGACTCGAGTCCCTCTTCTCCGCCGGTGTTGTTTTGGGTCAGCCTCTGGAATAAGTTAAATTGTTCTGGGGAGAGCAAACAAAGGATCCACTCCAGGGAAGTCGTAATCCTAGTCGTAATGCTGGAAGTTCTGTTCGGTTATCTTCCTGGCTGTATTTAATGACACAAAACAATTCCTGAGCCAATAATGTAAAAAATAGTACTAAAACAAACAAAATACTGAAGAGTTGCAGGGTGTTGGCCTGAACTAGGACTAAATAGATTAATAGTGGGATGGGTATTTTTTAAATATATTTTTTAGTGAGTTTACTGTTAGATCGTAGGGTATTTGTTTATTTGTCATGTATTTATTTCAAGCAAAGTATAAGGGGTTTATACTCCAGTCTAGTAGGTGGCGGTATTACAACATTTATTGGATGCCAACCGCTATTAAACCTCATCGAAGAAGAATAAAACGAGGCCTCATCCAATCAGACTAGACCTCAGAAGTGCCGGGGTAAAATGTATGTCCGACTGGAAAACAAATGAGATAAGCGCAAAAGAGTGAACAACTGTCATAACTACTATTTGTGGAACAAGGGAAAGGATAATTTGCTATCTAGGATTCATGTAAGTTACCCAGCTAATACGCGTTACAACTAGTTATGAACCTGCCGTTGCATGCCACTAGCTTAGCTATAGTTAACTTGCTAAAGTGCTAGCTTGCTTTGTTCCTGTAAACGAACTGATTCTTAAATGTGTAATTCGTATTAGTGTTGTTAGCTTTGGGACACAATATCGGGAGTCTAATACACAGACCCCCGATGTCGTTGTGGGCAGTCATCAAAATCAATTATTCTAGGCTTTCCACGCTAGTTAGTTAGCCAGCCTAGTTGCTCATCGTGCCAAGGGAGCATGCGCGCGCTGGTTTCGATTCAGCTGTCATTGCGTGGCTGCATGCATCTTGATGCAAGTAGTTCGCAGAAAAGTCACAACTAGGTGAAAACCTATGTACTAGCAATGTCAGTTATTTACGCCGACATTGTGGACAACAGAGCAAAAGGCTCCAAACAGAAAAATGACAATTCACATGCTATGGCAGAAAACACTGACCAGTCCATCTCGACAACACAATTATCATGTTATTTACAAAATGTACGTTTCGAAAGATTACATACGACGCTCAACCGAACAATCAGGTTACATTTTGTGTAATACACAATTAATTGGTAACGTAAACTCGTACATCGCCTTGGTCCGTACAATTTCCCTTATTTTAGCGCACCCAAAACGTAATACTTCCAGATCAACTGTAATGTCAATACCATCGCAAAGCACAATTTCTCCCCTTTCCAACATAATCAATTACATGTCCTAAACGCTGCCCGTTTCTGCATAATTCAAGCAGGCAATGAGTCCCGTCGGGTCTTTTTAAAAATGGCGGGTGGGGAAGCGAAACTAATGCTTGATGCTGAGAAGGAGTGATGTTGAGTGGGAAATTAGCTTTTTTTCCACTCGATCTGTCCAACTTTCTCGCCTCTAAACTGTAAGTAAAACACTAAAGTGTTTTTATATAATGTGTCATTACTACATACCTATTTGAAGCTTTGTGTCAAATTTGAATCGGGATTTTAGGGCGGTGCTAAAGTGATCTTAGAAGTAAGCAGCGGCTTTGAGAATGATGACCGCATGCAATGATGACGCAAAAAATGACTAGGTATCCCCCTTACCCTGTCACTGTCCAGTTCTTGTTTTTAAACGATGAGAGAAGTGCTACACCTGGTGGAGATTGTAAGACAGAAATAGTTGCTTTATGCGTGCTGTACGTTACGACATGACACGTCTCGATGTAATGGAGGGTCCATTTTTTTTCAACTTTTCTCCAATACTATAGAGCCATTACCATGTCGATCAACGCTTGAATAGAAACATAGTTCACACCCCTGATTTTGAAGTCAACACAGTCGCTACAGTCCCATTAGTTTTCTTTGTAGCCTCGCTTGAATGTCGCGGTTACGCATATTTGTACGTTTACATACAGGGTGAAACTAATGACAGCAAAATCGTCTAAATGTTACTTACAAGCCAGAATGTTTAATACAATTACATTTGAACTTACTCTACCGGTTGTCCGTGGTGTTGGTACTTCAGATGGTTGAAATTTGAGACAAAATGTCCACAGGAAAGTATTGTTTACCAGACTTTTTCAAGCACAGGTACTGCAGTAGAAATTTCTGGCATGTGCAAAATCAGTCTTCTATGATATTGGCGATCCCCACAATTTAATGTGCATCCCACAACCTACTATGCGGGATGGAAATATGAGTCCCCCAAAAACTGAACTCCCAAAAAATAAATCCAACAATTTTTCTGTTAAAAATAAATAAAACAGATCTGAATCCTACACAGACTCCAGGGGAACCTGGGAGGGCGGGTCTTCCTCCGCCAGTACTTCTTGCAAGTCTTCCGATGTAAAATCCTTGAGTCCCAAAACCTTTTCTGCTGCAGCCACAATAATGTGCCGTTTGTTCGACTTCTTTGAGAACTGTGCTGTACAGTTTGACTGGAAATGAACGCAACAAAATACACTTTTGAAAAAATATATTTAAAAAATTATTCCACAACATTACAACACAGCAAGAGTAAGTACTACGAGAAAAGGTAAATCAACACCACCCCCCCCCCCCCTAAAAAAAATACATTAAAACAATGGCAAAATACAAATGAGTTAAATTGAAATAGTAATAATGACTAAATAAGACAAATGACAAGAGATACCAACATATGCACAAAGCAATACAAACAGTGCATTACAGAGAGACAATAGCTACATTGATCTACACGCTCACATCCACCAACCCCAATTGAAGTGTTTCCATATAGTCCAGGAAGGGTTGCCATATTTTCACAAAGTGGTTGAATTTATTTCTTAAAGCATAGGTAATAGTCTCCATAGGAATACACTTACTCATTTCAGAGAGCCATCTTGTAATTAGAAGAGGGGATTCCGATTTCCATGTCAATGCAACACATTTTCTGGCAAGGGCGATTTTCTGTAAATTCGATTTTGAAGTTATTCCTCAAAATTACATTTGTGAAGTTACCGAATGCATATTTCAGGGTCAAGTGGGACAGGGACCTCTATAATAAAGGCCAGGGTGTCACAAACATCATGCCAGAAGGCTTGTCATTTAGTACACTGCCAAGTAGAATGCAAAAAAGTGCCTTCTGTTTTTCCACATCTAAAACACATTTCTGATATTTCAAGGTTATATCTACAGTGGGGCATAAAAGTATTTAGTCAGCCACCAATTGTGCAAGTTCTCCCACTTAAAAAGACGAGAGGCCTTTAATTTTCATTATAGGTACAGTTCAACTATAACAGACAAAATGAGAAAAAAAAATCCAGAAAATCGGGCTCGGGAGAGACGAAGGTTGAAAGTCATGCGTCCTCCGATACACAACCCAACCAAGCCGCACTGCTAATTAACACAGCGCCATCCAACCCGGAAGCCAGGCGCGCCAATGTGTCCGAGGAAACACCGTGCATCTGGCAACCTTGGTTAGCGCGCACTGCGCCCGGCACGCCACAGGAGTCGCTGGTGCGCGATGAGACAAGGATTTCCCTACCGGCCAGACCCTCCCTAACCCGGACGACGCTAGGCCAATTGTGCGTCGCCCCACGGACCTCCTGGTAGAGGCCGGTTACGACAGAGCCTGGGCGCGAACCCAGAGTCTCTGGTGGCGCAGCTGGCGCTGCAGTACAGCGCCCTTAACCACTGCGCCCCCCGGGAGGCCACATTGTAGGATTTTTAATGAATTTATTTGCAAATTATGGTGGAAAATAATAATAATAACAAAAGTTTATCTTAATACTTTGTTATATACCCTTTGTTGGCAATGACAGGTTAAACGTTTTCTGTAAGTCTTCACAAGGTTTTCACACACTGTTGCTGGTATTTTGGCCCATTCCTCGGACTTTCAACCCCCTCCAAAGATTTTTTTATGGGGTTGAGATCTGGAGACTGGCTAGCCACTCCAGGACCTTGAAATGCTTCTTACAAAGCCACTCCTTCGTTGCCCGGTGTGTTTGGGATCATTGTCATGCTGACAGACCCAGCCACGTTTCATTTTCAATGCCCTTGCTGATGGTAGGCTTTGTTAGTTTGGTCCCAGCTCTCTGCAGGTCATTCACTAGGTCCCCCCGTGTGGTTCTGGGATTTTTGCTCACCGTTCTTGTGATGATTTTGACCCCACGGGGTGAGATCTTGCGTGGAGCCCCAGATCGAGGGAGATTATCAGTGGTCTTGTATGTCTTCCATTTCCTAATAATTGCTCCCACAGTTGATTTCTTCAAACCAAGCTGCTTACCTATTGCACATTGTCTTCCCAGCCTGGTGCAGGTCTACAATTTTGTTTCTGGTGTCCTTTGACAGCTCTTTGGTCTTGGCCATAGTGGAGTTTGGAGTGTGACTGTTTGAGGTTGTGGACAGGTGTCTTTTATACTGATAACAAGTTCAAACCGGTGCCATTAATACAAGTAATGAGTGGAGGACAGAGGACCCTCTTAAAGAAAAAGTTACAGGTCTGTGAGAGCCATAAATCTTGCATGTTTGTAGGTGACCAAATACATATTTTCCACCATAATTAGCAAATAAATGCATTAAAAATCCTACAAATCCTAAAAATCCTGCAATGTGTTTTCTGGATTTCTTTTTCTCATTTTGTCTGTCATATTTGAAGTGTACCTATGATGAAAATTACAGGCCTCTCATCTTTTTAAGTGGGAGAACCTGCACAATTGGTGGCTGACTAATTCTTTTTTGCCCCACTGTATAAGTCTATATCTAGATTTGATGGTCGCTCACACACTATCTTGGCATAAGTCTGACCATAGACCCTCATCAATTGTAGTATTCAAATCGGATTCCCATTGCTCTCTCGTCTTATGTACATCTAGTTTTGGGTATTGTTGCAATAGCAATGAGTACACTCTGGATTTAAATATATGTGTCATTGTTATCATGGAGTAGTTCTATTTTTGATAGGTTTGGTAAAGTCATCTGAGAAAGTTTCTTAACTGTAAATAACAAAATAAATGATTATTGGTATTTCTTTTAGTTGCTCAAATGACATAAGTACCCCATTTATATAACAATGTTCTAAATCTGTTATTCCCTTCTCATGCCACTGTTGAAACATGTTGTTATCCAAGATCATTGGCAGGAGTCTGTTTTGCCACCGGGGTGTTTTGGGTGACAAGTCTTGTTTCAGACCAAATAACTTGAATGAATTTCATACCAAGATCTTACTAAATTGATGGTACAGGGATTGATAGTTTTTGTTGATATAGTCTTGGGTTTCCACTTCTACATAATATTACTCCCAACTAGAGGTCAACCGATTAATCGGCATGGCTGTAAAATTAGGGCCGATTTTTAAGTTTTCATAACAATCGGTAATCGGCCTTTTTGGACGCCGATTATGGCCGATTACATTGCAATCCACGAGGAGACTGTGGCAGGCTGACCACTTGTTACGCGAGTGCAGCATCAAAATTACCTTGTGGCTGCAAGGAGCCAAGGTAAGTTGCTAGCATTAAACTTACCTTGTAAAAAAACAATCAATCTTCACATAATCACTAGTTAACTACACACGGTCGCGCCAGGGTAGCCTAGTGGTTAGAGCGTTGGACTAGTAACCGGAAGGTTGCAAGTTCAAACCCCCAAGCTGACAAGGTCAGATCTGTCGTTCTGCCCCTGAACCCACTGTTCCTAGGCCGTCATTGAAAATAAGAATTTGTTCTTGACTGACTTGCCTAGTTAAATAAAGGTATAAAACAATAAAAAATGGTTGATATTACTAGGTTAACTAGCTTGTTCTGCGTTGCATATAATCAATGTGGTGCCTGTTAATTTATCATCGAATCATAGCCTACTTTAACTTGATGATTTAACAAAAGCAAAAGCAAACTACCTGCATCAAGATGAATGCAGCCGAATGACAGCTGAATCAAAACCAGCGCGCGCATATGCCCCCTTTGCACGATGAGCAACTAGGTTGGCTAGCTAACTAACGTGGAAAGCCTAGAATAACTGATTTTGATGACTGCCCACAACGACATCGGGAGTCTGTGTATTAGACTCCCGATATTGTGTCCCAAAGCTAACAACACTAATACGAATTACACATTTAAGAATCAGTTTGTTTACGGGTACAAAGCAAGCTAGCAATTTAGCAAGCTAACTATAGCTAAGCTAGTGGCATGCAACGGCAGGTTCGTAACTAGTTGTAACGCAGCCTGACTAAGCAGTGGTAGGCAGCAGCAGGCTCGTAAGCATTCATTCAAACAGCAGCTCTTAGCAATGCTGGGATGCACAGCGCTGTTTATGACTTCAAGCCTATCAACTACCGAGATTAGGCTGGCAATACTAAAGTGCCTATAAGAACATCCAATAGTCAAAGGTATATGAAATACAAATGGTAGAAATAGTCCTATAATTCCTATAATAACTACAACCTAAAAATTCTTAACTGGGAATATTAAAGACTCATATTTAAAGGAACCACCAGCTTTCATATGTTCTCATGTTCTGAGCAAGGCACTTAAACCTGAGCTTTTTTACATGGCACATATTGCACTTTTACTTTCTTCTCCAACACTGTGTTTTTGCATTATTTAAACCAAATTGAACATGTTTCATTATTTATTTGAGACTAAATGGTTTTTATTTATGTATTATATTACGTTTTTAAAGTGTTCATTGTTCATTCATTATTGTTGTAATTGTCATTTATTACATATATTTTTTTTTAGATTTTTTTGGTCCTCCAATACTCGGTATCAGCTTTGAAAAATCATCAGTCGACCCCTCTACTCCCAACCTCTACCTTAAGAGCAAACATTTCCATCTAAGTCGAAGATGGGGCTGGTTAATTTTCAAATAGTAATGAAATTAATCTAATTTGCGCTGCCCAGTAATACATCTTGAAATTTGGTAGGCGTAGACCTCCTAGACTATAATCCCACGTTAATTTGTCCAGGCTCACCCTTGGGGTTTTGCTCTTCCATACAAATTGTCTTATGGTCTTGTAAAGAAACTCTTGGGTAGGGATATGGGTAAAGATTGAAATAGGCAGAACGTTCGTCTTAATACAGCTAATTCTCCCAAATAATGTGAGAGTCAGATCTATCCATCTATTCAAGTCATCCACCACCTTCTGAACCAAGACAGAGTAGTTAAGCTTGTACAAATTTCTTAAGTCATTATCTACTTTAATTCCTAGACATTTGAACCCCTGTGGCGACCATCTGAAGGGACCCATTCGTTCACAGATGCTATAGTCAAAGCGAGTCAGTGGAAGCATTTCACTTTTGTCCATGTTGACTTTGTAACCTGATATAGAGCTAGCTGTATGTACCCCAAAGCGTTTTGAGGGGTCGGGTCAGAGAGGAACAAAATAATGTAGTTTGCGAACAATGCGATCCTATGCGTTATCTGGCACCTGAAAGCCCTTTATGCCAGGATCCGTTCTTATGGCCTCCGCCAGGGGTTCAATGGCTAGCACAAAAAGGAGTGGGGAAAGTTAACAGCCCTGTCTACTACCTCTAAAGATTGGGAATGTGGCTGACATCATGCCATTAGTTTTGATCTTGGCTTGCGGTTTATAGTATAAAGTCTTGGTCCTTTGTTTGTCAACTGGGCTAAAGTTAAATTTAGCAAGTACCTTGAATAGGTATGGCCACTCCAGCCTATCAAAGGCCTTTTCAGCGTGTAGAGATACTGCTATACTAGGATCGCTCCTCACACTGGCCATGTGAATTACATCGAACAACCTTCGCAAATTATTGGTGGAGGATCTTTTCTGTATGAAGCCTGTTTGATCGGTATTAATCAGGTTTGCCAAATATTGTCCTAATCTATTAGCCATCGCCTTAGAAATCGATTTATAGTCATCATTGAGGAGCGAGATCGGCCTATAGGAAGAGCATTGTAGAGGATCTTTATTTTTGTATGTGTAACTGTTATAATAGCCGTGGAAAAGGAGTCCGGTAGGCTCTGCGTCTCAGCTGCTAAAGTTAGAACATCCATTGAGTGGAATAAGCAAATCGTTAACTCCTTAAAGCCATCGTCTCCTGGTGATTTGCTGGATTGTAGCGAAGAAATTTCCTTTTCGAGTTCTGTGAAGTGGCGATCTAGTTCGTTTTGGTCTTCCTGTGTGAGGTACGGTAGATCAATAGTAGACAGAAATGTGTCTCATTGCTGGTTCCGTTCCATCAGAAGTGTATAACTTAGAATAGTATTGTTTAAATTAATCATTCTCTTCCGGGTTGTGAGACACTTGACTGTTCTGTTTCAATAGAGTTGATGGTTCTCAAATTCTCAGCTTTTCTGTCAGGCCAATACTTTGAGTTTTCTCCCCCAATTCATAATGTCTTTGCCTAGTTCTAAGAATAGCCTTTTCAGTTTTGTTGTTATATTTTAGTTTTTTATTCACCAATGAGCGAGCGGTATGTTTCTTTAGAGACACATTTTTGGTGTTATTTTTGTATTAATAAGATTTCATTCTCTAATTCATTCAATTCAGCAGTGCATTTCCTATTAAGACCTTTGGTATAGGAAATGATTTGACCCCTAAGAAAGGCCTTTTGTGTATCCCAGAGTACAAAACTATTCGGAGAGGACAGTTTGTTTTACAGACAAACATAATTTGGTCTCTGATAAATTGACAAAATTCTGCCTGTTTCAAAAGAGTTGGGTTTAGGCACCATCTATAAGTCCCTTGAACTCCGCCTGGCATCCAAACAAAGTGTGAGGGGAGAATGATCTGAGATAGTTCTGGATAAATACTAGTTTCCACAACTATGGGTTACCTGTGCTGATAGGAGAAAATAATCAATCCGGATATAAGAGTTAGGTGGGCAAGAGTAGAATGAGTAATCCCTATCTTGTGGGTGGAGCTGTCTCCCTATGTCTTTCATAAATGATAGTGCATTTGGCGGACTTAGTCAATGAGGTTGCTTTAGTTGAGGATCTAGCCAGAATCGTGTCCAGACAAAAATGAAAGTCGCCCCAAACTAAGTGTTCCCTGAAATTCCGCTACCTTGAGGAATATATCTTGAATAAAAGTATAATCATAATTAGGTGCATATGCATTAAGCAAGGTCCAATATTCAGAATGCATTCTGCCATGGACCCCTACATAACATCCCAGTGGATCAAAAATTGTTTTCGTAACACAGAAGAGTAAATTCTTATTAATCAACACAGCTACTCCCGGTGTTTTTGTGTTTTATGAAGAGGCAAAGACCTGTCCTACCCATTCCCTCTTTAACCTTTTATGTTCTGCCCCTGTTAGATGTGTTTCTTGTATAAATGCAACATCGGTCTTTAGCTTTTTCAAGTACATACATGTAAGGACTCGTTTTCGTTTGACAGGACCTTTCAGTCCATTGACGTTTAATGATGTATGATTTACTATATTAGCCATATTGTTCACTCACTCATGACATTTACATTCATGTACTATGTCCAATAAAGAGGTGGGATATTCTATTGCCTACTTTTGGTGAGCCTGTAGTCAAACACATATTATAGAGCTAAGGTCTCTCACAAAATAGTACTGTAATAAAAACAAACAATTCCCCTCCTCCCCCCATTGTTCTTGAACGTGCCCAGCATAAACCCCACCTGTAGTGGAGCTATGCTCCCACTGTCGCAATTTCAATTTCTAACATGAAGGCAAACATGAACATGGAGCTTGAGCCCAATAAATTAACAAATGTAGGATTCTATTTACATAACCTGTACTCAGTACTTTGTTGAAGCACCTTTGGCAGCAAGTACAGCCTCGAGTATGACACTACAAGTTTGGCACACCTGTATTTGGGGAGTTTCTCCCATTCTTCTCTGCAGATCCTCTCAAACTCTGTCAGGTTGGATTAGAAGCATCGCTGCACAGCTATTTTCAGGTGTCTCCAGAGATGTTTGATTGGGTTCAAGTCCGGGCTCTGGCTGGGGCACTCAATGATGTTCGGAGACATGTCCCGAAGCCACTCCCGTGTTATCTTGGCTGTGTGCTTAGGGTCATTGTCCTGTTGGAAGGTGAACCTTCGCCCCAGTCTGAAGTCCTGAGCGCTCTGGAGCAGGTTTTCATCAAGGATCTCTCTCTGTACTTTGCTCTGTTCATCTTTCCCTCGATTCTGACTCCCAGTCCCTAGCGCTGAAAACATCAGCACAGCATGATGCTGCCACCAATATGCTTCACCGTAGTGATTGTGTTAGGTTTCCTCCAGACATGACGCTTGGCATTCAGGCCAAAGAGTTCAATCTTGGTTTCATCAGACCAGAGAATCTTGTTTCTCATGGTCTGTGAGTCCTTTAGGTGCCTTTTGGCAAACTACAAGCAGGCTGTCATGTGCCTTTTACTGAGGAGTGGCTTCCGTCTAGCCACTCTACCATAAAGGCTTGATTGGTATCCTTCTGAAAGGTTCCCCCACCTCCACAGAGGAAATCTGGAGCCATGTCAGAGTGACCATTGGGTTCTTGGTCACCTCCCTGACCAAGGCCCTTCTCCCCCAATTGCTCAGTTTGGCTGAGGGAGCAAGCTCTAGAAAGAGTCTTGGTGGTTCCAAACTTATTCCATTTAAGAATGATGGAGGCCACTGTTTTTAGGGACCTTCCATCCTGCAGAAAATGTTTTGTTACCCTTCCCCAGATCTGTGCCTCGACACAATCCTGTCTTGGCGCTCTACAGACAATTCCTTTGACCTCATGGCTTGGTTTTTGCTCTGACATGCACTTTCAACTGTGGGACCTTATGTAGACAGGTGTGTGCCTTTCCAAATCATGTCCAATCAATTGAATTTACCACAGGTGGACTCCAAGTTGTAGAAACATCTCAAGGATGAACACTGTAAAAACGATGCACCTGAGCTCAATTTTTAGTCTCATAGCAAAGGGTCTGAATACTTATGTATATAATGTATTTCTGTTTTTTATTTTGAAAACATTTGCAAAAATGTCTAAGAATCTGTTTTCAATTTGTCGTCATGGGGAATTGTGTGTAGATTGTTTAGGAAATGTTTTTATTTAGTCCATTAGAATAAGGCTGTAACATAATGTGGAAAAAGTCTAGGAGTCTGAATACTTTCCGACTGCACTGTAACACACTATCATGTGATTCAATCTGTTAAGGCCATAAAGACTGCATGTAATTTAATCCAGAATAGTCATTGGTTTTTAACCCAGACATTCTGTCCCTTAACTTCTAGTGGTTGCCATGGAAGCGGAGGGCTTTGGAGAGCTCCTGCAGCAGGCGGAGCAGCTTGCAGCGGAAACTGAGGCTGTGTCTGAGCTTCCCCATGTTGAGAGGAACCTTCAGGAGATCCAGCAGGCTGGAGAGAGGCTACGTTCCCGCACCTTAACCCGAACGTCGCAAGACGCTGCTGACGTAAAAGCGTATGTTCTCTCTTGTGTATCAGTCAGTCACAGTGATTTATTTTATTTAGAGATGACCCACACATTGAAATCACATGTGACGTATAGGCCAGTTCCCTTTTTCTAGTAATATCTCATTATTTCCCCTGTAATGAATGAGGCTGATGGTAATAAGATGTTGAAGTCATCTGCACAAAAGCTCATCATTATGATTGGTTATTTTTCAGATGTCAATACATCTGACTGCGTTTGGACTACTTGCAATTACGTGATCTTGTCACTATAGCGTGTGAAATAGAGGATAGATATGTTTCATCAGTATTTGTACTCTTGGACACCCAGTTTATTGGAGCTGTTCTGTTATGGGAGATGTCTTTAAGAACGTATTTATGATGGCAGGTTAATGCTGCTCCCCACATTTCACTGGCATATGAAATGCAGTGTAGCTTTGTTATGTTCTGCATTGCAGTGAACTTACTTCATGCTCCTCATGCCCTCTAGAGCAGTGGTTTCCAAACTTTTTATAGTCCTGTACCCCCTTTAAACATTGAAACTCCAGCTGCGTACCCCCTCTAGCACCAGAGTTGGCTCACTCTCAAATTTAGTTTTTTTGCCATCATTGTAAGCCTGTCTCACACACACACACTATACGATACATTTATTAAACATAAGAATGAGTTTGAGTTTTTGTCACAACCCGGCTCGTGGTAAGTGACAAATAGCTCTTCTAGGACCAGGGCACAAGTAATAATAATCAATAATTTAGCCCTTTTATTTAGCCATCTTACATATAAAAACGTATTTGTTCATCAAAAATTGTTAATAACTCAACACAGGTTAATGAAAAGGGTGTGCTTTAAAGGATGCACAGAACTCTGCAATGGGTTGTATTGAAGAGGCTCTCAGTCTTAAATCCTTATCCACAAACAGTCTGTGCTTGTATTTAGTTTTCATGCTAGTGAGGGCCGAGAATCCACTCTCTCACATAGGTACGTGTTTGGAAAGGGCATCAGTGTCTTAATAACCAGTTGCGACGAGCAAACCCGGATCCGGGATCCTATTTATAGCCTCAAGCTCATTACCATAACGCAACGTTAACTATTCATGAAAATCGCAAATGAAATAAATATGCTAGCTCTCAAGCTTAGCCTTTTGTTAACAACACTGTCATCTCAGATTTTCAAAATATGCTTTTCAACCATAGCAAAACAAGCATTTGTGTAACAGTATTGATAGCTAGCGTAGCATTTAGCGTAGCATTGAGCGGGCAACATTTTCACAAAAACAAGAAAAGCATTCAGATAAAATCATTTACCTTTGAAGAACTTCGGATGTTTTCAATGAGGAGACTCTCAGTTAGATAGCAAATGTCCCGTTTTTCCAAAAATATTCTTTGTGTATTAGAAATCGCTCCGTTTTGTACATCACGTTTGGCTACCAAAAAAACCTGAAAATTCAGTCATCAAAACGCCAAACTTTTTTCCAAATTAACTCCATAATATCGACTGAAACATGGTAAACGTTGTTTAGAATCAATCCTCAAGGTGTTTTTCACATATCTCTTTGATGATATAACGTTCGTGGAAGTCTGGTTTCTCCTCTCTATCAAATGGAAAAATAGTTGCACCTGGCGTTTGCGCACCAATTTCGACGCAGGACACCAGGCGGACACCTGGTAAATGTAGTCTCTTATGGTCAATCTTCCAATGATATGCCTACAAATACGTCACAATGCTGCCGACACCTTGGGGAAACGGCAGAAAGTGTAAGCTCATTCCTGTCGCATTCACAGCCATATAAGGAGACAATGGAAAACGGCGCCTCAGAAATTTTGCTCATTTCCTGTTTGAAGTTTCATCTTGGTTTCGCCTGTAGCATCAGTTCTGGGGCACTCACAGACAATATCTTTGCAGATTTGGAAACGTCAGTGTTTTCTTTCCAACGCTGTCAATTATATGCATAGCCGAGCATCTTTTTGTGACAAAATATTGCGCTTAAAACGGGAACGTTTTTCATCCAAAAATGAAATACTGCCCCCAGAGGTTCAAGAGGTTAACAGCGCAATTTGCCAAGGCAGGATACTCTTGAAAGCAGCCCTATCCAGAAATCTGACAGTGGCTTCTGATTAAATACAATTTTCACAGAACCGTCTCTCTTGTTCAGATATCGGTAAGTGGACTGGAGGCAAGGCATGAAAGGAATAACGGATCCAGTTGTTTGTGTCATCTGTTTTGGGAAAGTACCTGCGTAATTGCTCACCCAACTCACTCATGTGCTTCGCTATATCACATTTGCACAGTTCATTTGCACACAAAAAAATCATACAATGATGGAAATACCTGTGTGTTTTCCTTGTTAATGCAGACAGAGAAGAGCTCCAACTTCTTAATCATGGCCTCAATTTTGTCCCGCACATTGAATATAGTTGTGGAGATTCCCTCTAATCCTAGATTCAGATCATTCAGGCGAGGAAAAAACATCACCCAGATAGGCCAGTCATTTGAGAAACTTGTCATCATGCAAGCGGTTAGACAAGTTAAAATTAAAGAACACTTTAAGCTCGTCTCTCAATTTTAAAAAAAACCTGTCAATACTCTGCCCCTTGATAACCATCGCACTTCTGTATGTTATAAAAGTGTTACATGGTCGCTGCCCATATCATTGCATAGTGCAGAAAATACATGAGAGTTCAGGGGCCTTGCTTTAACAAAGTTAACCATTTTCACTGTAGTGTCCAAAACGTCTTTCAAGCTGTCAGGCATTCCTTTGGCAGCAAGAGCCTCTTGGTGGATGCTGCAGTGTACCCATGTGGTGTCGGGAGCAACTGCTTGCACGCACGTTACCACTCCACTATGTCTCCCTGTCATGGCTTTTGCACCATCAGTACAGATACAAACATGAGTAGCAGCTACGTTTGGCTACACACGGACTGTTAGTGGAATTCCCGCGAGAGAGTAATGGTTAATGTGATTGGATGTTAATTATTTGACTAGGCTACCTGTATTTGACATTGTGTTGTTATTTTGCTGAACATCTAGATGGTTTAATTTTATTTTTGGCAGTGAAACTAGGCTACCCAGGCAAAGAAAAAACCTCACCCACATCTATAGCACCGTTGGAAAATATAAATGAACTGTTTGAAAATGTGAAGAAAATAAAGAAAATAAAGAATTACTAAAAGTAAAATGTGAATCACATTTTTATTTTGGCGTACCCCAGTTTGGGAATACCTGCTCTAGAGGATACTATACTAAACAAACACAATCTACTCTTCCTCTGTTCCCTGTAGCTCTATCCTCCTGGGTTCCAGAGGCCTGGACATATTCCACATCTCCCAGCGTCTGGAGAGCTTGAGTGCTGCCACTACCTTTGAACCTTTGGAGCCAGTGAAAGACACTGACATCCAGGTATTAATTTCAGACTGTCTCTACGAGTGTGGGGCTACTTTTACATCCACACCTGTTCTCCGGTATGTCACAACCTTCTCTTCTGAGTTTTTCAGAGGCAAAGGCAGCCGGGCAAGTGATGGTAATGCATTTTTTTGAGTTCGTAATGATGCTTTAGTCAAACTGTCAGTTTCGTATCTGGTTCTGTTAATGTCACAGCTGAGGTTTACTGTGTAATGATTTTTTTATGCTAATAGGAACCAAGCTGACGGATTCTGTTGGAGGATCATTGCAGTTTCTTATTTTTGGAAGTATTAGAAATGTGTGTCTAGGAAAATATGTCTGACGTGTATTGTGTCCAAATCTTTACTCATCATTCTGTATATCAAACCCATTGCCTGAAGTGCTGAGAGTTTGCAATTCAAACGCATGCACAAAAGTTAACCCAACGTCCTTTGATTGGATTTGAATTGTCTTTGGTAGATGTCTATGTGATTTACATTTGGGGGTATTGAACTGTCTCTGGTACAGTTGAAGTCTGAAGTTTATATACACCTTAGCCAAATACATTTAAACTCAGTTTTTCACAATTCCTGACATTTAATCCCACATTTAATCCTTTAACTTCCTGACTGATGTCTTGAGATGTTGCTTCAAAATATCCACATCATTTTCTTTCCTCATGATGCCATCTATTTTGTGAAGTGCACCAGTCCCTCCTGCAGCAAAGCCCATCTGGTTTGGGCTTAGTGGCACCATCAGTTGTTTTTCAACAGTGCAATGATCCAACACACCTGCAGGCTGTTTAAGCGCTATTTAACC
Source organism: Oncorhynchus mykiss (assembly GCF_013265735.2). Taxonomy (NCBI): domain Eukaryota; kingdom Metazoa; phylum Chordata; class Actinopteri; order Salmoniformes; family Salmonidae; genus Oncorhynchus; species Oncorhynchus mykiss. The sequence goes on along the minus strand of NC_048565.1, from coordinate 27,529,779 downwards.
AAGGAGAGTGATGGAGTGCTGAATCAGATGACCTGGAGTCCACAACACCCGGCCTCAACCCAATTGAGTTGGTTTGGGATGAATTGGACGGCAGAGTGAAGGAAAAACAGCCAACAAGTGCTCAGTATATGTGGGAACTCCTTCAAGACTGTTGGAAAAGCATTCCAGTTGAAGCTGGTTGAGAGAATACCAAGTGTGCAATGCTGTCAAGGCAAAGGGTGGCTATTTGAAGAAACTCAAATATAAAATATATTTTCATTTGTTTAACACTTTTTTTTGGTTACTACATGATTTCATTTGTTTTTTCATAGTTTATATGTGTTGACTATTATTCTACAATGTAGAAAACAGTAAAAATAAAGAAAAACCCTTGAATGAGTAGGTGTTCTAAAACTTTTGACCGGTAGTGAGTGAGTGAATGAGTGAGTGTATACACACACACATATATATATATATATATATATATATATATATACAGTTGAAGTTGGAAGTTTACATAACCAAATACATTTAAACAAAGTATTTCACAATTAATGACATTTAATCCTAGTAAAAATTCCCTGTCTTAGGTCAGTTAGTATCACCAATTTATTTTAAGAATGTGAAATGTCAGAATAATAGTAGAGAGAATGATTTATTTCAGCTTTTATTCCTTTCATCACATTCCCAGTGGGTCAGAAGTTTACATACACTCAATTAGTATTTGGGAGCATTGCCTTTAAATTGTTTAACTTGGGTCAAACTTCCACAAGCTTCCCACAATAAGTTGGGTGAATTTTGGCCCATTCCTCTTGACAGAGCTGGTGTAACTGGGTCAGGTTTGTAGGCCTCCTTCACGCATACACGCTTTTTCAGTTCTACCCACACATTTTCTATGGGATTGAGGTCAGGGCTTTGTGATGGCCACTCTATTACCTTGACTTTGTTGTCCTTAAACCATTTTGCCACAACTTTGGAAGTATGCTTCGGGTCATTGTCCATTTGGAAGACCCATTTGTGACCAAGCTTTGACTTGGTCAGTATTGCATTACAATACCCCTCAAATCAGAATTGGCCTAATTCCTCTGCCTTAACCAGTGAAAAATAGTCCTTCATTAAGTATATCCTAAATAAGAGTCAGGACTATCAAGTGATAAATATCTGTGTAATTTAAAATAGGTAAAATATAAATGAGCCTAATTTCTCAGAGCATTTCCAGTAGGAATGATGGTATTAAAAATTGCAGATAAAGATAGTTATTGCTTTCTGAACTTCTGCTCTTAGCCCTGACTCCTATGTGTAAAAAAAATAAAAAGTTACATGGACAAATTTGTGGATATTTTCTTAATAATCAGGGATCAGAAACAGCCATACGCTGAGTATACAACATATTAAGAACACCTCTTTCCCTGACTTAGCTTTCACCTGGTCAGTCTATGATTCTTTATTGATGCCATCTGTTAAATCCACTCCAATCAGTGTAAAAGAAGGATTTTGAAGCATTGAGACATGGATTGTGTATGTGTGCTATTCAGAGGGTGAATAGGCAACACAAAAGATTGAAGTGCCTTTGAACGGCGTATGACAGGCGCACTGGTTTGCACAAGTTTTGTGTCAAGAACTGCAATGCTGCTGTTTTTTTTCACGCTCAACAGTTTCCTGTCTGTATCATGAATACATTTGGGAACCTGCATCCCTGTAGAATGCTATAGACACCTTGTACAGTCGTGGCCAAAAGTTTTGAAAATGACACAAATATTAATTTTCACAAAGTCTGCTGCCTCAGTTTGTATGATGGCAATTTGCATATACTCCAGAATGTTATGAAGAGTGATCAGATGAATTGCAATTAATTGCAAAGTCCCTCTTTGCCATGCAGTGGAAATGTTTTTTGGGGATTCAGTTCATTTGCATTTCAGCCCTGACACAAAGGAACCGCTGACATCATGTCAGTGATTCTCTCGTTAACACAGGTGTGAGTGTTGACGAGGACAAGGCTGGAGATCACTCTGTCATGCTGATTGAGTTCGAATAACAGACTGGAAGCTTAAAAAGGTGGGTGGTGCTTGGAATCATTGTTATTCCTCTGTCAACCATGGTTACCTGCAAGGAAACTCGTGCCATCATCATTGCTTTGCACAAAAAGGGCTTCACAGGCAAGGATATTGCTGCCAGTAAGATTGCACCTAAATCAACCATTTATCGCATCATCAAGAACTTCAAGGAGAGCGTTTAAATTGTTGTGAAGAAGGCTTCAGGGCGCCCAAGAAAGTCCAGCAAGCGCCAGGACCGTCTCCTAAAGTTGATTCAGCTGCGGGATCAGGGCACCACCAGTACAGAGCTTGCTCAGGAATGGCAGCAGGCAGGTGTGAGTGCATCTGCACGCACAGTGAGGCAAAGACTTTTGGAGGATGGCCTGGTGTCAAGAAGGGCAGCAAAGAAGCCACTTCTCTCCAGGAAAAACATCAGGGATAGACTGATATTCTGCAAAAGGTACAGGGATTGGACTGCTGAGGACTGGGGTAAAGTCATTTTCTCTGATGAATCCCCTTTCTGATTGTTTGGGGCATCTGGAAAAAAGCTTGTCCGGAGAAGACAAGGTGAGCGCTACCATCAGTCCTGTGTCATGCCAACAGTAAAGCATCCTGAGCCCATTCATGTGTGGGGTTGTTTCTCAGCCAAGGGAGTGGGCTCATTCACAATTTTGCCTAAGAACACAGCCATGAATAAAGAATGGTACCAACACATCCTCCGAGAGCAACTTCTCCCAACCATCCAGGAACAGTTTGGTGACAAACAATTCCTTTTCCCGCATGATAGAGCACCTTGCCATAAGGCAACAGTGATAACTAAGTGGCTCAGGGAACAAAACATCAATTTTTTGGGTCCATGGCCAGGAAACTCCCCAGACCTTAATCCCATTGAGAACTTGTGGTCAATCCTCAAGAGGCGGGTGGACAAACAAAAACCCACAAATTCTGACAAACTCCAAGCATTGATTATGCAAGAATGGGCTGCCATCAGTCAGGAAGTGGCCCAGAAGTTAATTGACAGCATGCCAGGGTGGATTGCAGAGGTCTTGAAAAAGAAGGGTTAACACTGCAAATATTGACTCTTTGCATCAACTTCATGTAATTGTCAATAAAACCTTTGACACTCATGAAATGCTTGTAATTATACTTCAGTATTCCATAGTTACATCTGACAAAAATATCTAAAGATACTGAAGCAGCAAACTTTGTGGAAATTAATATTTGTGTCATTCTCAACCTTTGGCCACAACTGTAGAGTCCATGTCCCGACGAATATTGCAAATCAACATTAGGAATGTGTTCCTAATGTTTGGTATACTTGTATTTTTACTAGCTATGGAATAACCAATTGATGATCAAGTGGTGCTGTAATGTGTTCAGAACCTAAATGGATACATGCCATATTATAGTGGGTTTCAAACTAGGGCCGGGAATTGCCGGGGACCTCACAATACAATATTATCACAATACTTTGGCGCTGATACGATTCGTGTTGCGATTTGATGCTGTGAATTTATTGTAATGTTCCAAACACATTGCTCGCCATATGTCTGCTGCAGAGGGACAAGAGAGAGCCGTGAGAACATTTTGTTTTGATCAGTCATGGAAATTAAAGTGCTGAAAACCAATTGGTACTCTATTTCAAAAGAAGTTGGAGAACAAGCTATGGAATAGTGCTGAGCGGTTTACTGAAACGTTGGTTATTTTACTTTTTTAAAGAACTCATTGACCAACATCCGTTCAATTATTTGAATTCCATTTTGGAGGGTTTTTTCTGTGAGCTCATGAGTTTCTCTAGAGATAAATATCCAGCCCAAACTGTGAGATGTAGCAGGGAGTTATAGTTTCCAACAGGACAATATTCTAGGTAGTTTAGCTCATAACGTGGTAATTAACTACAATGACCATAATCCCGTGCACATCTACTTGTCCGGTCTGTTTCTTTTACACCTGCTATGGAAGAGAGAAGAATGTGTGATTGTGAGGGGATACAGAGAGCAGCTGTTTCTTCCCGAGGTATCTCTATCTGAAAATACATGGTCTAAGTGATTGATAGTTGGTATTCAGCAGTCATAAAAGTATTCCTTATTTACTTTAAAGAACTACAAAATAGTGATTTTTGTCAGGCAGCAGCTCTGCAGAGATGAGAAGACTTGGAATTAAATGTTAGACTAATCAAATAATATACACCTGACATTTTTTATTTAAGTAAGGTGAATAAATTGTTAATTAACCTTTTATTTAAACTAGGCAAGTCACTACTAAGCAGTAATTGGCAGTTACATCATGGGACTTTTTTAAATGTATAGTTTTATTCTGTGTTACTTCATTCAACCCACGTAATGCATAGTGCAAATAATCGAAACCGGAATCGAAAACCGTGATAACAAATCTAGCCGAAACTGAATCACCCCCCTGAAAAAGCACTAATTGCTCATCACTAGCTATGAAGTTTTGATGCAGTTACAGCCAACTAGCGCAAAAATAATATTACAATATTGTCAAAACAATATGATGTATCATCAAAAATAATATCCCAACATGTAACTGTATGGATTATATTTCTTCCCCATCACTATTCCAAACCCTGTCCAGTGTCCACCTGCGAGCTGGGGCTGTTTTTACAAAAGTCAATATGGAGGCATTTTATTTGTTTTTCTTTTGTCTACACACTGGCTTTTCCCCGTCCTCCATGTGTGCTGATGAATTGCAGCTGGGATGATGTTCCCTGCGTTTTTATGCAAGTCAATGAAATGTGAAATGCCTGCTAATCAGTTAATGGTAGCTCTTACTTTCTGCCAATTGTTACATCAACGGATGATGTTTCTGCAAATCTGAAGCCATTTAGTGGGAACAGCCTGAACTGTCTCAGATGAAGGGAAATGGGAAGAACCTCCAGTCAATGTGCAGTATGTTGAAAAAGAAGATTAGCACCAGTCTATACTGTTATTCCATTGTGTTTAGTAGTCACATGTAAAAACACATGAGAAAATGATGAGGCTTGAAGACGGAGTACCATCCTCTGGCCACACCCAGACCGTCAAACGTTAACACACAATGTTCTCTCTTGCTCTTAATTGGTTTGACCCTACAATATTAATTTTAGCAGTGTTTAATAATATTGTTGCTGTATCAAATGCATTGATTAGCCTATTCTAGAAGAGGGTGTCGTCCACACATCAGGAAATGATCATACAAATTAGGCCTATGACAGGGTTGTGGGGGATGGGAAGGCAGCAGATAGTCAGTGAATGACTGGGGTGTTATATTTCTGTATTGATCGCCTCAATTTCTGATGAACCCGGTGCTACCTCTCCCACTCATAATCCCCAACCTTACATGTGGTGGGCCGGCCGGATGGAGCCTTGGTTTTACTGGAAGTGCACTTAGCCCTGTTGCAGGATTTAACAAGGCCTTTTTAGCTGGACTCAGTTGAGTGCGTGGGCCAGACACAGTGGGAAGTGGCTGGCCTTCTACTGTTCTGTACTTTTTATCCTCCCCCTCCACTGTGCATACCTTTGCATTCCTGTCCATTTTTTCACATGACAGTTTTCATGGGCAATTAATGGAACATTTCTTTAGAAAAACTGTGTGACCTTGCTGTATAAAGCTAGTATTACTCTCACATTACTGGTGTCTCGTGTTAACCTTACGGGCAGGGAGCCTCTGTAGAGTTAAGTCAAGCCACAATAAAAAGCTATTCAAGATTTATCATCAAACTGTTGGACAATACAATTCACTTTTCTTCAAATATCCTATGTTACAAACTGTGTGCCTTGATTAGTTATAAAATATTACTTAGCAGTCTATGGATTGCCACCCTTTTCAGCTATTTATTAGTCACGACAATTAGGCTAGTCCAGGAGATGATATTTGTATGTGGTAGCCTATGTGCAGTCAGTGGAACTGAATGGTATTTTCCCTATTGTCTGCACTGCATTCATAGCTTAGTCTTTTCAGTAGCCTAGGCACTGGTAATAATATTGTGTGGTATTCTTTACATTGAGTGTGATTTCACTGTGTAGTACTGTATGTTCAAGTGCTCAAAGGGAAGCTTAAGAAGACAAAGGAAATGCTGGATGCTGATGAGGCGTAGCCGCTCTTATCTCTGTGGGTGGCTCACAGAGGAATTGGGGTGTGAATGATGTCTGTAGTATATTTGGGTGGTAATGCATATGATTTCCCACATTTAAGTTTAAGGTATGTGTATATAGCCCACCTTTTTTACATTTGTTATATTTGTATGTGTTGAGGCATGGCTCACATCAGTGAGGATGGAGATGAAGAAAGAATGAGAGTGAGAAAGGGGTGATAGACATATCCAAGGGAAAGATACAGAGAAAGAAGAGAAAATTGACAGAATGTAACTGAAATGAAGATCGAATAGAGGCGAGAAAGGCATGGAAAGAGAGCTGGATCACAGTCCAATGATAAAATGGCGAAAAGGAGAAGTGTCTTTCTCTCTTTCCCAGTTTTTCAATTCCATCTTTTTCTGTTCCTGCTTTCTCTCCCTCCCCCTCTTTCTCTCCCTCCCCCATCTTTCTCTGAGAGCAGCTACAGTGATGGCATGTATTCTCTGGACAGTCTGATAAGCGCAGCTGCTGCTACAGCAGACTTTGGTTAAATAGCTTCACATGTGCAGCATGTCTGGTCTGTGCAGCTGTGTACTCTGTATGCCCCCCTGAGAAGCCACTGCACCCTTCTCATTAACTAAACATGACTCCTTAAGAGGATTATTAGCCCAATTTCTGGACAGGATGTCGGAAGCCATCAGCAGAGGGGAGAAAAACCATTACCATAATTGCATTGCGCTAGGGGAGGAGGAAAAGGGGAAGGATGCATAGATGTATAAAAAAAAAAGAAGGAAGAAATGAGTGGCACTGAGAGAAGAGGACGGCAGGGATGCTGGAAAGAAGCAGGCGGCGGGGGAGGATCTGCTGATAGAGAGAGGAAGGCCTGTGAGGTTGAGCAATTACTCCTCCTTGATCTCCCCCCTGCGTCTGAGGGCTGACTTGGTATAGTCCTCCAACAATAAAACAGCCTACAGTAACCCTTCATGTGGCACATCTCTGGGTTCACACCGGTGGCCCACATTGGGTGAGGAAGGTGCAGCGTCTGCGATGCGGGCCTGTCAGAGGATGGTCCGAAAACGCCCCAGAATGGCGCCTGCTCAGTTCTTCAGATGGAGACGGCTGTGTGTTTAGTGTCAGGCATAGGTCTGTCTACACCTGGTTACCTGCACCTCTCCTCTCTCTCCCTGCCTGGCAGGCTGAGCCACAGCATGAGTGAGTATTGCCTCCACACACAGACACTCTGCGTTTGTACATCTGCTCTGTCTCTGTCACGATCTGTCTGTCACCTTCTTCTCTTTCCTCTCTCACTCTGTCACCATCTTTGTCTGTGACTATGAAGATGGTGATGGTCAGTTATATGAATGCTTATTCTCCACACAGGAAGTGGTGGCATAAGGGTGGGGTTTCACCTCCCCTGCTCCGCTCATTGTCACAGAGTAAATGAAGATGCAGGTTTTCAGCTACTGACCCATCACACTTTTTTCTTTGTATCTCTGGAACTGCTGAGCATCAGTACATTACATGCAGAACTAAGGGAAAAGGATGAAACATAGAATTCAACATGTAAATCCAGATGATAGAGAATTGATTTTAAGATGTTCTAGAATGCTTTCTGTGTGTGATGTTGTAACTATGTACAGACACAGTAAAATCACTATGATTTGTGAACCTTTAGACTGCTCGTTTGACTGAGCCCTGGGAAGAATTGTATGTATGTGACACGAATCAGCACCGTGATATGGTCCATGTGTTACATGTACATTTATTCCTATGCTGTCCTTTTTTTTTTCTTGAGTTCTACTTTAGTGAACTATAGTGAATGTTTTCTGTTCTTGCGAAATTGTATGCATAATCGTATGCATACGCCACACAAATTGAGGGACCTACAATTATGTAGGAGAAGGTTCTCGAGTCAGACCAGCTGGCTATATATGTTACATACTGCACATGTGTATTTGGCTGGATATATGCCATGAATAAAAGATCCAGGGAGTTTACAGCTTCTTTGTCCGTTACTCAGGGAGTTTAGAACCTACATTTGAAATGATAGCCTAAAGTGTACGGTTTTTAAATTAAAAAAATAAAAATGCGGATAAGTTCCCCCCTCCCTTTTGACCCTTCACTTTCTGGAAACCATAGAATGAAAAGCATAGCCTAATCTTGGTACTCTGTTATATTCTTCCACATAATGCCAGTTCACTAGGAAATGTATAAATTTATTCAGATGTATTCTCTGTGTGTCTTGCTGTGTTTGGAGACTTGACCTGAGCTCTCCTAGTATATAAATAGCTCCATTGTCAGCTCTTAGGGTGCAAACTGGGTAGAACCTGTTTCGTTTGGAGAGCAGAATCTCCTGAGGGGGGCGCTCCTTTCTCTGCCACAGACGATGGGAGGACCGAGCACAATGACTGAGCAAGAAATTTAATTGGCAAGATATAGCAGGAAATCTTCCTTTGATTTATCTTTTTAATAGAGGATAGGTACTGCTCTTATTGCTTGCGATACTGAAAAGCCTCAGCCTCCCCCCTCCTCTCGCACTCTCCGCACTGTTCATTTACACTTGTCATTTGACGGTCGGCTGCTGAAGTAATAAGTCAATGATAATTTATAGCTGTCAGTCAAGATGCGGACTGCTGCCACTCTGATGTCTGGTGATGTGATGGATTGGACAGACTGGGGCGAGGGTTTGAGCCTGTGGGGAGGGTTTGAGCCTGTGGGGAAGGTTTGAGCCTGTGGCGAAGGGGGAGGGGCTGAGGCAGGGAGAGGTGAGGTGGGGAGGGCTGGACGGGATGCTGCGCGGTCCCTCCTAGAGATGACAGGTGCCGAGACAGTCTGCAGGAAAAGGCCCATTATCTGAGAGAAGGGGATAGACTACTATATATATATCATACTGACACCTGGAAAATACGAAATCCATTAGGCTTCCATTTGCTCTTTTCTTTTTTTCGCCAGTTCTACCGTTTATTTTTTTTTTTTTTTTTACATATTTCAATAGTATCTCCTATTGCTGTGCGAGGAAGTGTAAATGTGTGCCATTGTGAATTGCAGGCCTTAATCGCAGACTAAAGTATGACATTACCCTTTTCAGCTTTAAAAATGTCTTGTCTGCATAAAAGGAAATTCCACTCTAAAAGGCATGAGATTGTCTGTTGGTTATTCCTCTGTAGCAGACTTATGGAATATGGAAGACAACGATAGACTAAATTATCAGATTTTTAAGGCGAATAAATGTCCTCCCATTGTAAAAGGGTGTGGCTGGCATTTAGCCTAGTTGTTAAAGCCAGTGTCCACGATCACAGAGAATGGGCGTAGTGAGAGTGACATCCATTGTGCTGACTATCAGGGTATCTGTGTCATTGTGGCAAGCTGGTCACCACTGTGGTACCATTCATTCATGGGCTGGAATTTGGTTTCCTAACGATCCGCGATGGCTCTATGGACGATTCAGCACCACCCTTTTTTTAGTAGGCTATATCTTATTCTTTGCTTCTAACCCCACCCTAGTTTAGATGCATTGACCCCTCAACCACCGCCCTCTTTTACATTGCTCTGTGTCTGGGTGGGTGAGTTTTATTCCCCCCACCTCTCGGGCTGGCAGGCTGCCTTGTGGCAACGTCCACTACGAGGGCGGTTCTGCCTGTTCTGGGTACAAAATGTTTTCTCTTTCTCTTCGGACATCGGAAGGAGTGGAGGCTGATGTTTCTCTGTGCGTGCCAAAGTGTACATTAATTCGCTTACTCTATGTGAGATGGTGAGCACAGTCTACGTGCACCTACACAGCTGTGTGCAAATTTGCTCATGAATTAAACCCATGACTAACATGACAAAACAATATGTCAATTTGAGTTCCTTGTATGTAGGTATTGCAATAGTAATGGCATTTTTATTGTATTTTGGTACTGAAAGGTAGGCTTGTTATATCACCATTTTGACCCCTTAAGGAAGTGAGACAGCAGACAGACGAACATTTTAGTCTCTTCAAGATGCATCCATCCGTCTCTTTTATATCATGTTAGTCAGTTGAATGTATATGCTGATGAATCTCAGCCCACTGTGGAGTTTGTTCCCTAAGGTAGGAAATTGAAGATGGGATGATACGAGGACAAAGGGCCAGGTGCGGTGCGTCTAATCGACTGGTGCTCATCATCAGTCAGGCTTCGTTGAATTAGCTGTAAAATGCCTTGAGATGGGCTCTGGGTTTGTGGGGATGGGATGGAGCATGAAAATGGCTTAACGCTTGACAAGATACGTAACAGGAGTTATCTTTGAGTGGTTAGAATGTCAGGTCAGGAGGAGGCTTCTACGGCTACTAAGAACATGAAGTTGCTAAGCCCTGATTGCTGGCCTCTCATTTTTAGCACAGCGTTCATGATGATAGTTCTTCTCCTTAGTTAGCCCTTGCAGCTAGCATGACTGACTGTGGTCAAGTGGAATGTTGGTTAAAGCCATTCTAACCTCCAGCATTTCTGTCTTTCCAGGGCTTTCTGAAGAATGAGAGGGACAATGCGCTGCTCTCTGCAATCGAGGAGTCACGTCGCAGGGTAAGTGGCACTCTCTTGGCTGACTGGTTTGCCATGACCACACCCTCTCTGCACCCCATGTTCACATCTAATAATCCCATTTGGCTTTAACATACCTGGGGCTTCATTTATCAATATTGCGTTGAAACTATTCTAAAATACTACTTACGGAAGGAAATTAGATTGTTCGTACACAGAAAAGGTGTGATTTGTCAAACAATCCTATGAGCATCATACGCACACTGGTAGGAGATCTGTTGATAAATACCAATTGTTTGCACAACCTAGGCTATTAGCATTTCGAAACGCCCCTAATTAACCATATAGACAGTCATCCCTTTAAACCTGTGGGAATATACAACGCTGTACCATGAAATAGCCTACAACGGCACAACCCCAAAAAGCTATTAAAAAAATCACTTTTCCGAGACTGAAATAGAGGTGCTAGTGTCAGAGATTGAATACAACAAAAAGGTTTTATTTCACTCGCCCAGTTGTTTGACCAGTAAAATGTAATAAAGCTACAAAGAGAGGACCATTAAGACAGTTCTAAGTTGCTTTACCAATGGCAATATACTTCAAATGAGTAGGCAACACTCGCCAATATGCCATTCATCCTCAACAGCACCCTCCTGTAGGCGTATAGACCAGCATGGCTGTTTTGCAAAATGAACGAGTTGTGCGTTCCACCTGGCCAACACATTCAGCAACGTTTTATTGCGTATCACGTCACCTGCACATTGAGTGGAAGCCTTTTCTGTTCATAGTTTTAACTCGTTTTGGGATGGCTCTTTAATGGCGTTATGGGTGCCGTCTATTGCGCCGTTCGTATTTGGGAACCCATTGGTGGCAAAGAAACCCCTGTTGTGCTTTGGTTTATGGAAATTGTATGTTGCGGTTTGTATGTTATTGCATACAAAACATTGGTTCATCAAGGGATGTGAGATGCCGATGGGCAAGCTCCCGCTGAAAAGTGCCCGTTGCCAAAAACCTGAGGGTAGATAACACTTTGATGTTTACCGGACTGGCCTTTCTAAATGGGTTTTAAATCCTCGCAAGGATCCTATAAGATTGGTTTTGGGAAACGATATCTGATGAGCCAATCTGTCGTTTCTGCAAAAATAGTCCTACCTGTTTCTAAAAACGCTCACTCTGCAAAATGCAGCGTGTGCTAAATCTTCCAACCGAGCAAAATCAGCCATCTCTCATTCCATTTCTCATTATCTCAGTCTTTTGTAGTATTTCATAAAGTTTAACTTTCATATGTGCCACTAATTTAACAAATCACTGTACTTTATAGGGAGTATTATTGTAACAAATGCACTGATATGGTCACAATGAAAATACAATTAACTCTCACATATATTTTCCACATCCTACGCTTGACAAGCAGTTATTTTATTCCACCACTGGTCATGGCTATGCGTAAATCTACGCACCGGCTCAAGCAAACCTTCATATTGATAAATCTCACACTCTGCTCTTGTATAGCCAGAGGTTTCCCTCCATGACATCTTGACATACCAAATGTTCTCCTGAATAGGCTATAGTTGCAATCTGTCTCACACCTTTTAATAAAAATAATAAACCCGTACCCTGTGTTGTCAATCATGACTTGTTCACCTTGTACCAATATAAACCCTTTGCCTATTATCTTTCTAAAATGGTTTCCTCTGCATGAGTTCAGACCAGGTTTAATTAGGAACAGTTCTAATTAGCATCCACTGTCCCAGTGGGATTGAGATAGATAAGGTCTCTGGATTCTAATCGGTTCTTGGCTAAATCTGGACCAGCCGTAAATGCAGACCCACTTTAGCGTCACAATCCCATCCCTCCACCCACCCAGGCATCACAGGGCGTGAGCCAGTTTGAAGAGCCAGCATAGTCCCAGATCTCACTTTTACTGTGTGGGGCCCCAGGATGCCTGCATGGGTGATTGGAGGTGTTTATTGTGCACAGATAAAGTGCCTTCAGAAAGTATTCATACCCCTTGACTTATTGCACATTTTGTGTTATAGCCTGAATAGAAACGTATTTTGTTTTTGTTTTTCTCATTCATCTATACCTAATACCCCATAATGACAAAGTGAAAACATGTTTTTAGAAATGTTGGTACATTTATTGCAAATTAAATACAGAAATATCTCATTTACATAGGTATTCACACTCCTGAGACAATACATGTTAGAATCACATTTGGCAGTGATTACAGCTGTGAGGTTTTTTTTGGTTAAGTCTCTAAAGCGTTGCACACCTGGATTGGACAATATTTGCACATTATTCTTTAAAGATTCTTCAAGCTCTGTCAAGTTGGTTGTTGATCATTGCTAGACAGCAAAGTCTTTTCATAGATTTTTCATGCTGATTTAAGTCAAAACTGTGACTAGGCCACTCAAGAACATTTCTCTTGGAAAGCAACTCAAGTGTATATTTGTCCTTGTTGTAGGTTAATGACCTGCTGAAAGGTGGACTTGGATAGCAGAACCAGGTTTTCCTCTAGGATTTTGCCTGTGCTTATCTCTATTCCAATTCATTTTATCCTAAAAAACTCCCTAGTCCTTGCCGATGACATGCATATCCATAACATGATGCAGCCACCACCATGCTTGAAAATATGAGGAGTGGTAAAATCCCCAAACATAACGCTTTGTATTCAGGACATAAAGTGAATTTCTTTGCCATATTTTTGTAGTTTTACTTTAGTGCCTTATTGCAAACAGGATGTGTGTTTTGGAATATTTTTATTCTGTACATGTACTTCCTTCTTTTCACTCTGTCATTTAGGTTAGTATTGTGGAGTAAGTACAATGTTGTTGATCCATCCTCAGAGTTTAAATCAAATCAAATCAAATGGCTGTGATTGAAGAAAACTGTTTTAAGTCACCATTGGCCTCTTGGTGACATCGCTGAGCGGTTTCCTTCCTCTCCGGCAACTGAGTTAGGACGCCTGTATCTTTGTAGTGACTGGGTGTATTGATACACCATCCAAAGTGTAATTAATAACTTTGAAATGCTCATATACAATGTCTGCTTTTTTTTATCCATCTGCCAATATGTGCCACCCTTTGCGAGGCATTGGAAAACCTCCCTGGCCTTTGGTTGAATCTGGGTTTGAAATTCACTGCTTGACCGAGGGACCTTAGAATTTTACGTATGTGTGGGGTACAGAGATGAGGTAGTCGTTTAAAAAATCTTGTTAAACACAATTGCACACAGTGAGTTCATGCAACTTATTATGTGACTTGTTAGGCAAGTTTTTACTCCTGAACGTATTTAAGCTTGCCATAACAAAAGGGTTGAATACTTATTGACTCAAGACATTTCAGCTTTTCATTTTTTATTAATTTGCAATGATATCTAAAAACATAATTCCACTTTGATATTATGGATGGGGTATTGTGTGTAGGCCAGTCACACACAATCTCAATTTAACCAATTCAAAATGTGGAAGAAATCGAGGGGTGTGAATACTTTCTGAAGAAACTGTATCTCCCATGGCGAGAGTTTTTGCAGCGTTGGCTATTTTAAACAAATCATGTGGTTTCTAACCCATTTATGCAGCCTAGCCTGGTTCTCTCAATTATTTTCAAATTGGTCTGTCCAAATTAAATTGGTTCTCTCTCTCTCTTCGTACTTACGTGTTCTCTTTTCTTGTTCTCTGTCAGACGTTCCTCCTGGCAGAGGAGTACCACCGTGAGTCCATGCTGGTTCAGTGGGAGCAGGTGAAGCAGAGAGTACTGCACACCTTGCTGGGAGCAGGGGAAGATGCTCTGGACTTCAGCCAAGACGTAGAGGTCAGTGTCTCCATCTGATGTTTATCATTGTCCTATAAACCCTATGAACTCCAGTGCATAAAGCACACATCCAGATATAATCTATATACATATAATATATGACTTGACCACATTGAGATAAATACGCACTCATCAAAAATGTTTACTAACCCAGATGGATGTTGCAGAATTCAATAGGCCCCTCCCATTTGCAAGATTTTCCCTTAAATATTTTATTTTTCATAAAATAAATGGCAAGCACTCCTGTTTTTAATAATGGATAATGATCCAGCACATTCAGTTTGGTTCTCCCACAATGTTATCAGTCTTTACCAAAGCTATGTTTGTTTTATGTAACTGTTTAGATAACCTTCAGGGCTCCAGATATTTAGCACAGTAGGAAAACTGCTGTGGTAATCATAATTTCCTAACTGTAGTTCTTACACATTTTCCTGTGGAGTGTGTTAGAGTTGATTTGGATTTGTTTTTCCCTGTGTTTATTGAATTATTAACCAACAGTTACATTTTAAATTTGTGACCTGCTGTTCACTCTCTATGCCAGAAACAAACTATCTTCTGTGTTCAGTTGTTGCTGTCTATACTCTCTTCTCTTATAATGCCATGTCTCATACAGCATTTATACTGCCCTATACATGGAATATACATTTATACTGCCCTATACATGGAATATAAATTTATACTGCCCTAAACATGGAATATACATTTATACTGCCCTATACATGGAATATACATTTATACTGCCCTATACATAGAATATACATTTATACTGCCCTATACATGGAATATACATTTATACTGCCCTATACATGGAATATACATTTATACTGCCCTATACATGGAATATACATTTATACTGCCCTATACATGGAATATACATTTATACTGCCCTATACATGGAATGAACATTGTATGGGTGTGTCCCTTTTGTTCTCAAGAATACATGGTTGATCTGGATAAATGTTTGTGTGTACGTGCGTGCATTTTATAATGCGAGTGCATTCAACCGTGAGCTTTGTTCACAATGGCTTTCACGCTACGTTGGTCACGTCTACAATTATGAGCAACAAAGATTGAGGCGATAACCCTTCGTTTCTCTCGCCATCACATAACTACACACTTTTATTCACAATCTTTTAGGTTTACCCTGTCCTCTCAGGGCAGCTTTCTATTTAACGTTCAGTGAAATGACTTGTATCGTCTCCCTGTCTGTTTGTGTTGCAGCCCAGCTTTGTGAGTGACGCAGGGACTCCTGGGCGGAGTGCTCTTGACAGCGTGGAGGTAGCCTATGGACGACAGGTTAGTAATTTGGCCTGACGCTGATTGCAGTGCAGCACCACTTAACGTGAGATACCTACGGTACATAGCAAAAAAAGGGAAGTGCAGTCTGCAATTAGTCTCACTTAAAATGTTCAAAGATGTGAATCACCAAACCCGTTCTCTCTCGTGTATTTTATAAATTTCCCTATGTGACGATATTAGACTTTAATAGGCTGTAATACATCCAGTCAGCCTGGGGCTAAGTGCCCTGGAACCTCGTGGGCTGAAATGGATGCACAGCCTCAGTCAGGATGCAGCTGCACTGTAGTGCACTTCACTTCATAGTTATGGGGTCCTGCTAAACAAGGCAGCAATAGATCAAATAATTGATTAGCTAGCAGAGCCAGGGCATGCTGGGTAATTTCTCTGCCCCATTTCACAGGGGTCAGCCTGTCTCTGTATCGTCCTCCCCAGTCACTCGATGAACACTGGAGTTTTAGTCCACTGGTTAAAGAGGACAGAATGTGTCGCCATATCGCCTGCGGTGTCATCATGCTGCTCTTTGTGATCTTCTTTGATGACCTGCTGAACGTTTTCATCCTTTTTGTCCTGTTTTTCATCATCCATCACTTCTCTATGCGGTCGTAGTGTTCCCTGGGGACGACTGGGACCGAGGTGCGGATCAGGGCCCCCTGGTCTTAGTGCTGAAACGGACAGCATTCAGTCTGTCAGTACCTCTCTGTCCTCTGACCCATCTGTAAGTGTTTCTCTGCTTTTGTTCCGCCTCAGATCTACGTCTTCAATGAGAAGATAGTGAACGGACACGTCCAGCCCAACCTGGGAGACCTCTGTGCTTCAGTGGTAGACAGCCTGGATGACAAGGTTAGCTTCACGGAACCATTCCACATTCCTTTGTCTCTGTCTACGTTTGTCTTCCGCTGGGTTGGTAAATTCTCCAATGGCCAGTTGTGGACATTTTGGATAACGAGTGTGTATATCTGAACGAGTATATATGTTTGTCTCTACAGAACGTGTCAGATATGTGGCTGATGGTGAAGCGGATGACAGACGTGCTGCTGGTCCCAGCCAAAGACACGCTGAAGAGCCGCACGTCTGTGGACATGCAGATGGCTTTCGTCACGCAGGCCCTGCAGTTCCTGGAGAACAGGTCAGAGGGGAGAGCTGTAGAATTAGAATGAGAACACTTCCTAAATGTATTGCAAAATACACTCATGTAGTTACCCCTCCACTAACGTTTCTCTTTGTGTTCCCTCTACGGCAGCTACAAGAACTACACCATGGTAACAGTGTTTGGGAACCTGCTCCAGGCCCAGCTGGGCGGAGTCCCTGGCACCTATCAGCTGGTGTGCAGCTTCCTCAACATCAAGCTACCAGGGCCTCTGCCAGGCATGCAGGTACTATTGCCCCCCCGCACTGCAGCACATTCTGCTAGAAACGACATTAGCACTGTGCCCAGCCTTACATAGCCCTGGACTATTCCAGTTGGAGCTTTTACTAAGTGTAGTGTAGAGACATGCAGGTTAACTCCGCTGTGTGTGTTTATAATAAATAGGATGGTGAGGTGGAGGGTCACCCAGTCTGGGCTCTGATCTACTACTGCCTGCGCTGTGGGGACCTGGGGGCTGCCATGCAGGTGGTGAACCGGGCTCAGCACCAGCTGGGAGACTTCAAGACCTGGTTCCAGGAATATATGAACAGCCCTGACAGACGGTAGGAACCTCACACATAATGTACCTCCGCTGTGTTAGTAAACTGGTCAAGGCTGATTAGCTTTCCGTTTCTCAATCTCCTGGAATTTGACGTGCTGTAACTCTATGGCTCAGAACACCAAAGCACCAGTGTGATTTCTTTGCTCATATGAATCAAATCTAATCTCCTTAGTACTCGTTTTCTCTCCATCTCTTTCTGTCTACTGCTTTCTGTCTGACCTGTGCTGTGTCCTCTCCTCAGCTTGGCCCCTGCCACAGAGAACAAGCTGCGTCTCCACTACCGCAGAGTGCTGAGGAACAGCGCTGACCCCTACAAGAGGGCCGTCTACTGCCTCATTGGGAAGTGTGACATCGCAGACAACCATGGAGAGGTGGCCGACAAAACCGAGGACTACCTGTGGCTCAAGGTGCTTGCCTGATGACCAGTCTGTAGAGTCAGGATATTAATATTTTACCACTGTACATGATACGTAGCGCTAGTTGGGGAGAATCAGGTCAAATAGGTTTGCCTATTGTAAATGAGCCCTCACATTAACGTAGACCTGTCCCTTCCTCCATGCCCACAGCTCAACCAGGTGTGCTTCGATGACGACGGCAGCAGTGCTCCTCAGGACAAACTGACACTGGCCCAGCTACAGAAACAACTTCTAGAGGACTACGGTGAGTTCAGAACACTTCTGGGTACATGACAGCCAGACTACTAATTTGAACAAAAATAGACCTTCAATACTAATTCTGTTCTGAGAGAGAATACTGTCTAGGACTGGAGGACTCTATTAAAGTAGAGTTGTGTAATATCACCACTTCTCAGTCCCCCCTGGGAACTGCTCTGCTCAGATAAAGAAGTGCTTCACTGTTCACTCTTAAGACTTAAACTTTTCTTAAGTTTTATCAGACATAAGGAGGCAAAGCTCTCCCACCTGAAGGATGAATCATGGCTTGTTATCTCGCTCATTTCAACACAGTGCAATACAAGGTGACTGTGACTCATAGATAAGCTTGCTGCCTTTCAAAATGGCTGATGTATTCATGTTTACTTCCTACTTAGTTGAACATGAACTTTACTGAGAGGGATTAATGCAAGTTGATGATGAAGTAGTAGAAGTGGAATAGTTTTGGTTTGTTTGTAATTGTTTTGAATCTTTGTAATGCGGAGCAAATACATTTCTGACTTTATTAATATATATTCAATTAGCATGTTCTATTCCCTTTCCCATAATGTGATCCTAATAATTTAGAGTTTATCTGCAGGAGAGTCCCACTTCTCAGCCATCCAGCAGCCGTTCCTGTACTTCCAGGTGCTGTTCCTCACGGCCCAGTTTGAGGCTGCTGTGGCCTTCCTGTTCCGGGTGGAGCGTCTACGCAGTCATGCTGTTCACGTGGCTCTGGTTCTCTACGAGCTAGGGCTGCTGCTCAAGTCATCTGGACAGAGTGCACAACTGTGTACGTCAGGCTACGTGTTTGTCTTCCTCTACATTTGCTTAATTTCTAGTCACACACCTTTTGTAGTTTTGAAGCTGATGGCTACTGATAAGTGAATGTTTTTCTACGTTTCAGTGAGTCAGGAGGCTGGGGACCCCCCTATGGTCCGACGGCTCAACTTCATCCGTCTCCTCATGCTCTACACACGCAAGTTTGAGTCCACAGACCCCCGGGAAGCGCTACAGTACTTCTACTTCCTACGGTTCGTTAAGTTACATTGCAGCCATCCTCCTAAGAGATGCTGCTCTCAGTTGGGGAGACCTCTCCACCACTCCACTGTGTGTCAATAACACTTGGAGGCACGGCGGTATGAAGGGAAAATTAAGTCTTTGTTAGGGGATTTCTGGGTGATTGAAGAGATGAGGCCTCATGAATAAGCCAGTGGGCCATGAATCCAGTTCACCATGAATAATACAGAGGCTTTCACACATGCCCTTGGTTGGGTCATTTACTCTTTCTATTGGGGTTAAGAGAATAAAGAGTTTTGATTAGAGCCTTCAGACCTTTATTGTTAATTAAAAGCTGTAATGTGTATCCAATAATAGTTGTTTTTTTTATATCAAATATGTGATTGTCTATCCTCTCTTCCTTTTGGGTACAGGAATGAAAAAAACAGCCAAGGAGAAAACATGTTTATGTGCTGTGTTAGCGAGCTGGTGATTGAGAGTCGAGAGTTTGACATGCTTCTGGGAAGACTGGAAAAAGATGGCAGCAGGAAGGTAATGGTCACACTTTTGTTCTCACTCATGATAAATGTATGTTTTAAGAGAAGAGACTCAGTTCAAACCCCTCTTTAAATGTTATTCACTTCATTGTGCATAATGATCCATTTTGTGAAAGCAATCATAGTGCTGCTGATTTTTCCATTGTGCTCGCGGCACCCGGGAATGTGTATTTGGGCTGTTCAAAGAGCTGATTGTGCCTTGTGCTTCTCCCCCAGCCTGGAGTGATTGATAAATTTGCCGGAGACACGCGAGCCATTATCACAAAAGTGGCGCTGGAGGCAGAGAACAAGGGCCTGTTTGAGGAAGCAGTCAAACTGTATGAGCTGACCAAGGTGAGCAGGGCTTTGGGTGGCAAACGTTGGGGTCAAGCAGTGTCAGTGGGTTTACTCTAGGTGAAGGAATGGGCCGAGTTGATAGAGACGAAGAGTAGAAAAAAATCAAATGTCTCCTCACATTTCTCTATTTTCCTCCTCTGATCTGTAGAATCCAGACAGGGTCCTGGAGCTGATGAACAGGCTGCTGAGTCCTGTTATTGCCCAAGTGGGCTCCACCCAGTCCAATAAGGAGAGACTGAAGAACACTGCTGTTGCCATCGCTGAGCGGTAACATCCTGGCATCATCTACATTCTGCATTACCACTGAAATTAGAACTTGTTTGACATTGCATCTTATAGGCTTACTGAAAGCAATTGTGTTAGAAAAGATGAGTGGACCATTGAGGCTCTCTAATTTCACTGTGTGGTCTTGTTCTCTGTTTCAGGTACCGGACCCAGGGTGTTGCTGGAGAGAAGTCTGTGGACAGCACCTTCTACCTGCTGCTGGACCTCATGACCTTCTTTGATGAGTACCATGTTGGTCACATAGACCAAGCCTACGATGTGAGTCTGACACCCAGGGCTTCCTGCCTGATGGCTTACAATGCTGTTTATTCAGATGGAACTGATAGTAGTTATGATTACCTCTTCTTTAACGGTCCCTAACTTCTCCCCTGTATCTCGCTCTCTCTATTTGTGTCAGGTTATGGAGAGACTGAAGCTGGTCCCTCTGAGTCAGGACAGTGTGGAGGAGAGGGTCGCTGCATTCCGTAATTTCAGTGATGAGGTGAGACTGCACTGTAATTACACTCGGTATGCAGCACCACACATCCAAAGTGTACATGTAATCTTTTATCCATTTATTTTAATTTTATTGATTACATGCTCAGTAAATAACAGGTGTGGAGTAGCAATGAAATGGTTATTTATTGACCCTTCCCAACAATGCCGCGAGAAAGAAAATAGAGAAATTATAGAAAAGTCAAACAAATAGTAGATACAAATGCTATATACAGTACCGAGTCATTGTGCAGGGGTATGAGGTAATTGGCGTAGATATGTACATATAACTAGGAATAAAATTGACAGATAGTAAATGGTAGTATCAGCGTATGTGATAAGTCAAAGTTAGTACAAAAGGGTCAATGCAGATAGTCCAGGTAGCTATTTAACTATTTAACAAACTATTTAGCAGTCTCATGGCTTGTGGGTAGAAGCTTTTCAGGGTCCTCCTGTTGGTTCCAGACGTAGTGCATCTTGACTGCTTGCCGTGCAGTAGCAGAGGGAACAGTTTATGACATGGGTGGCTGGAGTCTTTGAGCATTTGCAGGGCCTTCCTCTGATATCGCCTGCTATAGAGGTTCCGGATAGCATGGAGCTCGGCCCAGTGATGTACTGGGCTGTAAGCACTGCCCTCTGTAGCGCCTTGGAAGCCAAGCAGTTGCCATACCAAGCGGTAATGCAGCCAGTCAAGATGCTCTCAATGGTGCAGATGTAGAACTTTTTGAGGACAACGGCCTGTTTGAGGAAGCAGTGAAACTAAATGAGCTGGCCAGGGTGAGCAGGGCTCTGGGTGGCAAAGGTCCCGTTCTTACCTGCATTGTCCTTTGAATGTTGTTCCAGGTCAGGCATAATTTGTCGGAGGTTCTCCTGGCCACCATGAACATCCTGTTCATGCAGTACAAACGTCTGAAGGGCGCCACAGCAGGAGCCCCTGGTCGACCACAGAGATCCATGGAGGACAGAGACTCGGTGAGGAGATGGTGACCTCTCAGGGCAATACTTTCCATGGGATAAAAATGGAGGGACTTTATTAAGTCTTTGAGGGACTTTTGGGGGCTATGTGTTGTGATGGACTGGGCAGTAGAGACATGCCTCTGCTCTATTATGTGTTTTTTCATTGAATAATGAGTACCGCACCGTCTTGTTTTGACACAGGGTTGATTTCACTGTCAACTCTAAGATGTTAACATGCCCTTTTGGCATTTTCTGTGTTTGTTAACAGCAACTGCGCAGCCAGGCTCGAGCACTGATCACGTTTGCTGGGATTATCCCATACCGAATGGCAGGCGACACCAATGCCCGGCTGGTGCAGATGGAGGTCCTAATGAACTGACTCCAGAATACCCCAAAGCCCCAGCCATTACCCACCCTTCTCATCAACTGTCTGATTTATTTGATTTCTTTCAGCATTTTTCCCATTTCTTTGTCCTTATGTTGTTCCATATTTGTATTTTTTCATAA
Organism: Oncorhynchus mykiss; assembly: GCF_013265735.2. Taxonomy (NCBI): domain Eukaryota; kingdom Metazoa; phylum Chordata; class Actinopteri; order Salmoniformes; family Salmonidae; genus Oncorhynchus; species Oncorhynchus mykiss. Next base: position 27,507,628 of record NC_048565.1, on the reverse strand, counting down.
ATCTAAATAAAATGTCAGTTCAATTTAATTTCTTATGCATTCATTTAATTATAAACCCCACTATTTAATTCATTTTAATTTAGTTTGGCAGTTTGCCTATTGTTTTTTCCATTGTTATGCATCATGGATGGTCATCTATTAAATTATTAGTGGTATGAGTACCTCCTGGATTTAAAGAAAACACTGAAAGAAATATTTTTACTCTTAGATTCATTTGGAATTATTAATTTAAAAATGAATTGTGGCTTTTGATATTATTTTATGGTAAAAGGGATAGTTAACATTTTTGGCAATGAAGCCTCCCCCCCAGAGTCAGATGAACTCATGGTGCTCAAACTGCAGGCATAAAAATCGTATCCATCAGTATAGGAAATATATGCACTCACTGTAAATCGTTCTGGATAAGAGCGTCTGCTGAATGACTAAAATGTCAAATCTGACTGGGTAAGTAGAAAAAAGGGCTTGCCAAAATCTCAAACTATCCCTGAGACATAGTCTATAGTCTATAGCCTATAGTCAAGAAGCAACAGGGAATTGGGATTCATTGCACAAGCCATAATCCAGTGGTCCACGAAGAACAAAAGCTTGCAAAACATTTGAATTAAAGTATTCACAAGATGTGTGTTATACATTAAAATCCATCTCAACTGGCGATTTAAAAATATATATTTTGAGAAATCATTGATAATGAGATTTTGTGGGTGCTAGAACGAAAATTCAACATCCACTGTATACTCTTCGTTGATGGAACGGCACACAGAGACAAAATGTATCCCTGCTGGTGGCTTTCTATTAGGAATTAAATGATAATGATATGTCTCTTTGCTACTAGTCATACTGGATTGATTGCCTTAGAAAGGCCAATATGTTTCTTTGGATAACATTATTTTTTTATAACTATGATAATATCACAGCAGCTGAAGAAATGACACCGAGTAGGTAATAACTGAATTGAAAGAACATTGTGATGGGTCTTGTCATGTGTGACACTGCTGCACTTATTGACAGATGGTTAGAAGGGAAGGAAATGCCCTGAGAGAACACAGAAGGGAGTCTTTGCTTCACTTGGCTGCACTAGATTGTTGAAGCTGTTCCCTCTCAAACTTAACCCATTGTCACCACAGGGGACTTGTGTTCATTATGGAGAGAATCAAACTTGACTGTGCGTGCTCTTTTACTGTAGTGCTTTAACTTTTCACTCACAGCCCTTCCCGTCATCATTGGATCTGTGCTGGAGTTTGTTACCTCCTCGGACTATGATCCTCTTTCCTTTGTTATTGAGACAGTGCTTTTACTTTGCACCACATCACAACCTGCTCTAGTGAAGATCAGTCTGTGTGTGGAGAAGACATGGACTGGGAGCTCCCTCTGCCACGGTGGATCCATTCTAAGGTGTGTGTGCTGCAGCTGGTGTTGTGAATCAGGCCGATGCCACACACCTGCTATAACCCGGCTATTTCACAACACCAGGGTGGCACTGCACCACTGCCAACGAGACGCCAAGGGCAAGCAACAAGCAGCTTTGAGGAGCCGAAGATTAAATTACCTACTAGAGTACCTACAGTTAATTTGATGAAATGTCTGCTGTGATTTTGATTTCAATGACATGTACAAGCATTATGATTAAATGTGTTTTTACTTCATTTCGTGTCAGATTTAATACAATTATTCCCCAATGAGGCAAAAACACGATACTTTGGGAGATTCCAGGAGGAATTTGATCATTTGATAAAAATATATGTTTTCAGGATATAATTAATTTTAAAGTTATATTTTGGAGCAAAGGCAGTCAGGGGGATCAAGAGTTTTGAATAGCGAGGTTTCTGTACCAGGGCTTGTCTGCAGTGTCAGCTGTATTGTAGTATGCTCAACTGTGCAAGTTAATGAGAGACTCGATGAAAGGACTGCTGGCACAACATCCCACTGTGCACACCTTTGTTGAGTCAACGTTGCTACAACGTCATTTGTCAACGTATTGTGACGTGAAAACAACGTGTAAAATACATTGGATTTGAAAAAAGTCATCAACCAGTACCTGTGTATTGGGTGAACAGTCCGTGTAGTTTTTGGCCTATTAATATTTCTATTAGATGACAAGATAAAAAACGAGTAAAGGGTTGTTCCTCGTTTATTTTATTTGAATCCGAAATCAAACAACACATAAACGGGTTGTTTTGTGTTTTTTTTATTGTCTAACGGAAATGTTAAAAAAAGATAAACGGAATAATGATTTGATTATTCAAATGTTGTGTTTTTAATGGTCGGTTCTGGTTCAACCCATGCACTGTATGTTTTGGCAAATTGGTGTCTTCCTGACAACACAGAAAATTATAAATGGGTCTTTGTTTTATGCAGATATAATGGTTATATATATATATATATATAAAAAAATGTTTCTCATTCCAATGATTTGCTTATTGACTGTCACTGAAGTGGGTCATGTGACCAGTCCTGAGTCCAAAATTGGCCTAGGTCAGTGAGACAGTTACTTCCACAACCCTAACGACTAACATGTAACCTACATAATTGTGGATAGGCGCTATAACATGCCACCGATCACCACAAGCTTCAGTGCCTACGAACTTAGACAACATGACCACAAGCGCAGTCAGCCACGGTGCTGTGAAATTCGCGCGTCTTGACCAATGATCTATACAGTGGTCATGACCCATGGAGCACAGTTTTTAGTTTTGCCTATGTCAGGATCTGGCCATTTGTGATGTGCCTATTAACCACATCAATAATACGGTATGATATAAACTCTGACTGCGGACCTATAGTGCTTTGAAACTCCAATGGGCAACTGTGCGGAAAGACCAGGGCCCGGTTTCACAAAATCATTTTGGTTCATCGTTAGAATGGTTCTAACGATTAACCAAGCCCTGTGCCCCGTTTTCCAGAGCCATCATATAGCGTTAAAAATCTTCGTTAGAACCATCTTACGATGTATCTTTAGTAGTCGAGGTGTTTCCCTGAGCCTTCGTTGGTAACGTGGCTCTTAAAACCCTTGCACACCTACGACCACTTATAGAGCAGCCAAAGTGCACGGTTAGGCTTTATCTTGTCGGTACACATTGGAAACACCTGGAACACTATAAACGCCAAGCCATTGTCAGACGTCAGAGGAACAACAATAATACAGCATATGGCTGCTATTCAGCAGATTGTTGCTCTCCGAGATAACCGGCGGTGCCGGTTGGTGTATTTAAATGCGCGTATTCTCAACAAACTGAGCCCATTGCAGTCTCAATGATGGGGCAGAAATACAAGGTCCCACGAGACGAGATACTTAGACTGCTCGACCTTGTTTCTCCTTCAAGCAGGTAGAGTTGTCTCCAGGTCCTTTGTGATGGACACGTCATCATAACGTTTAAAAAAATAACAAGATGTGTGCAATAGAGGTTTAGTTACTGTATATATACTGAACAAAAATATAAATGCAACATTCTTTAATGCAGTTCATATAACTGGGAATGCAGATATGCATCTTTTGGTCACAGATACATAAAAAAAGGTAGGGGCATGGATCAGAAAAAACAATGTCAGAATCTGGTGTGACCACCATTTGCATGACCTTCACATAGAGTTGATTAGGCTGTTAATTGTGGCCTGTGGAATGTTGTCCCACTTCAATGGCTGTGAGAAGTTGCTGAATATTGGCGGAACTAGAACACACTGTCGTACACGTCAATCCAGAGCTTCCCAAACATGCTCAATGGGTGACATGTCTGGTGAGAATACAGGCCATGGAAGAACTGGGACATTTTCAGCTTCCAGGAATTGTGTACAGATACTTGCAACATGGGGCAGTGCATTATCAGGCTGAAATATGAGGTGATGGCTGCGGATGAATGGCATGACAATGGAACTCAGGATCTCGTCATGGTATCTCTATACATTCAAATTGTCATTGAGCAAATGCAATTGTGTTCGTTGTCCGTAGCTTATGCCTGTCCATACCATAACCCCACCGCCACCATGAGGCACTCTGTTCACAATGTTGACATCAGCTAACCGCTCGCCCACACAATGCCATACACGTGGTCTGCGGTTGTGATGCCGGTTGGACATACTGCCAAATTCTCTAAAATTATGTTGGAGGTGGCTTTTGGTAGGGAAATTAACATTCAGTTCTCTGGCAACAGCTCTGGTGAACACTCCTGCAGTTAGCATGCCAATTGCACGCTCCCTCAAAATTTGAGATATTTGTGGCAATGTTCTATGTGACAAAACTGCACATTTTAGAGTGTCCTTTTACTGTCCCCCGCACAAGGTGTACCTGTGTAATGATCATGCTGTCTAGTCAGCTTCTTGATATCCCACACCTATCAGGTGGATTGGCAAAGGAGAAATGCTCACTAACTAGGATATAAACAGATTTATACAGAACATTTGAGAGAAATAAGCATTTTGTGCATATGGAACATTTCTGGGATCATGAAACATGGGACCAACTCTTTACATGGTACAATTGAATAGGCCAAAAGCATAGCCAATCCATTTAGTGAAATGAATGATTGAGGCTGAACTCAAATGCTACATTGATTTAGGGCGTATGCCTGCTGAAGACAAGTCACATAGGCCTACTGGCTATGTCATCGCTGGATGGGCTAAATAATGTAAAGCTATTTTGTGACAATGTATTTTTGTTGCAAATTGCTATAGGCCTATACTTAAACCTAATTGCATTGAAAGAAATTCATTGATCCAATGATTTACCGTCCGTAAGCTATAGGACAAGGTGCAGGTATATGGTTTGATGCGATTTTGTGGACTTCCCCACTGATAACCGGTAATCCCTTGTTAAATCGGAACAGCCTCGGCTCATATATTTAGGCATATACTAAGCTCCTATATGTCCGCACGTGATGACAGCTGCTGCTTATATGTGGAGACGTTGCCTGAACAAAAGTGTGCACAATAGGCTTGCTAATAACCAATTTGTTTATCATCTCAGGCACTGGCCTCTGATTGACAGCTGTTTTACCTGTATTCTGACAGGTTCAGGATCCTGGACAGCGTTGATTAAAAAAAACGTAAGTGCTGAGAGTTCAGGATGAGAGGTAACGGGCGAGACTATTATAGAATCTTTATTCAAAAGATCTAAAAGGCCTTCTGGCTCTCTTACATGTGGAACCTATTTCCTGACTTCTCGTAGTCTGGGGGAAGATTTCAATTGCGTCCTCTCTACCTTGTCTCCTCAAAACCCATAATTTTTTTTAAAAACAATTATTTTTTATTTAACCTTTATTTAACCAGGTAAGCTAGTTGAGAACAAGTTCTCATTTACAACTGCGAGCTGGCCAAGATAACGCAAAGCAGTGCGACACAAACAAAAACAACACATGGAATAAACAAACGTACAGTCAATAACACAATAGGGAAAAAAATAAAGTCTATATACAGTGTGTGCAAATGGCGTGAGGAGGTAAGGCAATAAATAGGCCATAGTAGCGAAGTAGCTGAGCCACACATGTCAATCCTCTCTCTCTCTCTGTTACCCTGCTGTGCCAAAAGGGAGGGCCTTCTCCCTCAGCTGTGGACGCTGCCAGTAGCAACAGTCATGTGCCTCATCTCCATCGCTGCAGTAGTGAGATCTAGTAGAACAATGGTCTAGATCCAGTTAATCATGTGGTTCCATACTGCAGGATTGAATTAATGTGTTATAATTTATTCCCCCAGGGTGCAGGTTTGGTCAGATGTCCTCCTGATGGGGTTCAAAAGGAACTGGCATAAAATCAAATCAAAAATCTAATTTTATTGGTCACATACACATGGTTAGCAGATGTTAGTGCGAGTGTAATGAAATGCTTGTGCTTCTAGTTCCGACCATGCAGTAATATCTAACAAGTAATCTAACAATTTCACAACAACTAACAACTACCTACTACTACTTACAAGTGTAAAGGAATGAATAAGAATATGTACATATAAATATATGGATGAGCGATGACCGAACGGCATAGGCAAGATGCAGTAGATGGTATAGAGTACAGTATATACATATGAGATGCGTAATGTAGGGTATGTAAACATTATATAAAGTGGCATTGTTTAAAGTGACTAGTGATACATTTATTACATCAAATTTTTAATTATTAAAGTGGCTAGAGATTTGAGTCAGTATGTTGACAGCAGCCACTCAATGTTAGTGATGGCTGTTTAACAGTCTGATGACCTTGAGATAGAAGCTGTTTTTCAGTCTCTCGGTCCCAGGTTTGATGCACCTGTGCTGACCTCGCCTTCTGGATGATAGCGGGGTGAACAGGCAGTGGCTCGGGTGGTTGTTGTCCATTTCAGTTTGTCCGTGATGTGTACGCCGAGGAACTTAAAACTTCCCACCTTCTCCACTACTGTTCCTTCCATGTGGATAGAGGGGTGCTCCCTCTGCTGTTTCCTGAAGTCCACGATCATCTCCTTTGTTTTGTTGACGTTGAGTGTGAGGTTATTTTCCTGACACCACACTCCAAGGGCCCTCACCTCCTCCCTGTAGGCCATCTCGTCGTTGTTGGTCATCAAGCCTACCACTGTTGTGTCGTCTGCAAACTTGATGATTGAGTTTGAGGACAGAGCAGACCATCCTGCATTGACAACTACATTGGCATTCTACAGTGAGTGAATCACTGTCAAATCAGAAAGATGAGTTCCTTATGGATGTGTTAGTGAGAATGAAGTTTAATGTGTCTTTGTGGCTGTTTTTCAGTGACTCATTTGACCTGCAGTATGAAGTGTGTGGGCTGCGGAGGAGGGAGTTAACCCTGGGTTTGAGGCCCAGAAAGGGGTGTCGACACCTGTGTGCACCCCTGCAAATGTTTTATTCATGTATGATAACATTCAGAGTATACCGTTTGTGGTCTATGACGTTAATTCTTTTTTTAATTGTATTGACAGAGGGATGTTGTCTTGGTTACAGTAGACCCTGATGCCTCATACTGTGTTTCAGTCCAAGCACAGTATGAAAATCAAAATACCATTGATGTGTACTGGCTGTTCGATGATGGAGGTGTGTTTATTGTTGTGAATCGGATTATGCCCATGCACATAGGAGACATCCTAGCGAAGGGAGGAGCAAAGGAAAGAGTGAGTGTAGCATGTTTAGGGTCATACTGGGCGGTAGAGACATTATGTAATGTTGTCAGAAAAGCCCCTTGCCTTTCCCCTCCTTTGAATAGTTAAACTGAGCATGTCCTTTGTGTCCCATTTATAGTCATTGCCCTCATCGCCAAGTTCTGCCTTGGTTTCCATGACGTCAAAGTGCTGCCTGATATCAATGGACGACCACAACATGAACAGTATGTTCCCTGTCACTCACTCTATGATTGTGTCTTATTCAGCACTGTATTGTCTCGTTCTTATGTAAGGGTTCAGTTGAACATCTTGGCCATGTTCTGTTAATCTCCACCCAGCACAGCCGGAAGAGGACTGGCTACCCCTCATAGCCTGGTTCCTCTATAGGTTTCTTCCTAGGTTCTGGCCTTTCTAGGGAGTTTTTCCTAGCCATGTGCTTCTACACCTGCATTGCTTGCTGTTTGGGGTTTTAGGCTGGGTTTCTGTACAGCACTTTGAGATATCATCTGATGTAAGAAGGGCTTTATAAATACATTTGATTGAGTTGCACAGTGATTAAACCCTATGAATTTCATCTTCATCAATTTAAATTGTAAATCTACATCAATTTACAATTTATGATAATGGATAATAGGATAATGGAGTGATAACTGAGCTATGTTCTCTTATTGACAGAGCTATAAAAATAGAGTCGCACACTCCATATATAAACTCCCAGTAATTTATTGGGTAAAACACCAACGTTTCCGTGTGACTTCTTCAAGGTGCCTTCTTCAGGTAAAGTCATGAATGCTTGAACCAGGTTATGTAGACAAACAGTGCAATTAGTGCAACCAATGACAATAGTGAGTGGTGTGTCATAATGATTAAGTTAATAAGAATGAATTGAGTGAAACTGTTTTAAAAAATGTGTTTATAGCATGTTGAATATATTAGGCTATTGTTATCATATGGAAACATAATTAAATATTGTACATTATAATAGCATCAACATACATTATTGTTTAATTCAATTTCACATATATATTTAATTGTTTCCTATTTCATTAAAACATTTTGTTACATGTAATTTTTTGGTTCAACCATAATGCATAATAAGCGTCATCAACAGGGGGAACATATTAGGTGTATGCTGATAAACTGTAGAAAGAATATATACATTTATAAGACTGGTTCATTAAAGAGAAAATTGTTCATAAGAAGGAAATGAGATCAAAGTCAATATTCAGACCACAAGGGGACAATGTTTTTAGACAGGATATCCAGTAAGCCTCCCTTTGTAGTAGTAGGATCTCCATGTTACCTCTCCTTGATAGAGCAACATGCTCAATGCCTATTTATTTTAGGGAGGAGATAGGATGGTTAGCTTCAACAAAGTGAGTTGCTAATGGATAATCAATGTTCTTACATGTGATTGAGCCGTGGTGTTCAGCTATGCGTTGTTTTAATTATCTTATTGTTTGTCCTACATATACTTTCTCACATGAACAGGTGATGAGATTGATTACTCTCTTGGTCTTGCATGAGATGATACCCCTAACTGGGATTTTTCAACCTGTATGCAGGTGTCTGAAGAAGAATGTTTTTATAATGCTGTTGCACTCTGCGCATGAGCCACATTTGTAGTTCCCATTTGGAATGGGTGTCAAGAGTGGGCTTATTGACAGAACCATGCCCGTGGGAAGGAGAGGGCAATATCCCAGTGCTCTGTGCATGGCTTGGCTGGAAACTTGTGACTTGCCCCCCCCCTCCCACTTAATGGTGAGGGGAAACCAAGAGCATATGCTCACCTTCTAATGTCAGTGATCTCTGTTCTAACTATGTTTAATGAAATCACCCAATAACCAAGGAAAATAGTATTGTCATAGCCCTGGTGATAATAAATCAGATTTTCTCTGGTCATGACAATTCACTTATTTCATTATCATCAGCAGACTCCTCAGCCATCTGTGAAATATGTGATTACATTTAACGTCATCATCAGTAGCAGAATCATTGTTGTCATTATCATCACTATGCAGTAGAATATAACATTTTGTTGATGGTATGCTTGACGAAAGACTGTTTTGAAGTGTAACACAGGTGTGTATTTGTGATTGTCAGTAAAAAAAAATCCTGTGCTTTTATAAAAATGTTTGACTTGTAAACAAAGATTAAAGTGATAACTAGGCTTCTTGTATTGTGTAATCCCTTGAACACCAATATCATAATGCTCGTTTCAATGTTCATTCTAAGAAGCCTAACTTTCAAAATAAAGTTATTTTTGGTTCAACCGGAACCCACAAAATGTTTGTTTGATAAGTATAGTATAGAGCACAATTATCTATTGAAATGTTTATGTCTTTTGCATGTGGAAAATAATTTGGACAATCTTAAAATATGACTGATGTAACTTGGTGAACTGTAACTTCGAAGCTGGTATCATTATCTTTGCACAGCATGCGCAGTACAGCATGCTCCACGAGCCTCCACGTTTGATCACGAGCCTGGTTAGCCAATCACGTCAAGCCACAATGTGTTTCCAAACAACCCTCCTTTTCACTCGACAGGCTGCGTCAACCACTTCCTCATTTCAACTAAAAAGTTTTCAGGTGAAGAAATTGATTGCTACTTTGTATCTGACATTTCGGATGATCATATACTGTAGTTACTCACTCCGTTGATATTATTACTTGATAGCTAAGAGGCTACATTGTAGCTACTACTTAATCGCGTTGGGAGAGGTCACAAGAAAATAAACATGGACAATACTGGTTTTCCTAGACAAAAAACAATCAAGCTTGTGATAAAAACACCTAATCAAGCCCACGGGGATCAAACGATTGAAGGAGTTGACATGGACTGGTCAGTGAAAGAGTTGAAGACACATTTGTCGAGAATGTACCCAAACAACCCGGTGAGTGAATGTAATAGTTAACTTAGCTAGCTAACGTTACCAGAGCAAGCTAGCAAGTCCTTGCCAAGTTATATAGGTCAAGGAAGCTTGTCAGCGAATGTGACGCTAGCTACTGTCAATAACAATCATTCAAGCCAAACAGCTAAGTTAGCTAGCTAGGCTATGCATAGTTGTGTTTATTAATCGTGGTTGCTGTCAGTGTGTGTCTTGTGTTGACATCTGTCCCACTTTCCCCCACAGGCTGAAAGTGATCAGAGACTAATTTACTCTGGCAAGCTGCTCCCAGACCACCTGCATGTAAGAGATATTTTCAGAAAGGTAGGTGTGTGTGCTTGTTCACCTATCTAACAATTAGACATATTCTCAGAACGCTATCTATATACTGAGTTATGTTTCAAGCATCTGGTCAGATTGCAGGCATCATCTGTCAAAAATATAATGTTACTGATTCAACATAATGTGCCTAGATCAGGGATTCAGTCAGCCCACACAAATACCTTAACTCCGGTAATTGCGAAACATGTCTTAGTTGTTTTAGTATTACTGCCGTGACTTTAAACTGTGCAGAACAGTTTGTATATTTCATATTTTTGGTCAATTAATCACAATACTAGAATAATTATTGTTGAACAAAACCCAGACTGAAAGCTGGACTTTGACAACCCTGGAGTTCAAGCCTATTATAAGCCCCTCATAACCCCTTTTCTAAACTTCAGATCAGATGTTGATCACTCAGTTCACTACTTTTCTTACAGGATTTTTCAATAGCCATTTTTGGTTCATTTTGTTATTTAAAAGGTTAAATGGGTGTCCCTCTATGTCCAGTGCCAAGAAGCCAAGAATGGATGTCATGTATATTACTGTGGTTTATGTTGTCTGGTGTATCTTATCATGTATGTATATGTCTTCACAGACGGACCTAACACCCACTGTGCACCTGGTGTGTGCAGTAAGGACTCAGCCTATAGGTCCACTAGGAGCAAGACCAAAGGTAAAGTACCCCATATGGAACCCTATCTGAAACTGTGACACTGGATTCTATGTGAAGGTTATGATGTAGTCCTAGGTGAAGCTATTTTAAATCTACTCATTAAATAGCACCAGTCAACAATGTCTCAGTTGTTGCTCCCCAAGATATTGTGCCAAACCATGATGAAACTTTTTAGTTCTGCTGTGCCAGTGATTCCCTCATGTTCTGCTTTAGAAACCATGCACACCACATGAATATTAACTAGTAGCAATAATTGGGAGCTCCCAGAGCTGACAAAGGACAGTCAAAGCCAGAAATGCAGCTTAGGAAAAAGCCACCTCACACAGTTGATAGGGCGTTTTGGCTTATCAAATGACTCCTTATCAGCCAAAATCGTCTCAATTATACCCCCATTCAGTGGTTGAGAATGTGTCAGTGGAGTCTGTTCTGTTCTCTGGAAAGAGGAGTCCCAGCTCAGTGGGTAGCAGGAGACAGGTGCACAAATGCTCTCATTAGGATTCTCTGGAGACCATAACTTTGCATCTCTGAAACTTTACTGCAGCTTATAGCTATGCAGCTAGATCTAAAGATAGCTAGGTTGGGGGTTTCACATAACTTTAAAAAAAACATTGTGTGAGTATATTCCTGGATGTTAGTGCCAAATGGGTCTAGACATGTCTGTGAGGGATTGTAAAAAGCTTTTTTTTTCAGATTGGGAATGGTATGCAAATAATCATACAATACATATTCAAGTGCAGTTTAAGGAACCAGGACCAAGTACCTTTCACGTTAGAACAATTGAAAACAAAGGACAAGCAAGATACTGTCCAAAAATGTTATTTTGAATCCTCTAGTCTACTGTGATAGTTTCTGTTGTCACTTTGTCAGTATCGTTTAAGATGAGGGAAGACGGTATTTTTTTTAATGAGCATGGCCTTATTTCAGCATATTGGATGACTGTCATTCATTTTCTGTCATTCATATTCCATTCACCAAGCTTAATGTAATATCGATAGCTTTAGACTACTACATCATACTTAAATTTTCCCTACACCCATCATGAAGTTGCTACAACCTATCCTATGAATGAAGGTTAAGAATGTAGGTGCACACAGGTCAAGAGAAATGTTTGAGTAGTCAAGGTGACACTCAGTGACACATTTAATACCACCTTGCACACACTTGCCTGCATCTAGCTTTTCTAGGGTGTAATCATTAGTCCAACAGTTGCAAACAAGAGTTTATTTTGGACAAATTCAGATATGTTTATCACCGTTACGTTTGCTTCCGTTTAAGGTTTTCATCAGAATTGGTGTAAAGAAAACACCCCTGATCACACGCAAACACAGTTCACTTTCATAGTAGCCACATACCAACAGCATGATGACTTTGCTCGTTATATTCCTTCTCGCATCAACACACTCTCCTCCTCTCACCTTTTCCCTTCGCTTGTGGACTTAAGTGCACAACACATCAGCTGTCTGTGAACAGAGGAAAAAATCTTTCCTTGCCAACATTTTTTTTTTTAATTAATAGTTTTTATTTTTCAGAAATTCACTGAGGATGGTCCTCCTCTGAGGAGCATCCACTGATGTCCACACCTGTGGTGTAACACCATTTCTCACTTTTGAATCAGGTCAGGGAATCAGAGCAGCAAGAGGCACAAACATCGGCCATGCCTACCGGTCAGAACCCAGAGGGTGCCTCCCGAGCCCCATCTGTGCCCACTGATCTAGAACCGAGACTGCGCAGGCCCCCTGCCCCCTCTCACACCCCACCAGCAGCTGCATGGCCTGGCGCTACAGCGTGAGTTAACAAGACTGGTGCATTCTTTGCATAAGGCTGGTGGTATTAGTACTGTATCTATTACTTGTGTTGCTTTATGAAGAGTTATATTGCTTGGAGATTATTTGCAATACATTGGTCTATCCTTCAGTCTGACATGACATGTCATTCACATTGCTATTATCCTGTGTTTCTAGGCTAGTGGCAGCAGAGATGACAAACCCAACCTTCCCCACTTACTCCCTCTACAGCCCTCAACAGCTTCTCTGGCTGCAGCACATGTATGCTCGCCAGTACTACATGCAGTAGTAAGTATTCAATCACAAGCATTTTATCACATTTAGTTATGTTACTTCCTACTGTTCTGCCATAGCATATTATTAACCCTCTAGAGCAGGGTTCCCAAACTTGCGGGCCGAATTTGGCCCGTGGGTGGTTTTATTTGGTCCCACAAGTTTTCTGATCCAAAAATAAATAAATAATAAGCTAACATATGAAAGTGTTTTAAGATGGTCATACCAAGGATTATTTAGCTGTTTGATTTTGAATTTTAAGACCCATTAAGTTATTAAAACATATATACAAAAATGATTCGATGGAACATTGAATTTGGCATTACTGCTATTAGCCAATAGAAACGCATTGAAAAACAGATTCCTACATGGAATAACAGTCCCCCAAAAAATGTAAAAGGAAGTTTGTTTTGAACTGTCTGTCCTATATCTGAGAGATATAAGAAAGATGTATCCCCATATTTTAGGTACTAAACTATGTACAGTACCAGTTAAAAGTTTGGACACACCTACACATTCCAGGGTTTTTAATTATTATTAACAATTGTCTACATTGTAGAATAATAGTGAAGACATCAAAACTATGAAATAACATATATGGAATCATGTAGTAACCTAAAGTGTTAAACAAATCTAAATATATTTGAGATTCTTCAAAGTAGTTACCCTTTGCCTTGATTACGGCAGGTAGGTAGCCTACTGGTTAGAGTGTTGGACTAGTAACCGAAAGATCGAATCCCCGAGCACTCCCATCTGGTTTGCGCTTAGTGGGACAATAATTTGTTTTTCAACAGGACAATGACCCCACACACCTCCAGGCTGTGTAAGGGCTATTTGACCAAGAAGGAGAGTGATGGAGTGCTGCATCAGATGACCTGGCCTCCACAATCACCCAACCTCAACCCAATTGAGATGGTTTTGTATGAGTTAGACCACAGAGTGAAGGAAAAGCCAACAAGTGCTCAGCATATGTGGGAACTCCTTCAAGACTGTTGGTAAATCATTCATCATGAAGCTGGCTGAGAGAATGCCAAGCTGTCATCAAGGCAAAGGATGGCTGCTTTGAAGAATATATAAAATATATTTAGATTTGTTGAACATCTGATTCCATATGTGTTCATGGTTTTGATACCTTCACTATTATTCTACAATGTAGAAAATATAAAAAATCAAGAAAAACCCTTGAATGAGTAGGTGTGTCCAAACTTTTGACTGATACTTATATTAATTTTTCAAAACTGGTACCGGGGACCTTCAGGCAAGTCTTGTGATACTTGTGGGCGTCCTAGAGCAAAACGCAGAACACCATCGTGTTCGTAGGAGTCAGCTTTCCACTGAGATGTCATATTAGTGTGTAGCCCAAACCGTTTGGAGGCTACAGACAGAAGTTGGCAGAAGAGGCTGTACCAACTTCAGATGAGTCTTGTGAAGCTGTCTTTAGAACTGTCGTTTTCGTGAGAGTATCATCTTTCAATAGAATAGTTTGTAGGCCAAACTGTGCTGATGCTACGGACATTTTCTTGAGAAGAACGATTTTCAGGATGTGTCATGGTCTGACAAATACCAGTCTAGGGTGATATCGGCAGATGGAGTGGATTGAGAAGCAGCCCATGCAAAAAAAAACATCTCTAGCTTAGACACATTTTCTTGGGGATTTTTGCGTTAATTAGATTTTTGCGGGGGCACGGAAATTGTAGGCAAGGGTTAAGCAGGGAAAATACTTGAAGTGTGTTTTGCTTAGACTGTGTCTGTCTTTTGTCCCAAAGCCATGCAGCCTACGCAGCAGCAGCAGCCTCTGCCCCCTTTGCCCCAGCCGCCGGCCCATCCCTGCCTGTCGCACCCCACCAAGCCGCTATCCCAGCAGCCCTGCCAGCCAATCAGAATGCACAGGACGCCGCCTTCATCAACCCGGGAGCAGCCAATCAGAACCTGCGGATGAACGCCCAGGGCGGACCTGTGATGGAGGATGAGGAGGATATCAATCGGGATTGGCTTGACTGGGTGTACACGGCTGCACGTCTGGGTGTCTTCCTCAGCATCGTCTACTTCTACTCCAGCCTGAGCCGCTTCGTCCTGGTCATGAGCAGCCTCCTCCTTATGTACCTGTGAGTTTGCTGTTTTTGTGGCTGTTTGTTTGTTCTTACACTACCGTTTAAAAGTTTGGGGTCACTTAGAAATGTCCTTGTTTTTGAAAGAAAATATTATTTTTTTTGTACATTTAAAATAACATCAAATTGATCAGAAATACAGTGTAGACATTGTCAATGTTGTAAATTACTATTGTAGCTGGAAACGGCTGATTTTTATGGAAAATCTACATTGGCGTACAGAGGCCCATTATCAGCAACCATCACTCCTGTGTTCCAGCGGCAAGTTGTTAGCTAATCCAAGTTTATCATTTTAAAAGGCTAATTGATCATTAGAAAACCCTTTTGCAAATATGTTAGTACAGCTGAAAACTGTTGTTCTGATTTAAAGAAGCAATAAAACTGTCCTTCTTTAGACTAGTTGAGTATCTGGAGCATCCGCATTTGTGGGTTCGATTACAGGCTCAAAATGGCCAGAAACAAATAACTTTCTTCTGAAACTTGTCAGTCTATTCTTGTTCTGAGAAATTATGGCTATTCCATGCGACAAATTGCCAAGAAACTGAAGATCTTGTACAACGCTGTGTACTACTCCCTTCACAGATCAGCGCAAACTGGCCCTAACCAGAATAGAAAAAAGGATGAGAAGAAAATGTTCATTATCTGTTAGTTGTACTGGTCCTGGGAATGTAAACAGAGTTTCCATTATTATCATATCAGTGAGTTGGTACCGCCTCTTTTTTTGCACTTCCTGTTCTTAACCATTAATAACATGAAATTCACCACCACGTGAATAAGATCTACTCACAAATAACATGTATCCTGTGTACTTTGACTGTATGCTATGACTGTGTAATAAACACACAGTTTAAGAAAAATCATGCAGATCTACTTTATTAATCCCTGTTGTCTTCCTCTCAGGCACACAGCAGGCTGGTTCCCCTTCAGGAGAAGGCCCCTGGTCAGAGGTCCCAACAACCAGGTCCCCGAGGTCATCCAGAACCACCAGGACAGGAACCCAGTTCCACCTGTAAGTCACGTTTTCTCTGGCGGTGGAAAACAGAGATGGCTTTATAACAATGTAGTAACATTCCTCACACAGCATGTAGCGTTTCAGTAACAGTGTTGAATAAATACAGTCTGTTTATATCTTA